>NC_049246.1:50482572-50787572 GCF_011100685.1 Canis lupus familiaris | reverse complement strand
TCGAGCGGCGGGGGGACAGAGCAGCGGTGCGGTTGGGGGCCGAGGACCGCCTGGGGACCCGAGCCGGGCACACGGGGTGCTTCCTGCTTCTGAACAGGACGGGGTACACAGAACTTCGTGGTCTGGGACCAGGCCACGTGCCTGGTGGCTTGTGAGAGCCCCGCAGACCACAGCCCCAGACAGAGTCCAGGTGGGTTCCTTTGGGTGAAGCCAGGATGGCCCTTTCTGGGACCCTCCCCCAGACCCCACCCCACCTGAGGTCAGAGCCAGCGCACCCAGAGGTGGTCCCTGCTGTGGGGTCCACGGGACCCTGGGACCCACTCTTGCTGGCAGGTAGGCCTCAGCCCCAGGGCAGAAGGGCAGCCAAGCGGTTCTCACGGCACCAAGCCCCGGGGCTGGACCTCTAGACCCCTCCTCTGTCCAGGCCTTCCTCCTCCCCCCATGCTGACCCTGCGTGGCCCGGCAGAGCGTGGTACCTGCGTGGGTCCCCAGCTGCTCACTGAGACCCTCCCTGGCGCCGGTCACTGCACCAGCCCCCGTGGCTACAGCAGAGAAGCCTGCGGCCAGGGGTGGTCCCCGTCCCCAGCGCCCCCGCGGAGGGTCAGAGCCGTATGAGGCCGGTCACTGAGTGTCGGGAGGCCGGGCTGGGGCTGAGGAGGCGTCTGGAAACCAGGAGCAAGCTGGCGGGCGGGGTGCCAGTGGGCGTGTGATTCAGCAGGGGCCCTGCGCTTGCCCGGCGCCTGGCACAGGGACCCCGGTGACCCTCACTTTCTCTGAAGCACGGGCGCCCGAGGGAGGGAGCCCCCCGGCCTTTGGCTGCTGCCCCCCAGGCCTGCTTGCTGCTCCCTCACCTGTACAACGACAGCCGTCAGCACCAAGTGCCAGGCACGGCCGTCCAAGGAAACCACACGGGCTCTCGGACGGGAGCCCCAGGCACCCTGACGCCCCACTCACACGCCCACCATTGCTTCTGGTCCCCGGACGGACACAGGCTGTAAGCACCGCCCGCAGAGCCAACGCCACCTCCTCGCCTCCCGGCGGCTCCTCGGGGCCTGGGCCAGCTGAGTCAGCGGGGGTTGGCACCAGGGGGGTGACCCCAGGCCCCACGCGGGAGGAGTTGGGGGGGCAGGCCCCTGGGAGAGGAGACCCAGGCGGGGCTCCCCGGAGGCGCGTGCCGCACGGGGCCAGCAGAGGGCGCCTGGCCCACGGACGCGGGGCCCAGTTGCAACAGGAGGGGACTCGGGCTTGCTGCTGCCCCGCGAGGTCACCCTGTATCCTCTGCTCCACGTGGCGCTGGCACTCATCTCGGCGCCTGGGCCCCGGGGGGGCTCTGGAGCTCCAGGCCCACGGGGGCTCTGGCCACAGGAGTCGGGGAGAGTAGCTCCTGGGATGGAGGAGCCCTGGGGCTCGGGGAGAGGGGGCGCAGGCAGGGAGGGCGGTAGCCCTGCGGGGGGCACAGTCCCTGGCCTTCCAGGCCCCGAGGAGGGCGGCAGCCGAGGCCCCGGCCAGTACGATGCTGGGACAGCTGCTGGGTGACCTACTCCCCCAGCTGCACACGCAGCACCCCATCTCTACCCGTCACACTCAGACCACCATGCACTCTGACGGGGCCCCTAATCCACTGCACCCCACCCCAATGTGGACGAGACCCAGCTCCCAGCTCAGCCTCCCCCCGCGCCCTGTTTGCCCCACTCTCTCCCAGCCCTTGGCAGCTGCCCAGACGCTGCCACCCTGCTGCCACCCTGCTCTCGGCCTAGCCAGGACAGAGGCCTGTGGACTCGAGTAAGTTCAGGATGGTCGGTAAAGACCCAGCGGCCAAGTGGGAGTGGATACAAGAAGGAGACGCACGGGGGAAGGCTTCCACCCGAGATCCGGGGCTGGGCGGGGGGCAGCTGGGGCAGGGCCCAGCGAGAAGGCCAGGGACACCCAGGAGAAAGTTCCTGTGCCCGTGTGGGAGCGGAGCACACACCAAGCTGTGCACAAGGCCCCGTGCTGGCCCCGGCGCCCAGCATGCCCACCAGGCTGTCCCGGCAGAGAGGCGGTCCTACACAGGAACTCTCAGCGGAGCGAGACACAGAAGGGCTGCTTGGGGTCCTCCGGAGGGGGCCTCTCCTGAACCCCGGGGCGGGGGGCGGGTAGTTCAAAGATCTCTCAAGGCAGCCCTCAGGGTGCCCCACCTTCCGGAGCCTGGGCCAGGACCAGGCTGGCTTCCTCCCCCTCCCCAGCAAGGCGTGGTCAGGGACCCCACGGGGTCTGTAGCGGGGTCACCCCCGGCCCCCCTGCACCCCCTGCCCCCGGCCGCGGGTCTCCATCCCAGCAGAGCAGAGCAGAGCCCTTCCCTGCAGCTTCCCCCTACTTGGGGAGCCACCTCTCCCTGGAGGAATCTGGCTCTGCTCTTGTCCACCGCGCCCGGGCACCCGCGCCTTCCCACTGCGAGGAGCCCGGGGGTCTGGGTGGTCCGTGGGACGCTGCATCCACCCCCCACCCGCACACCCGCACACAGGCTGGCGGCAAAGCTCCTCCGAGGCCTGCAGGGAGGGGGCGGGCGGGCCCGCGGGCAGCTGCAGGGCTGAGGATGCCTGGGAGGGTCGACGCTCGTACAAAGAAAAGACGCGGCCCCTGGGCGGGATCCAAGGCGCGACCACCTGCAGCTCGACTCCCCGCCGGAGGCAGCGCGAGGGCCAGGCCGGCGGCGCGCACAAGTTCCGCGGGCAGGAGCGCGGGGCCGAGGTCGCGGCGCCCCCGCCCCCGCGCGCAGCTCGCGCCGCACCCCGCGGGGGCCCCGCGCCGCCCAGGACCCGGGGCGGGGGGGGGGCCCGGCTGCGCGCACGCGGGCTGCCGTCGCCGGGGCCCCGCGGGAAGCCTCGGGCCGGGCCGGGGCGGCTCCCCGAGAGGCCCGAGGGCCGCCTGGGGGGGTCGGGGGCGCCGCCTCCCTCCGGGTCCCCGCGGGGGCGGGGGCGGGGGGGCGCGGGGCGCGGGGGCGCGGGGTGCAGGGCGCGGGGCGCGGGGTCCAGGGCGCAGGGGGCGCCGCGCCCTCACTCACCCGAGATCTCCGCCTGGGGCACGTCGCTCAGGCTGAAGCCCTTGGCGCCGTAGACCTGGCGGACTTCGCTGCAGCTGCGGCCCTTGCTGGCGGGGTCCCCGCGGGCGCAGGCGGCCAGCGCGGCGGCCGCGCACAGCAGCCACCAGCCTCGGGCCCGCGGCTCCATGGCGGGGCCGCCCGCCCGCCCGCCCGCCCGCGCGCCGCCCTCGGATCCCGCCCGGGGCCGCGCAGCCCCCGCCCGCGAAGGGCAGAGCCAAGGTCCCGGCGCGGCCCGCGGCCCAGGAGCCGCCACAACAAAAGCCGGCGGCGGCGCGGGGCGCGGGGCGCGGGGCGCGGGGCGCGGGGCGCGGGGCGCGGGGCGCGAGGTCCGGCCGCTCGGTCGGCGGCACACGGCGCGGCGGGGCGAGCGCGCAGTCCCGGCTCGGCGCCTCCCCTGCCGGGGCCCGGCCCCTCGCGGCCGGAGGGGGCGGGGCGGGGCGCGCAGGGGCGGGGCGGGGCGGGGCGGGGCGGGGCGGGGCGCGCAGGGGCGGGGCGCGGCGGGCGAGCTGCAGCCGGGCCGGGCCGCCCGGGGAGGGGGGGGGCGGGACTGCGCGGAGGGGGCGGCGCGGGCCGGGCCGGGGTCCCCGGGGACGCGCCCCCCCACGCCCGGGGCCCGGGGCGGCGGCTGCACCTGAGGGGGCGGGGCGGGGGCGGGGAGCCGAGGCAGGGCTTCCCCCGCCGGACGTGACGTCACGCGCGCCGCGCGCCTATCAGGGGCTCCCCCGGCCCGGCCCCGCCCCCGGCCCCGCCCCGGCCCCGCCCCGGCCCCGCCCCCGGCCCCGCCCCCGGCCTCCCCGCACCCTGGCAGCGCGCCCCGCCCGCCGCTCCCGCAGCGCCGCCTCCCCCGCGCCCCCTCCCCGCGCCCTGGGTGCGCCCCGGGCGCCCCTCCCGCGGCTCCGGCTCGCACCTGACGCTCACTCTGACGCCGCAGCCGAGCGGGGACCCCGGGCCCCACCTTTCCCGCCCGGGACGAGGCCCCGACCACTTGGTGGTTGCCGCCGGCCAGCGGGCCCGGGTCCCCTCCGCGGGGAGACACAAGTGCGACCGACGTGGGCCGTGTCTGCCCGCTCGGGTCGCGGGGCGGGGCGGGCCGCCCTGGGAGGGGATGAGGCCGGGGCCAGCGACAGGTCAGGGAGCGGGGGAGGCCGGGTGCAGGCCCGAGGGCCGGGGGCCCCCGCGGAGGCAGGGGGCAGTGGGGACGCGGTCGGGGCGGGGGTGAGGAGCTGAGGCCGCGTCTTCTCTGCTCCTCTCCTCCCCAGCCTTCCCCAGCCGTGCACCCCCGCCCTGGCCTCCTGCCGCCCCCCCTGCCATGTGGGCAAAGGCCGCAGAGACCGCCAGGCCGCCAGGCCAGATGCCTCGCTGGCACAAATGGAGCAACGCAATAAGTGGGCACCCCCGGTGGAGGACCCAGAGATGCCCGCTGCGTGGCACGGGGCACCCGGCCTCACGTCCTGCCAGGAGCAGCCCCCCACCCCGGTGCTCCCCACACACATCAGCGGTGTGGGCCGCGTGCAGGGAGGGGGCTCCGGCCCTCCGCAGCCCCAGGAGGGGCCTGGGGTCTCCTGCCTGCCTCCCGCGCAGGCTGCTCCCTTCACCCAGAGACACTGAGTCATTGTATGGAGGCTGTGGGGACCCAACCCAGGGTACAGACCTCCTGCCCTCCCCACGCACCTGCTGCCTCATCGTGTCAGTGACTCACAGACCCCTGTAGAGCGCGTGCGTGTGCGAGCTTACACACACACACACACACACACACACGCGCACACGGGCCTGCTCCTTCTTGCCTAGGCCTGGCTCAGCCACCTGGACACCTCCCCCCTCCACACCACGTGCCTGCCTGGCTCGGGCCACCCGGGGAGGGGTAGGAACACTGGCCCAGGCCCTGTCCAGGGGCTCACCCCCGGCCACGTGCCTCCCTGTCCCGCGGGGGCCTGGACTGGGGCTTAACCCGCCCGAGGCGCTCTCTGTCCTGTTGTTATGGTGATCGCTGTTGCCACCGCTTAATCCAGGGAGCCTGGGAAATTCCTCAGGGCGGGGTCGGTGTCCAGCGCATTTCCGGGTCTTCAGACAGCAGCGTGGCCAGAGTGTCCACGGCCACGCTTACATGGCAGGTTGCCAGGACGGCCCCGCTGGGGCACCTCCTCGGTGTAGCGGGGCTCCATCCCCCGGAGAGATCCTCTCACTACCTGCAAGGTCTCCTCCGAGTCACTACGGTGTGAGTCGGGGGCAAGGAGAGGAGCTGTGACCAGAGCCTCTCCGCGGGGCTGGTACATGGCCAGGGAGCGGGGGGCAGCCAGTGGGGGGATCCCCCAGCTCTGATGGGGCTGCACCTGGCAAAGAGCCTTGTTGACAAGCAGCAAGGAGGCCAAGTGCAGGGGGCAGCTGGCGAGACAGTGGCAGACTCGTGGCCGCTAGGCGGTCACTGCTGCAGGTGGCTCTGCTGAAGGCGGCCAGGTGTGGGGACCCCGCCGCCGGCACACGGGGAGGAAGTGTTGGGTGCAATGCAGAATCCGTGTCCATCCTTTTTGTCCGGTTGCCTGGCCCACAGAGCCTTCCTTGCTCCCCCACCCGAGGGGCGTTCTGCTTTACAGACATGAGCGGTGGTCCCCGAGCAGCTGCCCCAGGTGCCGCAGAGCCCTCCTGCTCCTGGCACCCCGACTCTGTCGGCGCCCTGCCTGCCCCCGCGGGCCTGGACGTTCAGGTTTCGTGCCCGTCTAGGATGGCCCTGGATGAGGGGTGCCTGGTGGCCAGGCCTGGACACAGTGTGGCCCAAGCGGCTGGGGCATCGGGAGCCGGGCTGGGTCACACTGGGGAGGTTAGTTCCCCAACCCCCCATGCTGTCACCCACGACCTCCATCAGCTGCGCAGGAGCAGCTGTGGGAGTGGGGTGGGTTCACCGTGGGGAGCTCTGGGGTGGGATGGGACCACCCCTGCCCGCTTTGGGGTGCCGGCCTGTCCACTGTGCGGACACAAACATATGACAGCTCAGACACAAGGCACGACGGAGCCGGTTTGCACGCTCATAGGAAAGGGAAATTCTCTGGTCCCTGAGCAAGCGGCGTGTGACACACACTGGACTTGCCCTTCTGCTGACACCAAGGGAGAGCTGGGAAGAAAAGGGCCATTTAGAGTCATCGCGGAGGGGGGCGTGTGGGCTCCCCCACATTTCCTCCTCTGGAGGAGCGACCTGAGGGCCAGACGGCATGTGGTCCCGCTGCCCTCCCTTTCTGCCTCCGGCCAGGAGGAGTCCGGGGATGCGGGTCCCGCTGCTCAGGAGAGGGCGGATCTGGGGGCCTGTCCGCCTCCACTTGATCCGCAGAGATGGGAGGTGGGGCTACTGGGGAGCAGCAGCAGGGTTCTTTTCGTGTTGGGCCTCAGGGGGACGTGTGGCAGCCCCAAAAGCAAGTCTCCAAATAGATTGAACAGTTAAGTCACTTCCACCCACGTGTGGCTGCTCAGAGCGATGCTGCCGACTGTGTCCCCTGACATGGGCTGGGTCCTGCTGGCAATTAGATGCGCCCCGGGGCGCCACTGGGCGCGGCTGATGGACAGGGGGTCATGCTGGGCCTGGCGGAGGCCCACCAGGCAGGCCTCACGGCGGCACTCAGAGCCGCTCCTGGGCAGACGCTCAGGCTGGCGGCCTCTGGGTCGCTGGGCAGGGCCGTGGGGACAGAGGGCAGCCGCCCCTTGAGGGTGACCCTGCGGAGAAACGCATTCGGTCTCTCACATCAGCGCCATGAACTGCCCTCTTGTCCTTCCGAAGGCTCCGGGCCGAGGATCACCCCCGGGGGCCGCTCCTCGGTCTGGCTCTGCCGGACACTCGGTGGGACTCTGGAATCTCACCCCGTCTACACCGCCCACCCCGCTCGCCACAAGCCTAGGCCTGGTTCCCAATCCAGAGGAGCCTGGCTGAGTCTTCGCAGCACCGGGCCCTTGCTCCCGAGCTCGCCGGCTGCCCTGGGGGCAGGGGCCGGGTGGAGTTGGCAGGACGCAGAAAGTCTGGGTGCCGCTCCTCGGCAAAGCGGGTCCCGCCCGTACCCAAGCCCACCTCTCTCCCAGCCCCCCTGCAGGCAGCGGACCTCAAAGCGAGGCTCCTTGGCGGCGGGCTGGGCGCAGCAGGCCCTTTGATCAGCCGGGAGTCTGGGCATGCCTCTCTCATCCGCGGCCAGGGCGGGGGAGGCCGAGGCAGCGCGAGGCTGGGTCACCCACACGGGGCGGCCGGGCCGCACCCCGAGGCGGAGCTGCTGGGGGCGGTTGCCCGGGTCTGAGCGCAGAGCCAGCTGGAGGACGGAGCCCACACACTCAGCTCTGGCCTGGGGCCGGGTGCCGTCTTCCCCGGGCGCCTTCCGCTCCCTGGCTCCTTGGCCTGGCTCCTGGAGGCAGGGGGAGGCCCGGCCACGGGGCACCCAGGCACAGCCTGACGTGTCGGGACGAAGCGCCCATGTGCCCGGCCCCCTCGGGTACCCGCGCCCCGGAATCGAGCTGCTTTCCTGCTGGGCTGCTGCCTCTCCCTGCACGCGTGGCTGCCCCTCCCTGCGCCTCTGCCATCCGTCCGTCTGTCCGTCCGTCCACCCGGGGCCCCTGCAGCTTCTTGTCCGCACGGCCAGGCCGGTGCGCCCAAGCCGGCTTCAGTGGAAAGGCCGCCTGGACTCTGGCCGCGGGGCACAGCAGGAGCGCTCCCAGGGGCTGTGCGTCCGGCCCGCTCCCGGCCTCACGGCTGACCCGACTGGTCCGGGAAACCAAACCGGACGCTTCCCTGCTCCCCAGATGTCTCTGGTTTACTACCAGAACCTTCCCCTGCTCCTAGGGCAGGTTTGGAGCTGAGAGGCTTAGTGTCCAGGAGCTGTGGCTCCGGGGACCTGGCGGGGAAGTCACTCCTGCCCTGGGGGGCCTTCCACTGACCCTGCATCCCCCTGCCCAGGGTCCGACAGGCCTGTCCTTAGGGCTTGCTCAGTCCCTAAGACAAAGAGCAGTTTCCAGGGCGCAGATGAGCTCAAGGTGTCCTCAGAGAGCCCGAGGGGGAACTGACCTTCCTCCAGCCGGCCGAGGACAGGTGTGGCGACCAGGGGAGGCCGGAGGAGAACCTGGCTTCCATTTGTCATTTTGAAAAAGGAACATCGGCATCTAAAACCAGCTGCCACCTTGCCGTTTGGAAGCCGTACTGTTGCTTAAAACTGCGTAGGCTGGTCTGGCCGGATGCCCCCCAGGTGCTGCGCTCGTGGCAGGTGTCTGCGGCAGCCATCCCTCCCTGCCTCTGGCCTGGGTCCCCTGGGAAACCCGCCCCCTTGGCATCTCTACCCCAGCTCTCTCCGCTGCATCCACAGACGTGACCTCACGCACTCACCCCCGTGTGCTTTGTGAGATCCCGCGGGGGTGGGACCTGCGCTCCCCTCGTGGGCCAAGATGCCGAAATACAGGACACTCGGCGACTCCCCCAGACCACACGGCCACGCCATGGAGCTGTCCTCAAGGAACAGACCTCCCTTCCCCACGTCGGCCCGGGAGGAGCCGAGAACAGTGAGGCTCAGGCCCGTCCGCCCGTCCTGAGCAAGGGCCGGGGTCTGCCCACCTGGCTGAGGAGGACCCAGGCCCATCTCAGGCCCGCATGATGCTCAGACCAGCCTCCCTGCGGGAAGCTGGCCGGCGCAGGGCAGGGCCGGGTGAGGGGAGGAAACCTGGGGGCTCCCCGGGAAGGCCCACGTTCTGAGAGGGGCCCTTCCAGAGCCTGGGGCCAGGGTTTGCCCCCTTCGTGGGCTAAGTCCCACGGGGGCCTGTGGAGGGCCCTGACGGGTGAGGCTGAGACGGGTCAGCTGATGGAAAGAGCCGGGTCTGCCTGTGTGATTCTCAGGGCGGAGAGAAAATCCTGCTGGCTGGGAGGGGACATCTGAGGCTGACCCAGCGGCCCTCCCCAGGGAAACAGGGTCCTTTCGGGACAGGAGCAGGCTGCTGGTCCCGGAGGTGGGGAGGGGGCGGGGATGGTCGGGCCGCGTGGCTGCGAGCGGAGGCCAGGGAAGGTTCAGGCTCCCCGTGCGGGTCCCGGGCAGCTGCAGCCCCCAGAGCGCAGCAGGGACACGCCGGGGACGAAGGGGCCGCAGAGCCGGGACCCTGCCGCAGAGGCTGCTGAGCACAGCCCGCCGCTGTGGGGAGGCCCCTGGGGTCAGCGCCGTGCGAGCAGGCGGGCCCACGCCGGCCACTGTCGGGACCCACCCGCAGAGAGCGTCCTGGGAGGTGAAGGGGACAGACACGGCCTCGCGGACAGCCCCCCGCCAGGCTGAGCTGGGTTTGCTGGGGAGGAGGGGAAGTGGAGCGTGGAGCTGCGGGTGCTGCCTGTGCCCTCGGCCTTGGCCCGGGAGCTCCCAGGATGCTGGCCTTGCCGGGACACGGGGTGGCGGTCTGGCAGGTGCAGGGCTTCCAGAGCAGGCCCCGGGGGTGTCAGCCAGGTGGGGGTGGAGCCGGGGTGAGGCAGCGCCTCCAGGTGCTCCCGACCCCGCGGACGTGGTGCCCTCAGCCCCCCTGGGAGCCCAGTCCTGCCATGCCCCCCAGCACGCTGGACCCCGCTGAGCCGCCCTACAGCGCTCTGGCTCTGGCTGCAGCTGCCTCCATGTTCTGAGAGGAAGAATGGGCACAAGACAAGGCTGCTCCCTGATTTGCCAAATGGTCTTATAAAAACACCCAACAAGGGACGTCTTGGGTCTCAACCGTTGAGCGTCTGCCTTTGGCCCAGAGCGTGACCCCGGGGTTCTGGGATCGAGTCCCACTTCGGGCTCCTTGCAGGGGGGCCTGCTTCTCCCTCTGCCTATGTCTCTGCCTCTCTCTCATGAATAAATAAATAAAATCTTAAAAAAAAAAAAAGACACCCAACAAGGCCAAGGCGCTCACTCTTTCCCATTTGAAAGCTTCCTGCGGAACCACAAGACGAGCCCCAACAGCATGACAGTGGCCCACAGGCAAACCTATAGACCAAGGGGGTAGAACGGGGAGTCGGAAATAAGCCCGGATACATTACGGCCAACTGATTTTTGACGAAGGAGAAGGAGCCACGGCCATTCAACAAAAGCAAGAGAAGAGTAGTCCTTCCAGCCGATGGCGCGGGGCCCTACCTCACACCACACACAAACGTGAACTCGAAACGGATGAAGACCTCAGCGGAAGAGCCCAGACTATAAAACTCGCCGAGGAAAGCCCTGGGCGGAATCTTCGCGGCCTTGGACTCGGCGGCGGGGTCCTACCTACGACACCAGAGCACAGACATCCCCCCAAAAAAACCAAAAAACCCCCCCAAAATACCCAGATCAATTGGACCATGAACATTGAAAACTTCCGGGCGTGGAGAGAGAAGACAGCCCGCGCGGGAGGAAACGTCCGCAGGCCGCCTCCCCGGGAGGGACCTCGTATTCAGGATGCAGGATGGACTCAGGGCTCGGCCACGGAGGTCAAAGAGCCCTATGGAAAAATGGGCGGAGGACTTGAACAGACTTTTTTCTGAGAGTAAAGTGATTGTGGCCGGAAGCACATGGGAAGCGGCTCCTCCTCGTGCTGGAGCATCAGGGAAGCGCAGGCGAGGCCACCGCGGCTGGAATGCACCGCGACGGTGTGGGGCTCGGGGACAGAGGCCAGACCCGGGAGCCGCCTTGCGTGATTCCACTCACGGGGAGCGTCCAGCGCTGCGCGAGCCGCAAACATGGGGGCGCCGAGGGCGGCCCGGAGCCGGGCCACGCGGAAGCAAGGAGCGGCCACTAACGGGTCGGGGCTGCTCTCGTGGAGGGTGAAAATGTTTCGCGGCCAGACGGAGGCGGAGATGGCACAGCACCGCGGAGGCGCCGGGTGCCCTGGCGCACGGTTCAGAGTCGTTAGTTGTACGATGCGTGGATTTTAGCTCAAAACCAAGCAAGATGCAACTGGGTTGTCCTGGGTGTGAACTGGATTGGTCCCCGAAGCCGGGCGGGGCGGGGCGGGAGGGGCCTGACATTCTTTCGAGGACACGAGCCCATATGGGTGCCTTCCGGAGGGCGGGCAGCCCGGGCCTGGGCGTTCCAGGGGAGAGAGTGAGGGGTCCTCGCTGTACTTTCAGGCCCCGGGCGGACGGCACTTGTCACTGTGAGGCTGGAGTTTGTCCCTGGGAAGCCTGGGGTCGCGGGCAGGGCCGCAGTGGGTGTGGCTGCACCCCGCCAAGCCCCTTCCCTGTCCCCACCTCTGGCTCCCGAGCCCAGGAACTCCCAGTGGGGGACGGACAGGTGGGGCGGAGGGGGAGTGGGCGACAGTCACCTTTGCCTGGGCTTGACTCAGCACCCGAGTGTCTGCGCCCGGACGTTGCCACCCGCCCTGGTCCAGGCGGACAGACGGGCCCCGGGGCTGGTTCCTACCACGAGGGCCGCTATCGACCGACCCCCAGAGCCCTCCTCTGTGGGTGAGGCGCACAGCCCGGGCTCAGAACGAGGCTCGAACGTGTGCAGCGTCCAGCAGACGGGCGGGTCACCAGCCAGCGCGCTTTCTGCTCCTCTCGTGGCCTCAGGAAGACCCCCAGCGCCCGGCCCCGCCTCCCCCGGCCTCCGGCTCCTTCCCAGCCCGCCTGCAGATTTTCCAGAAGGAGCTTTCCTCCACGAATGCCCAATTCGACAGCTGCACCTTCGAGCCATCTGGAACCGGGCGTTGAGATTTAGACTGTGGTGTGGAAAACACAGAGGCCTCGCCTGCTGGCCGTGACCCCGTCCGGGGCCCAGAAACATCCAGGGGGACGTGCGGTGGCTGCACTGTGCCGACACCCGGTGCCTTAGCAAGAGGGCCTGCAGCGTTGGGGCTCACGTGTCCACACACCGGATCGGAACCCGCGAAGGGCCACCCCATCAGGAGGGTCAGCTCGCAGGGCGACGGGGACGGGGAGCTCTGGCCGCCGCCCCCGTCGGAGAGGGCGCAGGTGCGGGGGGAGGGGGAGGCCACGGTGGCCCAACACGGTTGCTCTCGGCCACATCTGGTTTGTGTGTGACCAACAAACTAGAATTTAACGTTTTCTAAAAACCTTAAAAAAAAAACAAACCATAACAAAACCCCAAACTCTAGTAACGCACGTCTATGTGATCGTTAAAACAAAATTCCAGGGGATCCCCGGGTGGCTCAGCAGTATAGCACCTGCCTTCAGCCCAGGCCGTGATCCTGGGGTCCCAGGATCGAGCCCCGCATCGGGCTCCCTGCAGGGAGCCTGCTTCTTCTGCCTGTGTCTCTGCCTCTCTCTCTGCATCTCTCTGTGCCTCTCATGGATAAATGAATAAAATCTTAGAAAAAAAAAAAAAAAGAAAATTCCAAATTCCGAAGTATATGAATAATAAAAACAGAAAGTCCCCTCTCACCCTCTCAGATCACAGGCTCCATCCAGGGTGATTGAGGCAACACTGCGGGCATGCCCTTCCAGAACCTTCTCCCGGCTCTGACGTGGGTACATTTGTTCAGGTTGATCAGGTGTATTGTTGTGCAGCTTTTCTTGTTTTTTGTTTTTAACTAAGCCGAAAGTCCCAGCGGTCTTTCCGCATTTGTGTCTGCAGATATCCTTGGTATTGGCAGTGCGCTGCCCGCACTCTGCTACTCGGCTGCGTCTCCCCGCAGGGAACCCAGGCCTTGCCCCGGAGTGTCGTGATTTCAGGCAGGGTGACATTACGGGTGCACTTTGTGGGAGCACGGCCCCGTGTTTCTGTAGGAGGGTCGCCGAGCTCCGGGACGTGCATCTGGATGTTTTCAAGAGACGCGGCCCAGCGGTCCCCCAAGGGGCGGCACCTGTGCACGTGGGTGCTTGCTGGGTGCCACCCGCAGCCGAGAGGGCCCGTGTGGGGCGGTGCCTGCCCTGAGGGGGGCCGTGGGGCGCGTTTGCTCAAACTTGCGGCCTGTCGGCTCGGCCTGCCGTCCTCTCTCCTTCATCCTTGCTGCTCGTCGTCCTGATTTTATTTTATTTTATTTTTTTTTATTTTTTATTTTTTTAAATTTTTATTTATTTATGATAGTCACACACAGAGAGAGAGAGAGACAGAGACAGAGGCAGAGACACAGGCAGAGGGAGAAGCAGGCTCCATGCACCGGGAACCTGACGTGGGATTCGATCCCGGGTCTCCAGGATCGCGCCCTGGGCCAAAGGCAGGCGCCAAACCGCTGCGCCACCCAGGGATCCCCGTCGTCCTGATTTTAGAGGAGCCCTTCGTGGACTCGGGGTTGGGCCCTCGCCGGGCACCCGCGCCACACACGTCCCTCCGCCCGCCTGCCCGGCACTGAAGCCCTGGGCCCCCCGGGCTGCCCCCCAACTAGTTCCTTTATTTTTGTTCTAAATCGGCTCCGTGCCGACCGCGGGGCCCGAACTCGTGGCCCTGAGATCAGGAGGCCCAAGCCCCGCGGACTCAGCCAGCTGGGCGCCCCAATTATCTGGCGAGTTCCGACAGGATTTCGGGTGCCCGTCTCCTGATTTCTTGTAGCACCTACAATTAGCCAAATCGTTTCATTTCCAAATGTTTATGTCCTTTCTTCCTTTTTAAACATGTTATCATCTCGACTGGGATCTCCAGTAAAATATTGGTGGCTGATGAAACGTTTTAAAATATCAGCAATTGTCAAGAACGCTCGTTTTTTGTTTTTTTGTTTTTTTTGTTTGTTTGTTTTTCCCCCCTGCTGACTTCTTTTGAAAGTTTGACCACTCATCATGGTGTTGGCTGAAGGTTTCTAGAAGAAATCTTTATCAAGTTGGGGAAGTTTTCTCCTATTCTTTCCTTGCTGAGAGGTGGTATTTATTTATTTATTTGTTTGTTTGTTTATTTATTTATTTACTTATTTATTTATGTGTTTGTTTATGTGTTTATTTATTTATTGATGTTAATGTTGGTAGGGAGGGACATGGAGCTTTCCGGCATCTGTTTGGATGACCCTGTCGTTTCTCCTGTCTCTTCTCACCGCCGTGACCTCTCTCCCTAGTCACTCACGCTGAACCTTCCCTGCAGCCTCGGATTGAACCGATGTGAGACGGGAGCGTCTTCAACGCGGTCCAGGCTGCGTTGGCTCCGTCACCCCCAGCACTTCGGTTCTGACTCTGCGCGGGGAGGGGCTTCCCCCAGGCTGGGGCAGGTGCCCGTGGGTGACAGGGACCGGCAGGCATCACCGTCCCCGTCTCACTGCTGCTCAACCAGCGTGTGCCCCACGGCCTGTCGGCCTGGCCCCCCCGGCCGGCTTCTGCTGCCGTGGCCCGCAGGTGGGCAGGCTCTCCACGGATCCGTGACACATGGATGTGGGGCCCGTTGGCAGGTGGCGTGGGGCCCTGCAAGGCCCAGTCCCATCCTCCACGGAGGCCACAGGAAACACACCTGTGCAGGACGTGGGACCTCAGGGAGGAGCCTTGTGAGCTCCCGGCCAGGGGTCTGCATCTCGGGCACCCGCCTGCCCGTCCTGAGGGCCCAGCCAGAGCCCCGCCCCGTGCCTGGCACCTGCTCACGTGGGAGACTGTCCTCTGTCCTTCATCTGTCGCCCTATTTTCCAGGGAGCTCTCCCGAGGCAGGACTCAGGTCTAGCATTGGCCGTGACCTCCAGGCCTTCCTCATGCTCCATCCTCAGCCCCCACGGCAGTAGGACAGCCCCTCCCTACGTGTCTGAGAACCCCGAGTGGAGCCGGTCTGGGCCTTTCGGATGTGTGGGTGGTGCTTGCTGGTCCCCGTCTGTCCCGGCACACCAGGGGGCACACCAGGGGGTCAGGCGAGTGGCTGGGGGACCCCTGGGCTCTGCAGTGGATGGTGGGGTGGGGGGCAGGCCTCAGAGCCCAGGAGCCCTGCGCAGGCTGGGGTCGGGCCCGGCCTCTGGGTCACCAGCCCTGGGGAGGGGGTCTCGGCAAGCCCCACCTGGCCGCCTGCACCCTGGCCTGGCTCCTGACCCTCTGCAGGGGCAGCACCTTATTGACAGATGAAATCAGATAAAATAAAATAAAGTAAAGTAAAGTAAAATAAAATAATGTGAAATAAAATAAAATAAAATAAATAAAATAAAATAAAATAAAATAAAATAAAATAAAATAAAATAACGCAGGAAATCCCCTGGCTGGGGAGGAGTTTCCATGAGGCTGTGTGACACCGAGTAGCTTCTCCAAAGCGTGAGTTTGAGGATGGTGGCAGGACCGGCGGCGTGCAGACCGAGCTTCCCTTGAAATGTACAGTGGTTTTGTTTTTTGTTTTTTTTCCTTCCTTAAATTATAGGAGGAAGGAGCGCTTGGCACAGTGCAGCTTGGGATTTGCCAAGCCCAAACTATTTGAAAAAAAAAAAAAAAATCACAAGATTTTTTTGCCCAAACTCTAAAAAGCCCTTGATTCTGCTTGAAATCCAAGGTCTGTGTGGAGGGCCCTGAAGCCGAGCCCGGCCACGGGGTGGAGGTGGAGCCGTGGGCCGGCCCCCGTGTGACCGCAGGGTGGCCCTGGGCGGTGGCCGCGGTAGGACCCCACCCCCCACCCCCGCCCCCCGACCGAGAACACCGTTGGAGGAACCAGTGGATGATCCCAGCCCCCACATGTTTGGGGCTCTCCCGGGTGGGGCCCCGGGGACGGGCAAGGCCCAGCCTCACCTGACACGAGTTCGAGGGCACAGTGCACACGAGACGTGCTCGCTCCAACACCAGCGACCGGCGTTGGCCCCCAAGACCCCCTGCAAGGCCTCTGACTCGCAGGGAAGGCGCACAGGCCCACGGAGGCGGTGACGCCCTGGGTTACGGCGTCCCCGGGGCCACAGTGGCCGTGGGGGGTGCAGGGCAGGCCCAGGACACGCTCTGCCCTGGAGCTTCCCGTCCCCTCCTGGGTCAGCCCTCCCGCGGCGACACGTTACCCGGAGCACGGCCAGCAGGCAGCCCGGCCCTGTCCTCACGGGGCGCCAGCGCTCGGGCACAGGCACCAGGTGTCAGCTGACCCCAGGCTCCAGGCCTTCAGAGGTCGGCTGGTACCACGTGACCCGAAGCCCCCCGCCCCCCATAGGGCACTGCCCCTAACTGGTGTCCCCGAGGCCCCCAGGGGAACAAGGCGCCCCTACCAGGCTGGACGTTCTGAGGGTTCAGAGGGCACCTCCCAGAGGCTGGGGGCAGACCTCGGTTAGGGCAAGGTGTTCCCCGCTACGTAGGCCTGCCCTGGGGCGCCTGGGGGGGCTGGGGGAGACCTGCCTGCTCTGGGGCACCTGGTGGGGGGCTGGGGGAGACCTGCATGCTCTGGGGCGCCTGGGGGGGCTGGGGGAGACCCGCCTGCCCTGGGGCACCTGGGGGGGCTGGGGGAGACCCGCCTGCTCTGGGGCACCTGGTGGGGGGCTGGGGGAGACCTGCATGCTCTGGGGCGCCTGGGGGGGCTGGGGGAGACCCGCCTGCCCTGGGGCACCTGGTGGGGGGCTGGGGGAGACCTGCATGCTCTGGGGCGCCTGGGGGGGCTGGGGGAGACCCGCCTGCCCTGGGGGTACCTGTGGGGTGCTGGGGAAATGAGCTTGCCCTGGGGCGCCTGGTGGGGGGCTGGGGGAGACCAGCCCAGCTTCTTTGGCAGCCCCCAAGCTGCACAGTTCCTGGGCTCGCCCTGTGTCACCCAAGACAGGTCTGGGGGCCGCCGTGCACCGGATTCCCTGAAAACGAGGGCAGACCCCAGGGCGGCATGCTGGGGGCTCTGGGGGCCTGGGGTCTCAGGTGTGGGGTTGGCCTGACTTCCAGCGCTGCCCACAGAGTCCCCCGTTCTGCAGCACACCGGCCGCATCCCCCGGGTCACCCCAGGGTCACTGAGGGACCCGCATGCATGGCTGGGGGTGAGGCCCCTGCCTCAGGAGAATGACCTGGAGCTGAGCCCGAGTCACTGCAGGTCAGAGAAACGGGAGGCCACTGGCCCCCGGAGGCCCCCCGCCCCCACTTGGTGGCAAGGGAAGGGAACCGTGGAAGCCGACCATTCTGGAATCTTCCAGGGGCGAGGCTCCATCCAGCCTGCCTGATGGATGACAGCGCTGGGGCTGGCTGCCAGGCATGGATGCGGGGGGCTCCCTGCCAAGGCTGCGTCCCAGCCCTGCCCGCGGCGCCGGCAGCTCCACCCCACGTGGTCCACGGGACCGGGCCGGGCTGAGCCGCGTCCACACGGCGCGGAGGGCTGGAGCCCGGCGTCCCTCGGCCGCAGTGCCTCCTCCTGGGCGCTGATGGGGCCCGGCTCCTCCACCAGCAGTTTGCAAGCGTGATTTTTAGCAGGAAATCCCCCATTAAAGAATGGCTTACACAGACGCCACCCCGGGGTGGGCACTGGACGAGCCCGAGGCCGCGGCACCAGGAGGGTCATCTCGTAGGGCGTCCGCTGCCTCTGGGCGCCCACCCACCCGTAACAGGCCCCTCCAGCAGAGCGTCCTGAGTGGACACGTAACACTGACCGTTGTCCCGGGGACATACAGACTCCAGGACCCCGGGACCCCGGGACCCATCGGTAGGTGCCTCTGCCTCCCTGGACGTGCAGGGCTCGGCCCAGCTGTGGACCGGGACCCTCGCCCCACCCGGCGCTGGGAGCAGCTGCCCCGATGAGCACACAGGGATGGGGCTGAGCAGAGAGGGAGGGACAGGCCGGGTGGCCCAAGGCCCGGCACGTGTCCACGGGACCCCTCCCTGGTGCAGGGGACCTGCCCGCTGGACGCCAGGGCCTGTGGCCGCAGCCGCTGTCCCGGGGTCGGGGGCGGGGGCGAGACAGGCTGCAGAGGCCTGGGGGCGCTCCCCCTCCGCGTGAGCACATTCATTCATTCATTCATTCTGCATTAGTGACACCTGCTCTGCGCCACCTGCTGCCGAGCCGCCGCCGATTCCAGAAGGCTTACGGCTAGCTGAGGTTCCTGAGCCTGAAGCCCGTCCCCGCTCCGAGTCCAGAGCCGCTGAGGGCTGCTCGGAGAGCGCGGCCTCCTGCCCGGGCAGCCCCGGGGCTCGCAGGGAGACAGGGCGGGCGTCGCAGGTGCAGAGCCCGGCGACGGACAGCGGCTCGCCCTGCGTACACGCGTGCGCCCGTCTCTCCTACCCCCTGCTCCACACTTAACGCACCCTGTGCTTTCCTCCCGTGCGGCGTGTCCACGTGCCCTACATCTCCCCGCGTGTCCACGTGCGCTCCGCTCGCCTTCTCGGGATCACGGGCACCCGCGGGTTTCCCAGGCTCGTCCTCTAGTCATTGCTCCGGCGCGGAGGCCGGCGGAAGGCTCCTTCCCGGCAAACACGGTGTAATTTTTGTCTAAGGGTTAAATTGTCCACCCCGGGAGGGGGGGGTTCAGCAACGGACACCCCCTCGCCAAGGCGGGCGGTCCCTGCCTCCCCGGATCCTCGCCTATGCGTTTCGTCCACAGGGCGGTTCACCGGGGTGGACGCGGGGCGGGCAGTTTCGTCCAGGGCCAGGGTGCTTCCCGTCGCGGGTGCCCCAGGGCCTCTCTGCGCGCAGGAGCTGCACCCGCTGGGTGCCTGCCCTCTGAGCTGAGATGCCCGCGCCCTCCGTGGTGACCAGTCCCTGCATGTTCCTACCGCGGAGGTCAAGGCCAAGCGGCAGGGGACTGTGTGCGGGGCCACGTGCCGTCCCCTCCCCACGCGGGAAGATGGGCAAAGGAAACGGCTGCGTAAGCCGCTCCTCACCCCTGTTGGTTTTTAAAGACTCTTTATTTTCGAAAGACCTATAGACCTGCAGGAAGTTTCCCACAGACCCTGGGTCCCCCTGCCTCGAGGTCCCCCTGCCCTGTAGCCATTGCCTTCACCCGGGTGCAGCCCTGTTCACTAAACCCCAGACACAAGACGGGCCATGCTGGGCCTCCTGCCGCCCCGGCCCAGGGTCCCCAGTGCTGGGCCTACATGCACCCCCTACTCCGCACATCCCAAATGCAGGGGGTCCTTGTGGCTGCCACAGAGACACCTGCCTGGCATCACACAGAACCAGGGGTGTGGGGGTTTGTCCTGGTCGCCCACTCGCGCAGCCCCCAGCCTCTGCGTGCCCTGAGCTACCCGGAGGCTCCCCCGAGCCCCCTGCATTGCCCCCGATGCAGCCAGGCCCGGGGCGAGCGGGGCCCCCAAGGACGTGCTCCCTGTGTCTGGTCCCCCGGGGCCCCCACACTGTCACGCCAGCCCCCTCCAGGCCCGAGGGACTTTGTAGAAACGTCAGTCGTCTCTGCGCCTGGCCTTGCTGCCTGTGGGGCCGTGGGGCTAGGGTGGGGGTTGCTCAGCCCACCTGCGTCCCCAGCTCAGGACCCAGAGGCTCCAAAATCACGATTTTGATGGCTTGTCTCGTGGGGGGCGGGCGCGGTGTCCCCTGGATCCTTCTTTCATCCCAGAGTCTGGAGTCTCCCAAACTACTTGACGTACCACGTTGTTCGCTCCCAATTTCAGGGCTTCCGGACGCGGTCACCTGCGCGAAGGCCGAGGCACAGGCGGGCGCCTCCCCCCGCGGGTTCTCCGATGCGTTCCCGGTTTCCTCGCTTCTGCTCATACTGTTGACTCTGGCGTCACAGGCGAGGTCCTCGAACCCTCTCCGCGGCCAGCTCTAGCTGTCCCAGCGTCACCGGCCGAGTCGCTGTCCCGGGTGGGGTCCCGGGTGGACCCGTTTGCCCATGGGACGGCGCCGCGCGGTTGTAACTATGATGCTTCGTAGTATGTTCTGATTTAATTGGATTTAGTTTTCTATTTAAAACGTCTTGGAGGAGGGTGGCTGGGTGGCTCAGTGGCTGAGCGTCCGCCTTGGGCTCAGAGTGTGACCCTGGGGTCCCGGGTTCGAGTCCCGCATCGGGCTCCCTGCACGGAGCCTGCTTCTCCCTCCGCCTGGGTCTCTGCCTCTCTCTGTGTCTCATGAATAAATGAATAAAATCTTTAAAAAAATAAAGTCTTCCAGGCGTTTTCATTGGAATCACATTAATGTTTCAGATGAGGCTGCAGGGAATTGACATCTCTGTGACGTTGGGTCTGTCCACCCAGATACATGCGGACCTTTTCGTTCGTTCAAAAGTCATCTGTGACTCAAAGATGCATTTAAAAAATGTTCATCACGTCGAATTTTTGTATGTCTTGTTAAGTCCATTCCTTGGGGTTTTGTCAGTTTTGTTACTATGTTAACTGAGATCCCCTCCGTCCTGTCCTCCTATGATTTATTAGGATTTATATTTATACGAGCTATAGGTTTCTACGCTATTTTATTTATTTATTTTTTAGGATTTTATTTATTTATTCATGAGAGACACAGAAAGAGGCAGAGACCCAGGCAGAGGGAGAAGCAGGCTCCAGGCAGGACCCATCATTTCGGGTCCACGCGGCTGGCGGGGGCCTGAGGGAGCGTGCCCTGGAAGGGTCCGGGCTCCGGGTGCCTGGAGAGGTCCCCCGGGGGCGCGGCTGGAGCCCTGAGCCTGGACAGGGGCTCCTCGCTGGGCAGAAAGGCTCCCGTGTCTTGAGGCCGGCTCCCCTGGGCCAGACGGCAGTGCCCTGAGCCCGGGAGGTGGGGTCCAGCCCCCTGGACTCAGCCTGAGCAGGGGACAGGCAGGACCGTCCGGATGGACGCAGGGGGACACGCGGCTCAGACCGTCCCTGGGGCGGCGGGTGGAGGGAACGGGGCTGGCCCGCGGCTGGCAGGTGGGCACCGGCCTTATCCGGGACCCGGGAGGGGAGGGGCCTTATCCTCGGGGACTCCGTCCTCTCCAGCCTCGGCCTCCCTGCCCGGCCCTTGGGGGCTTCAGGGCCTGCCAGAGCCCTGGGCTCCTCTGAGGGGCCCCCACCCGCTACCGGCCATGGTTAAGTGCCTGGGCCGGGGGTGGCCTCTGGGAGGCAGCTGGGGACCCCGGCCGTCCCCGGGGAGCCGCGTGGAGCTGGTTGGTGCACACGCAGGGGGCGATCCCATGCCCGCCCTTGGGTCTCCCCGCTGCCTGCCGGTGCCCCAACTTCAAGCGGGTGGTCAGGAGCCCCGCTACCCCCTCCGCGGCTTCCCGCCCACCGCCCTCTCTGGCCTCCCCGCATCTCCCTCGTTTTCACTACAGTGTGAACTGCAGCCGCAGAGGGGCAGGGGTGGCTTGTCCCACGGGGTGAGTCAGCACCCCTGAAACCTGCACCCAGAACACAACGGGGCCCCTTCCTGGGCTGTGGTGCCCGGCCCCGGAGAGGCGGGCGCCGGTGGGTGGTGCTCACCCGTGTCTCCTCCGCGGCACCCGGCGGGGGCTCCGTTGGGGCCGAGGGCGCCCGGGTAAGCCAGCCCCGAATCAATGGCTTATGCGGGTTCGTTCCCTTGACTCCGGAGGTCGGGCACCCCAGCGCCAGGGGTCAGCCGGGCGGGCTCCTTCCAGACGCTCCGAGGGGACCCCTCCCCCCGCCTCCCCACCCCTGGAGGCCCTGCGCCTCGTGGCCCTGCCCCCCTCTGCCTTGCCGGCCCCCCGGCCTCCCCCTTGTGACACGCGCCCCCAGGAAGCCCAGGGTGATTGCCCACCTTGGGATCCTCCACCTGCGTGAGGGGCTGTGTTGCAGGTTCTGGGGCTCACGGTGTGGGCGTGTCGGGGGCGTGATTCTGTGGCCAGGGGCTGTCACCAGTACCGCAGCTGAGGACACCCTCACCCCTGCAGGGGACACGTGTGCTGCTGTCTACTGGGGACGCTCTGGGCCAATGGCGGGTGTACGCTCGGCTGCCTGGCCGGGGCCTCTGGGGGGCTTGGGGCTGGGGCTTCGGGGCCAGGCTGCGTGCTGCCCCTCCAGTGTCTCCCCGACCCCGAGCCGCCAGGGGAGCCTCTGTCCTGCCTGCCAGGGGCGACACGGGACGTCCAGATTGCAGGGGATGGCCCTGGCCTGGGCAGAGTCAGCCAGAGGCCGAAGGACTCCCCGGCCCGGAGACCCGGCCCAGCGTCAGGTCCCGTCTCCACGGGGAGGGGCCGTGGGCAGGGCTCTCAGTCAGCCTCGGGGGCTGCAGTCTGTCCGTGTGTGTCACCCCAGCACGGCCAGGCCTGTGCTTTCACATCTGCACGCACCGGCCACCTCCGAAGCAGGTGCACGGTCCCCACCCCTGGCCACTCCCACAGCAGGTGCTTTTGGACTCGAGTGGGCTCCTGAGAGCGTGTCCAGGAGCCAGGCCGGCCACCCCCCCCCGCCCCCAGGAGAGGGTCCGGGTGCCTCCTCTGGGCCCAGGCGGGGCTCTGCCCAGGGTGTGGAGCCGGGGAGGGGGGCTCTGGGGGGCAGGCCACCCCCTCTCAGGGCAGGCGCTGCAGCAGCAGGCACAGCTTCGGAAGGAGGGGGGAGGGGGAAGGAGGGGGAAGGAGGGGGAAGGAGGGGGAAGGAGGGGGAAGGAGGGGGAAGGAGGGGGCCGCCCACTGCAGCCTGCCTGCCTCTGCCCGGGCCTGGCTCCTTTGATGTGCACATCCCGGTCCAGGCGCGGCCCTGTCTGGGCAGGCAGGACAGCCCCACCTGCTGGGCCGTGGAGCCCGAGGGCAGGGGCGTGGGTGCAGCAGCTGCAGGGAGCAGGGCAGGGCCTCCCACTGCCTCCCCGCCCCAGGCTCCCCCTCCAGTTCACACACTTCAGTTCTTTGATCTTGAACCCTCCGAGGCTGTCCTCAGAGGAGGGGCTGGGCCAGACGGGCAGGGGCCTGGTCCGGGGCTCGGGCTGCTGCCCTCCTGGCCTCGCCTGATGGGACCGACCCCCGGGTGAGCCACCGCGCCCGGGGCCACACAGCCTGACTCGTACCTGGGGCCTGGGCGGGGAGGGTGCCCGGCCTTCCGCGGGGAAGGTGCTGCAGGTTCCTCATGAATTAGAGACGTCACGGATACTCCCAGCCGTACTGACGGTCATGTCTGCCTTTAGACTTCTTTTTTGCAGTTTCTAAATTTTCTTTTTTTTTAAAAAAAGGATGTATTTATTTATTTTAGAGAGAGAGAGAGAGAGAGAGCAGGGGGAGATGCAGAGGGAGAGGGAGAGGGAATCTCCAAGCAGACCCCCCTCACACCCCCCCCACCGCCCGCTGAGTGCGGAGCCTGACGCGGGACTCGATCTCACGACCCTGAGGTGAGGTCACGAGGTAAGCCGAAACCAAGAGTCGGACACTTAACCAACCGAGCCACCCAGGCACCCCTTCCGGTGTTTTATTTATAACCAGAAAAGGGAGGTGTGACCCGCACGTGGCGAGGCGTGTCCACCTGTCCCCCCCACGGGCTGAAGCCCCTCAAGGGCGGGCGAGCGCGTGGGGAGCACCGCGTGGATACCAGCTGCGCTCAGCGTGCGGACGGCGGTTTGGGAGCCGGGCCTCTGCAGCTGGGGTCCCGCGTCACAGGCCTCCAGCCCCCGCCCCGCCCGGCCCCGCCCTGCAGAGGCGAGCCCCCCCCCCCCCCCCGCCCCCGACCCCGGCACCAGGCTGCACACGTGCCTCACGCTGGCTGTCGGGCGCAGCACCTTGATGCCTCTCACGCGTGGGGGCCCTCGGCCAGGGGGGAGCCTGGGGTCCTCGGACTGGGTTCACCCTGGCGCCCCTCCCGGCCGTGGCTCTCGGGCAGGTGGCTGACCCTCCTTGACCTCATTCTCCTCACTGGACAGAGGTTGGCGGGATCCACTTTCTAGGCTGCCTGTGGCACATGGATGACAGACACGCACAAGTGGCAAGTGGGGGCGAGTGCCTGGCCTTGGGTCTGCGCTTCTCAGCAGATGCAGCCCCACCGGGACGGCCAGGGACCGAGCCCCGACTTGCTGGGCTTGAAAATATGCGGGGCTGGTTCCCTTCAGCAGAAGTTGGGGGCCGCGTGGCGGCTCCGAGGTCTCATCAGGGACCCGGGCTCCTCTTCTCTGCTCCTCCACGGTGCTCGGCACAGCATGCTCATGGCTGCCTCATGGTTAAAGACGGCTGCCGGGGCTCCCTCCTTCATGTCTGCATTCCAGGTTGGAGGAAGGGGACAGGCCCAGGGCGGTGGGGACGCTCTGAGCTGACCTGGCCTGCTCTCGGGAGCTGCCCTAAGCCCTACAGCGCGGCTTCTGCTTCCCTCCGGTGGGTCCCTGGAGCTGCAGGGAGGCTGGGGAAAGAGTGCGTTGGTGCAGCTGGCCCAGGAGGGGTGTGGGGGAGGCCCCGGTGGCTGGTGGGGGACGGGGCCTTTGCACGGATGGCCCCCCTGGGAGATCCTTCCTGAGGGCCAGCGGGCCTGGTCGGCTGCATCCACGGATGAGGTTCAGAGAGGTGGAGCGGCCGCCCCGCATGACTCAGTGGCTGCGCGACGAGCAGGGGTGACTGCAGCTGGCCCGCCGGCAGGCCCCACCCTTACACCCCTGCCTGCCCCCTCTGCCCACGGCTGACCGCCCGTCGGCCCAGCCCCCAGCCCCCAGCCCCCAGCCCTGGGAGGGGCCGCTGGGCACAGCCGCATCCTGACCCAACCCCCCCACCCTCCAGCCAGGGCCCAGCCTCCTGTTGCCCCCCTTGTCCTGGGTGGGCATCGGGAAGGAGGCTGGTGCCAGGACCCGAGCGCTGACCCTGGCTTCTCCCCACATGTTCCCCGGAACCCCTTCCCTCTGGATCCCCAGGTGAGGGGGCGTTGGCAGGAGGAAGGGCCCCCGAGCCCTCTGGGGACTGGCGAAGACGTGAACTTCGGGGCAGGAGGCACGGCAGGTGGACGCTAGGACACAGTGGAGGGGTGGTGGCTGCCGGCCTGCTTGTCCCAGGCCTCCCGGGGTGCCCCCCCAGGCCCCTAGCCCCCATTCTCCCGCCCCCCAATGCCAGGCATCGGCCCGCAGTGCCTACTGCCCCCGCGGCCCCGCAGGTGCCTCTGTTCACGTCTCTGTACTTGGGTCCCCTGTAAAGGGGACTCGGACGTGCTTCGGGACATTCGGAGCCGAGAGCAGGGGAAGGCTGCAGCCCGACG
This sequence comes from Canis lupus familiaris, assembly GCF_011100685.1. Lineage (NCBI taxonomy): Eukaryota > Metazoa > Chordata > Mammalia > Carnivora > Canidae > Canis > Canis lupus. The sequence continues at coordinate 50,762,670 of NC_049246.1, read as the reverse complement.
CAGGCGGGGCGGGGTTTGGGGTGCCCACTGCGGTTCGGCCTCTGTGGGTCACAGACACGAGCTCCCGGTCTCCCTTCCAAGCCCGGGCCGCCCGCGCCAAGGGCCCCGCATCCAGCCGGTCACACCCTATTTTTAGACGCTCCTCGGAGCTGGGTCTGAATGTAGGCCACTGGGCTGGACCCGCCCCAGGGCCTCGCGCTGTGGGGACGGGGACAGGGACGGGGAGGCCGCGGGGCCGCCTTTCCAGGGCTCGCTTTGAAGTGACAACAATGCCCAGGCCGTGGGCAGAGGGCCGGTGGGCCTTTCGGGCCACTGAGGATGGGCTAGCGGGGCCTGCGAGGAGCCCTCACCCAGGACGGCCAGGAGGGGGGCCGCAGGGGGCACGGCTGGGGTCCTCTCAGGTCTTCTGGGGGACCCCACTCTGGCTGCAGTGGGAGGCCACTCTCGGGCCCCGCAGGGGGCACGGCTGGGGTCCCCCCGGGCCTTCTGGCTGCGTCTCCCCAGGGACATCCCTTTCCCCAGATGTCCCTTTCCTGGTGACCCCGGGGCGAGGCGAGGAGGGCTTTGCTGGCTCTGGGACACTTGCTGGGGCCTCCGTTAAGGAACAGACCTTTCCAGAGCGGAGGTGGGGAGGGGCTGCCCCCAGTTCTCCCGCAGCTCAGCCACTGGCCTTGCCGGCTCCGCAGGTCACCGAGGGTCACGGGAGGGGGGGCGGGGGGCACCCTCCAGGTAGGTAGGACCTCAGGGCTGGGAGGGCTGGGGAGTGGAGGGTGCTGGGGAGGGGGGCGGGGGAGGGGGCGCCCCAGGGCAGGGGGCGGGGCCCTTCCTCGCAGGCTGGGTCTGCGGGGCCTCGGCCTGCCTGATTGGCCTCCCCGGCCCCGCCCCGCCCCCGGCCCCGCCCCCCGGAGCCGCTGGCAGTGGCAGGTGGCCGCGCAGGTGGGCAGGTGGGCAGGTGGGTAGGAGGGAGGACCCGGTGGAAGCTCTCAGCTCCCTGGATGGGCGGGAGACGCAGCAGACGGAGAAACGACACAGAAAACCCACTTCTTCCCGAAATCTGCCCCCAGCGCAGGCCTGCGGCCCTGCCCCGACCTGCAGGAGTTCCAGGGGATGCCTCACCCCACCTCAGCGTTCCCTGGAGGGGCCCTTGGGGTGGGGGCGCCTGCGGAGCGGGGGCACCCGTCCTGGAGGTTGGGGGCAGCCCTGGGGGGCAGGGGGCGCCCAGCCTGAGCCCCGGCCGACCGCCTCCCTCCGTGCTGGGCCCTGAGAGTGCTCATTCCTGGGGCAGCGCTGCCTCCAGAGCTGCAGGACTTGGGGCGGGGGGGGGCACCTGCATGGCCCGGGGTGGGGGGCCTGGAGCCACACCCGACTCTCCCCTGAGATCTTGGGAGGCTCTGGGCGACGAGGTCGAGCACGCCGTGTCCAAAGGCCAGAGAGGCCCCACCCTGCTCTTGGAGCCCCCGGGGAGGGCCCCACCATTCAGCTGGGTGGGGTGTGCTCCGCTCATTTCCTGGGGTGGGGCCGGGGCAGGGGTCCTGAGTCCTGGGGCCGGAGACAGCAAGTTCTAGGACCCCCAGAGCCCAGGCTGGCTGCGTGGGTGCTGACGCCCAGGGCAGGCGTGTTTGTGCGTCGTCTCCGACCAGTTTCCGTACCCCCGGCCTTGATCGTCGGACCCCACTGAGGACCCCCTCATGCCCCCTGTTGCTTCAGGATGAAATCAAACTCCCTGCATCGGTGAACTCGCCGCCAACCCACTGCCCGGAGTCTCGGCACATTTGGCCTCAGGCCTCGCGAGGGCAGTGGCACCCCCGCCTTGCCTGTGGGCGCGGGCCTGGGTGGCCCCCCCCCCCCCCCCCCCCCCCCCCGCCGTCCTGTACAGCCCTGTGTCTGCTGGGCTGGCCTCTGCATCGTCAGGACAAAGGATCTTGCTGGAATGACAGAAATCCAGCTCACAGATTGAGAATTCACTGTCACCGCCTGCTCCCCAGGCCCTGGTAGGTGTGTGACCTTAGGGCGGTGGGGGGCAGAGAGAAGGTCCCAGGGCCACTAGAGAGGGAGGCTGGGGGACCGCACCGTCCCTGGAACCCTGCTTCACGGGGAGGGGTGGCTCCCCGGGGGCACACTGCGTCCCAGGCCCCGGCCAGAATCCCGAGGTCAGCATCTGGGCGGCGGGAGCCCGGGGAGGCCTGCGGCAGGGGGAGCTGTGGGAGAGGCAGGGGCGTGGTGAGGGGCCGGGGCGCGGGGGTGGGGGGGAGAGCGGGCGTGGCGGCTGTGCAGCTGGGAAGGTTGGCCGGGACTGGCGTGGGAGGCAGATGAAAGGGCCTGAGCCGGGGTTGGGGGGGGAGCTCTGTGGGCGAGACCGATGGAGGTGTTGGGGCCCAGATCCCCTGGCGTCCGGTTCCTGCCGCCTGCAGGGTGCTGCGCCCACCTGCCCTGTGGCCGCACCTGCTGGTCCCTGGGGCCGGGGCTCCCCACCCTCGCCTGCCCCAGTCCCTGGGTTATGGCCTTCGAATGCTCCTTCCCCACAGGCAGCCCGGCCCCCGGCCCAGCTACTGGAGGGGGAGCCCCAGGGGAGCAGGTGCATTCTGCGTGCCCAGCCCTGGGACCCGGGCGCCTCGAGGTCCACACCCTCCCCTGGAATCCTGCTTTGGTGGGTGTGAGCCCCCCCCAGGAGCAGATGGGGTCGAGGTGCTGGAATCCAGGGCCTTGGCTGGAGGGAGATGGGAGGCGGCCTGGTGGGAGCGGAGGGGAGGGGAGGGGGCGTGGGGGAGGGCGGGGGAGGGGGCGCAGTGTGTGGGGGGCCGCCCGGGTCCTCTGCGGTTCCGTGGCCTCCAGGACAGGCGTGGGTGGGTGGGGACAGGGATGGGGCTGCGGGGAGCGGCTGTGCCTCTCCCAGGGACACCGACCTGCTGGGAGGGGCGGCCTGCGGAACCCCCAGTGCCCTCTGTGGGGGCCCCGGGCCTGGGGCCTTCCCTTCCCCCTCGGCACCCCTGCCGCCGCTGCTCCTGGAGGGGCCCGGGCAGCACATGCAGTGGCCCTGCCTTGGGGGCTCAGCGGCTCCGAACCCTGAGGTCTGTGCCGCCCTCACAGCCTGCCCACTGCCCGAGTCCCCAGGGGGACTGGATGGCATGATCACGCGGCGGGTCCCCACGGTGGTGCCGAGGCTCAGAAGGCCCCACACCGGGTGGGGGTCCCTCGGGGGGCAGATCCCAGTCTCCGTGGCTGCAGAAGCCGGTGTCTGGGGGAGAAGTGCAGCCCCAGCTCCGCAGCCCCTCGGTCCTGCTGTGGATTCTAGGGCCCGCCGGACACTCTGGAAGTCCCAGTGCCTGTCCCGGGTCCGGTGGGGGCCCCGTGCCACAGCCCCGGCCGCCGGGCCCCAGCTCCTGATGTCAAGGACAGCGGCCGTGCGACGGGACGTCGCCGTCTTGGCTCCTCCTGCGGCAGTTTCTAATCGTGCTGATGCCGCGCTGGGGGCCTCTGTCCTGATGCCCGGGTCCTGCGGCCCCTGATCCGGGGGGGCCATGAGCAAACACCTGGGCACTCTGTGCGCTCCCCGGGATGGCCGCGGGCGGACAGGAGGCTCCGGAGCGTCGCCCAGGGGCTCAGGCCCGTCCAGGACCCTGGGGTGGGCTTGCTTCGCCTTCCCCGACTTGTCTCCCGGAGCTCGATGTTCCTGGCCCGAGGGCTCCTTCCTCCTGTGTCCAGGCTCCGGGGACGTGGGGGCCGTTCGCTCCTCGAGGCCTGGGGGGGCTCCTCCCTGAGCATCCCGTCCAGCCACACTGAGGCCTCCCAGCCTCCTGCCCCCTGTCCTGGACAGGCCCACCCCACCCCCGTGGCCTCCAGGGGGACCCCGTGTCCCTCCCGCCCACACATCTGTCTGGTGGCTTCTGGGGTCTCTGCCCAGATGCTGGTGCTGCGGGTCCCCGACCCAGTGGAGCCCTCCTCCCATCCGGACGCAGCTCCCACCCTCCGCAGGCCGCTGACCTCCGTCGCTGCCCGCCCCGGGCTCTCTCCGCACCGCAGCCAAACGCATCTCCCCGAGTGCAGCGGGCTGTCCCGCCCCTGGTCTCCCGACAAGCCCCCCAACGGGGGCTCTGTGGGCCACTCGGGGCCCCAAGGGGCCTGCCTTGCCCCTGCCCAGGGCTTGATGAGCGCCCACATTGCTTGTTGGAGGCTCGGTCACTCCCACCCTTCTGGATGCCTCACTCGGGCTGAGCTGGCCTGCGGGACGCTTGCTTCCAAGTCCCAGCTCTGCGGTCCCCGCCAGCGCTCCCTCGGCCACCGCCCCTTCCCGTGTGCGTGCCCACCGGGCCGGGAGGGGTTGTCCCGGGCAGAGGGGCCGGGCCCCTGCGGTTGGGCTGGTGGGAGGCCTGCAGGTCTAGCCGCCACGGGGACCTGCTGGGGGCCGGGCGAGGGCGTGAAGGTGACGCGGGCGGCTGGCAGGTGCCAGAAGCACTCGTGGGGGACGCCTGGGGGGCTCAGGGGTGGGGCATCTGCCTTCAGCCCAGGGTGTGACCCCAGGGTCCCGGGATCGAGTCCCACGTCAGGGTCCCCGCAGGGAGCCTGCTTCTCCCTCCGCCTGTGTCTCTGCTGCTCTCTGTGTGATTCTCATGAATAAATACATAAAATCTTAAAAAAACAAACAAACAGAAGCGCTCGTGGAAGGGGCCCACGTCCCACTGATATGGGCACAGTGCCCAGGGCCCAGCGGCTGCAGAGGAGCCTGGCGACCACTTGTCAAGAGGTGGCCCTCAGGGCCCTCCTGGGAGGATGGACCGCAGCCAGCGGCTGGGGGTGGGGTGTGGGGGCGGGATGGGGTGGGGGGTCACCCCAGGTCAGACTTCTCTGGACAGGCTTTCTCCAGCGGAGACTTCTGGGGCCCTTCCAACGCCGGGGCTCCGGGCCGGGGACGCCGTGACTCAGCAGCTGAAGATGACTCAGGGATTGTCAGGTTTATGGCTCGGCCTTGGGGAGCGCATGACTCGACTGTTTTCAAGTCCCTGTGATTCATGCACCTCAAAGCGCACAGGCTGGTGACTTTGGGATTGTGTCATTGCTCCGGGGGTGCCGTGGTGCTTCCCACAGGGTTGGAACGCCAGCTTACGTTTACCTGCGACTTGGGGTCCCTGGGGCTCTAAGGGAGGCGGAGGCGCACGGGAGCCCGAGGGCTTTGCTACGGACGCGCGGCCCCAACTCCCGACGGGCAGGGCTTTCTGCCCCGAGAACGCAGAGGAGGGAGGAGGTTGGGTGACGGGACGAGATGCCTCCCGGGGAGACGACCGGTGCGCGGGACGCGGCCACGATCCTGGTGTTTGCAGGCGCGGCTCTCCCAGTCTCGGCCGGAGCGGCGGGCGGGCAGGGACCCTCGGGGGCAGCAGGGTGGGGGGGTCGGAGGCGCCGCCCGGGGCTGGCGTTAAGTCCCAGCATGATGGGACAGGATTCACTCACGGCCAGTGCGCAGCCCAGCGGCTCTCAGGGCAGTCGTGGGACCTTCACCACTGCGTGATTCCAGAAGGCCTGCGTCACCCGGAGGAGCCGCCCCACTGACGGCAGCCACTCCTGCCCCCGCCCGGCGCCCCGGACACCAGTCCTCGGTCTGTCTCGACATTTGTCTGCCCTGGACGTTTCACATACACGCGATGCTCCCACACCGGCCTTGTGTGTGGCTTCTGGCCGTGAGCACATGCAACGTGCGCTAGATTCTTCCAAGAGCCCCTCTGGTGCTTCTCCCATCAGACCTGGGCTCTGTCTCCTGCTCCCTTGCCTCTGGGCTGCCCTTGTCTCCCACAGCACCCGAGGGAGCAACGTGGTGCCGCCCAGTCCTAGGCCCACCGCGGGCCCCCTGCAGCTGGGGCCTGCTGCTGCTGCGAGCACACGCGTGTGGGTGCTCACCGGGGCCCTGCCGTCCCCACGCTCTCCTCAGCCCCAAGGCCGTCTCTGTTTCAGTCCCATACCAGCCTCCAGAGCCAGAGCAAGGGAGGCCGTGGCACCCGAGTCTCCTCTGCGCCGGTCTGGGCCTTCACACTTACCAGCCCATAAGCTCAGCATCGGACCTAGCCCAGCTCAGCTCAGGGCCCAGCAAGGACCCAGCCCAGGCCCAGCCCAGGACACAGCCCAGCACCCAGCTCAGGGCCCAGCAAGGACCTAGGCCAGGCCCAGCCCAACACCCAGCCCAGGGCCCAGCTCAGGGCCTAGCCCAGCTCAGCTTAGGACCCAGCAAGGACCCAGCCCAGCACCCAGCCCAGGGCCCAGCCCAGCACCCAGCTCAGGACCCAGCCAAGGACCCAGCTCAGGGCCCAGCCCAGGACCCAGCTCAGGGCCCAGCCCAGCACCCAGCCCAGGACCCAGCTTAGGGCCCAGCCCAGCACCCAGCCCTGGACCCAGGTTAGGGCCCAGCCCAGGACCCAGCTCAGGGCCCAGTCTAGCACCCAACTCAGGGCCCAACCCAGCTGAGGGCCCAGCTCAGGACACAGCTCAGGACACAGCCCAGCTCAGGACCCAGCACAGTTCAGCCCGGCCCAGGTCCTGGACGTCTCATAAAGCAGGGAGTGCTTGTGGGTTGGATCCTGTGGCACTTGGTGAAGCGCACATTGGAGGAGAGGCCAGGAGAGGACCTGAGCCATGCAGCTGTGGAAGGTAGGACAAGCCCCTCCCCGGGTGGAGCCAGCGGGTGGGTCAAGGCCAGGGGTGGGATGTGCCACAAGTCATACGTGGCTGGTCACAGTCCACTCAAATCAGCACGAGCTTCCAGCGCGTGGAGCCAGCCCATGTCCGGGGACCTAAGGCGGGTAGTGGTCTGAAGTCAGCTGCGTTGGCGCCGTGGGAAGGAGCGAGCGCTACAGTTGGTCCTGGCCCTTCTGAGCATCGGTCGCTGAGCATTTCCCAGCGCACCGCCCCTTGCACGGATTTACTGCACCTTAGGGTAGATTTGGGGTGTCCCCGGAACAACGGCCACCTCACCCCTCCAGTGCTGCATGTCCTGTGGTGTGGACGGATGTCGCCCAGGGAAGAAGGGGCCTGGGCCTACTTGGGCTCCATGTGCAGTGAGCATTGGGAACCTTGATTAGGAGCAGCCCCGGATGGGAACCACCTGCTTCCAGCGGGGACTCGGCGCCCACACCCCGGACAGCTGGGCCCCACGCTGGGGCCAGAGCATTTGCAACAGGACCTGCCGGGGCGGGGCGGCCTGACCCAGTGCTGGCTCGTCCGGGGAGCTCTCCAGCCCCCTGGAGGACCCCCAGCACAGCCGGGTGTGATCACTGTGTCCCGTGAGCACGGGGTGGGGGGCTGGGTCCGGGGGTCCAGTGGTGACTGGACAGGCTCTGTCCTCAGGCAGCCGTAGGTAGCAGGGGAGGGAAAACACAAAAGGAAAAGGAACAAGAAGACAGCGTGTTTAGTGCAGCCCGCGGGGGCAGGAGCGGGAGCTCGTCTGAATCTCCTGGGCCTTCTCTGGGACTACGGCTTCCAGCACCCTTGCCTCCAAGGCTCCTTGACTGACGCTTTCCCAGTGAGTCCCGTTCCCGGCCACCGAGGCCCTCCCAGACACCGGCTTGCAGCCGGCCACATGGACAGGCTGCTTCGGGGCCCTGGGGACGGCCGGGGCTGGGGCCGGGGCCGGGGACCCCCCGCTTAGCGGCCGCCCTTCTGCCCTGGTCCCAGCCCGTGGAAGGCTCCTCTGTGGGCATCTGGGCTGGTGGCAGGGCACGGAGATGGTGCCTGGGAGCGCACTTCCCCTGCGGCGTGGGCAGTGCCGCTGGGGGGCAAAGTTGGCTTCAGAATCGAACTGGACGGGGCATGTACACTGTGGATTTTATTGTTTTAAGATTTTATTTATTTATCCATCAGACATGGAGAGAGGCGGAGACCCAGGCAGAGGGAGAAGCAGCTCCCTGCGGGGAGCCCGACATGGGACTCAATCCCAGGACCCTGGGGTCACGCCCTGGGCGGAAGGCAGACGCTCACCCACAGAGCCCCCCAGGGACCCCAAACTGTGGATATTAAGAGCTCAGAGCAGCATGTGAGAAATCTTGCAAGGCTTTACCTGTCTTATCCGCAAGGACGGCCCAGGAAGCCGGCAAACACTGGAGCAGAGGCGAGCAGCGCCCGGGCAGGTGGAGAGCCCGTCCCTCCTGGCAGCAAATCACCTCCGCCATGGGACACAGCGGGGCTGGCAGTGGCCACAGATCCCTCAGCCTCAGAGCTCGCACACACCTTTCCAGGGCATGTTTTTTCCCCCACCCTTTCTTTAGTAACCTTTCTGCCGAAGAATAACGTATGCAAGGAAAGAGCTCACAAATCGTAAATGCACAGCTTTGGTGCATTTAAAGGAGCGACCAAACCCAGAATCCGCCATCCAGACCAAGACACGGACAGCTTACCGGGCCCCTCCCTGCCTCCTCTCAATGACCCTCGCATAGGGGGCCATGTCCCCGACCTCGACCAGCACCCGCAAGCTCTGTTCTGGGGTCGAGCCCGCATCGGGCTCCCTGCTCCGCGGGAAGCCTGTCTCTTCCTCTCCCTCTGCCCTTCTTCCTGCTAGTTCTCTCTCTCTCTCTCTCAAATAAATAAATAAAATCTTAAAAGATAAACCCACCCCACCTAGGTCGTCCCTGTGCACCGGTGTCCACAGCAGCTTCGCCTGCACTGCCCACACGGGGAAGCCGTCCACACAGCCTGCAGCAGGTGAACAGGTAAATGAGCCGCAGCTCATTGGGACTGTGGGATATCGCTCAGCACGAAAAAGAGGCCACAGAAAGACAGGGTAGGAGGAGGGGGATGTGTCTTACTCAGTGAAAGATGTAAACCTGAAAAGGTCATACACCATGAGATTCCAGCTCTGACCTCCTGGGAAGGGCGAGGTTACAGAGACCGTGGTTACTAGGGGCTGGGGAAGGAGGAGGGATGAGCCAGCGGAGCACCGAGGATTCCTGTAGGGCAGCGACACTCCTCCGCGTGATGCCCTCTGGATGGATCCACGCCGCCACACATTTGCGCGAACCCACGGAGTGCACAACACCAGGAGTGAGCCGGCCGTGAAAGGAGGGTGTGAGGTGGCTGTGAGGTGTTACCGTGGGTCTGGGTCCGGGGAATCGTGTCCCTCAGGAGTCGGGGGGTCACAGCTGTGCGTGCGTGGGGGCGGGGGCGCCTGCAAAGTCTGCACGTTCGGTTCAATTTTGCAGCAAACCCGAGACTGCTCACAAAATGAAGTTTATGGATTAAAAATACGACCTTGAGAAAAGAAACAAGAAATGAAATACCATTCCGTATGATCTCATTTATATAAAAGTGACTTTATAGAATTTATCGAGATGTCTTTTTTAGCCTAATACACGGACATTTTCAAGCAGCGCGTGGGTGCTGGAAAAGAGGGTGCAGTCACCGCTTGTAGAGCGTGACGTGTATCACGCAGGTGAAAAAACATATGACATTGTAAAGGTTTATACGCTTGCATGCATATTTTCAATTATATCAAGTTTCATTAGTGAAATCTCTAATATTTTTGTGCGGCCAAAGGGTTTTTCTGGACAGAACTCAAGTGCAAAGGAATTGCTTTATTGAAACCCACGGTAGTTGCCGGTGGAGGCGTGCCTCTCCGCCATCCCCGCTGCCCTCCTGGCCGCCCCACTCGCCCGAGGTCCCGGGGGTCCCTGTTGGACAGGGTTCACCTCCCTGGGCGTTGCCGGGCCGCCTCCTCTCCCCCTGGCCGGCCGCACCTCTGCTCTCTGCTCCAGGGGCGCCGAGGGCCCGCGCGGGTCTCCTCGCCAACACGGAGGGCGGCGTTCACTCCGCGGGGTGCTCGGTGTGGTCGGTGCCGGGATGCCGATTTCCGTCTGCTGCTTTGGGCCGTTGTGACCTTGGGAGCAGGGGTGCGGCTTTACATCTGCCCTCGAGTGTGTTCCCATCGCTTTCTCCTCACCCTGGTTTTGAGAAGAGATGGTTTCCCCATGTCGGTCTTCACGCAAAGTCACCGGGGCCCGTGCTGCGTTCGGAGGCGTTTACATGGTCCCGGCCTGGCTGTTTTCCTGCCTTCTCTCCCTCAAACCCACCCTCCCCCTGCAGACCGGGCCCAGGGCCCTGGCTTTGGTCCTAGCCTGTGGGGACTGAGCTCCGGCGCCAGGACCGGGCGGGACCTGGGGTCAAGGGGTGGGTGCTTTTGGCAAAAGTCGAGCTCCCGAGAGCCCTGCCCGCAGCCTGCGGCCCGTCAGTGTCCCCACACGGCCCAGGGCGGAAGGGCCGCCGGCGGGGCTGGAGGCACGGGGAGGGCTGCCCAGCGTGTGGGGCCCAGGCCGCGAGGGCGCAGGCGGGCCGTGGCCTCTGGGAGCCATCTGCTCAGGCCCGGCCGGGTTCCAACCCCTGGTCTGTGCCCCAGAGCATCACCTCCCGGCCCCGGCCCCCTTGTCCACCTGTCCTCCTCCCGTCCTGGAGGACGGTGAGCACACGGCGGGTACGTGGGCCCCCAGCGCCTGGCAAGTGGGGGTGGCCCTCCCGTTAGGGGGAGCGGCCTGCATGCCCAGGGACCCTTCCCCTCCTGGGGGATGGGCTGACGCAGCACAAAGGCTGGGGCCCGGCTGTCCCCCCGACACTCCTGGTCTCTGGCCATCGCTGGCCGCAGCTGGGGGCAGCTCTGGGTGGGCAGCTGAGGCCTCGGCGTCCCGGTGCCGCTGCCCAGACTGAGCGCACGGGCCTGCGTCCGAGCTCCTGGTCGGGCCGGAGACACGAGTCCTCCTCCCTGGAGGCCGATGCCGGGTGGGGGCTGCTGGGCCTGACACGCCACGCACACGCTGTCACCACCCGCTCCTCGGCAAAAATCTGTGCTCCTCCTGCCTGATGCCCCCCCCACTCCCTGATGCCCCCCCCACGCCCTCCTCCTTCCTGACGCCCTCCCGTGTGCAGTCTTGCCCCTTGCTGAGGCTCCCCGGCCCCCCTCCCCGCACCTGGGTTGGCCCCCGGTGCCTCATCTGCACTTGGTAGACCCTGGGCTGGGGATGCCTGTCCCGCCCCAGGTGGCTCCCGGCCTGAGTGTCGGGTAGGGATTTGTTAAGTGAATCAGAGGCCGAGCCCCAGGTCCCAAAGGGGACAAGCCACAGGCTGGAAAGAGGTATTTGCAACAAGGGACAAAATCTACACCCAGGACAAGGAGCCCCCGCGAAGTGGTTACGGAATAGCGGCGAGCCCAGGAAAGTGGGCAGAACTCTGTCCCCGGGCGCAAGAAGCCCGCGGACCGTGCCTGGCACCGTGGTGGTCGGGGCACACGCCGAGTCACAGTGAGTTTCGACGGCCGCCCGTGGGCACAGCTGCCGTGGGGACAGCACGAGGATGTGGCCGGAACTGGGGAAGCCGCTCGGGGAGCTGGTTTCACGCCATTACCCGGAATTGCAGACCCTCGAGTTGGCGTCGTCTTCGCTCCCGGTACGATCCCTGGAGACATCGGCCATGGGTACGGCACCGGGACACACGGCCACGCAGTCCTCGCAGCTGGTGGCTCACAGCCGGCAACGGGGCGTGGAGGAGTGGGGAGCGGTCGGGGGTGAGGCAGGGGGCCCGGAGGGCAGGGCTCCCCCCACTTTCACGTCCTCCTCGCCCCGCTGGCTGCAAGACGAGCAGGGGAAACTGAGCCATGGGCCAGGGCAGCTGCGGGCACGGGCACAGCAGATTGGAGACCCCGTGAGGAGGGTGGGCGGCTGGGGCCCCGGGTGGCGGTGGTCCCCCCGGCGCTGGGAGCAGAGCTGCGCTGGGATCGCGGACTCCCGCTATCTCCGGGCACGATTCAATGTTACGGTGAAGCCGCCTGAAGCCAACCCGGAGCTGCGGGAATTGTCTTATCCCCTTAAAGCTGTTCCCAGGGTCTCAGGGGCAGGGCTGGGCCCCTCGGGGTCCTCGGGACCCTGGGCCCGGGCGCTGAGACGGAGCACCCAGCCGCGGCCTCCCCGGACCCCGACCTGCCGCCTCCAGCAGAGCCCTGGGGGCCGCGTGTCTGGGACCCTGGCCCCTCCTGCGCCCCCGGAGCCGCGGGCCGGTGCAGGGAGGGCGGTGTCTGAGGCCCGATCCACGCGTGAACGCCGCACCTGGGCCGCAGGCCGCCTGCATCGCGGGCCCTTCTCCGCCCTGCTCTCCGGGCCGCCGGCCGCCCCCCCACCCGGACCCCGGCCCGGGAGCAGCGCGCACCTGACCTCCCCGGGCCCACACGCCGGCCGCCGGTGCAGGGCGATGGCCTCGGGGTCACCTCCGCCGTTGCCGGAGCCTCGGGCCTGGGGGCACGTCCGTGACCGTGGGGAGGGCGGGGGCCGCTGGGGCCGGCTGCAGAGGCCGACGGGCCCCGGGGTGAGGAGGGGCCTGCAGGCCTCCCCGGCCGGTGCGCTCGCAGCCTGGAGGCCTGGCGGGGCCGGTCTGAGCCCCCGGGGCCCCTCGGGCGGCGGGAACCGAGAAGGGAGCCTGGGGCCGGTCAGGGCCTTCCTGCCGCGGGTGCTGGGCTCCGGGCGCCTGGGCCACGAGGTCGGGGCGGGGGCCCCGCAGAGGCTCCCACAGGACGGCAGGACCGCGGGATGGGTGCTCCGGACGCCGCCCGCTGCTCCCACTGCCCCGGCGGAGTGCGTGTGAGTGCACGTGAGTGTGAGTGTGTGGGTGCGTGCGACTGCGTGTGAGTGTGCGGCCGCCGAGTGTCGTGGGGTGAGCGTAGGCGCCCTGGGCCACCGCCCCTCTCAGGGCGCCTGGGAGCTTCGCGGTTTCCCTCCGTCCTTCAGCTCAATCCTCCTGCCTTAAGATGGAGGTTATGGGATTTCTCAAGCCACGTGACGGCGTTGATGATTTTGTCCAAATGCGTGTGTCCTAGGAGCTCTTCTGCACACATGGGACGCTCGGGGCTCGGGGTGTGACCACGAGGACTAGATTGCCCTGGTGGCAACGGGACAGCGTCGGACGTCTCCAGCGGGCGCAGCGCCTCGCGGCTCCCGGGTGGACGTGCGGGCCCCCCTCTCGGGTCGGCCGGATGTACCCTCAGGCCCCGTGCCCCTCTGGACTCCCTCCCGAGGCCTCTGTCCCTTGTGTCCCCTGCATAGTGAGACAGGAGACCCTGCCAGCCCAGGGCGGAGGGCGGACATGCAGGGGCTGGGGGCGGGGGTGAAAGGACCCCCCCGGAGGTCACGATGGAGGGACCTGCCAGGTCGCAGGCCCCGGATGCCCGTCCTGCGCGACGACCACCGTGACGTCTGCTGGGCTTGGTCCTCACGGGCCTGGGCACATGGCCGCTGGGGGCGGGGGGCGGGGGGGCTTGGCTGAGGGAGCAGGGGAGCTGGAGAGAGTGCGAGAGAGCGAGAGAGCCTGTGGGTGCTGGGCGTGGACCCAGAGGCCTGGCTCCGAAGGCAAAGTGGGTGCAGACCCTGGGACGCAGTGGGCCGGACCCTGACGCTGGCCGTGAGGACCTGGTGGGAAGGGACGGGGGAGCCATCCGAGGGGAGGCCTCGGTGTTCCTGGGGGGAGTCCAGAGCGGGGTCCCCGGGGGCCGCACCTGCCCTCCTGCTCCTCACGGCCCCCCTGAGCCCCCGGCCCCCTGCCTGCCGCCCCCGGGGCCCCCCCCACACCAGCGCCCAGGCCGGTCTCTGTGAGCCTGGCCTCCCCGGACGCCCGCAGGCTGCCCCTGGGCCGGCAGTCATGGGGCCGACAGGCGGAGGAGGGAGGCTCTTCTAATTCCTGCAAAGACAGCTGCCGCCACACCAGCTTCCAGAAGCTTCTGCAGAGACCACCTGCTAGAGCACCAGAGAAGCGGGGAAGCAGCTGACAGGCAGAGGCCAAGCCAGGCCAGTGTGGGGCCGAGGCCGGGCCTGCAGACACGAGTCGTCAGCACGGGTCCCCCCAGCCTGGGCTCGCCCTCACCCCTCCCCGCCCCCATCCAGTTTTGTAGGAAAACGTGTCCCGGGCCTGACTGCTTCTCAGCAGCTACCCCCAGCTGCTTCGCCATCAGAGAAGGAGGCAAAGTCCTCCCTCCGCCGCCCCACCGTGTCCCCCGCCCTCACGCTCCCTCCCGGCCCGGTTTCTGCACCTGTGGCCACCCTGACCTGCTGGCCATCCTTGGACGGTCTGGGCACAGGGCTGCCCCAGGGCCTTTGCACTGCCTCTTGGCTGTCAGGCATGGCTTCCCTGGCACACACGCCCCCTCAGGCAGAGGGAGAAGCAGGCTCCACGCGAGGAGCCCAGTGTGGGACCCGATGCCGGGACTCCAGGATCACGCCCTGGGCCAAAGGGACACGCTCCACTGCTGAGCCCCCCAGGGACCCCCATGCTTGCTTTTTAAGTTCAGGCTTAAAATTTCTGTCCTGAGCCCACAGAGACCCCACCTGCAAGAAAGCAGGGTGGCCCTCTGTCTTGGGGGCCGGGGCCACGCTCCCTCCTGCACGGGGGCCTCCTCGGGGCCACATCCTCCCCTCCTCGGCTTTGGGACCAGACGGGCGTGCAGACGGGCCACCCGGGCCCAGCGCTGGGCAACGCAGGGCAGGCGGGGTGCAGTGCCCGTGGCCCCCCGGCCCCCGAGGGCCCCTCCCGGGCCCGAGCAGGGGTGAGGCTGTGGGCGGCGGCCTCCTGTGCCGTGGGCGGCCCCGCGGCGTCTCCCGAGGGCTGGAGCCCGCTCTGAGGCCCAGCAGGTGTGGCCGGGCAGACAGCCGGGCTGCCGGGGATGCCTGCGGAGTGAAGTCAGCTGCCAGCCCTGGCCGCGGGCCGCGCCCCGGGCTATTCTGGGAGCTCAGGGCCTGGCCTTGGTGCTCCTGCCCCCCGGATCCTGGAAGTCTGCTCAGGAGTGTGGGGGGCAGTCCTGCTGCCTCGCATCTGTCCCCCCCCATCCCCAGCGCAGCCGGCCCTGGCCCAGGTGGGGATGGCTGCCCGGCCCGGGGGAGACTGGCCTCGTGCTGGGACCCCCAAGAGGACAGGCTGGCAGGGCGATCCGGCCCCGTCCCCGGCCAGCTGCTGCTGGGAGCCCTTCCCCCCTCCCCCTCCCCCCGGATGCTCCAGGGCAAGGCCCCCGCCCCCGTGGCAGGGAGGGTTCTGGAAGGTTCTCCCACTCCCTGCCCGTCCCAGGGGAGGTGGTCAGGGTCGGAGAGGGCCTGCTGTCCCTTGCCCTGCTTGTAGGCACACGGGTCACTATCTGGAACGGAGAACAGCTCCTTGTACAGCGATCAGGCCCCGTGTCCACACCTTGTCAGGTGGAGGGACATACGGGGTAATGCTGAGTGAGGGCCCCGCCGGCCCCGGGCCGGGGTGACGATGGGACGCCTCAGGAGGGGCCGACGAGGAGCCAGTGGGCTTGGGCCCAGCCGGGCGTGTGGCCCTGGGGAGGACAGTGGGCGGCCCGGGTGCACCTGCCTCTTACCTGTGGGCGTCGCTGGGCCTACCCTGCTCCTTGGGGTTCCTGCCCCGGCAGCCGCCCCCGCCAGGTCGCAGGCAGGCAGGACCCTCCGGGAGGGCAGAGACCAGCCCCTGGGCTGCAGGGGGTGGGCAGTAGGAGTCTTCTGGGCGTCTTCTGCGGCGATGAACGCCCCAGCGCCCTCGAGGGGGGCGGCCCTGCATCCAGGGAGGCATGGCTGAGGGGCTCCCAGATTCCCATTGGGGGTCAGCGAGGCTCCACGTGGAGTAGAGGACCTGGGGACAGACCCAGAGGACGGCCCTTCATCGAGGCCAGGGCTCACGTTGCCATGGCGTGGGACCGCCACGCCCCGGGGGCCCCAGGTACACTGAGAGCCTGACTCGGGCTGGGGAGGACTGACGTGCCTGCGGGCCGCGCGCCTCCTCCTGGCTCACGATCCACAGCTCGGGCGTCTCTTGTGACTTGACACACGGATAATTTAACGTGCAGTCAGCGGTTCTGGAGGACTCACTGCTGTCCTTCCCCCTGCACTGCGGGGGCTGCTTCCCTGCTGCTTGGAGCATGTGTGCATGCGTGTGCATGTGTGTGCACATGGCACCTGTGTCCTACATGCATGCATATTCATGAATGCTTCTGTGTGCACACGAGTGTGTACCTGGGAGCACGCCCGTGTACACTGCATGGATGCACGTGTGTGCATGTGTATGCATGTGTGTGCATGCATGTACATAGGCTTCTGTGTCCTACACACGTGTACACACATGAATGCTTCTGCGTGCACACACGCATGTGTGCATGCAAGCACATATGGCGCTTGTGTCCTACACACATCTACACACGTGAATGCTTCTGTGTACACACACGTGTATGTGGCTGGGAACACACCCGTGTACACTGCATACATGCATGCACGTGCATGCGTGTCTGTGGATGCATGCATGTGGATGCATGTACATAGGAGCCTGTGTCCTACACGCGTGTATACTCATAAATGCTCCTGTGTGCACACACGTATGTGTGCATGCATGTGCATATAGCGCTTGTGTCCTCCACACATGTACACACGTGAATGCTTCTGTGTGCACACACGTGTGTGCCTGGGAGTACACCTGTGTATACTGCATGCACACGCGTGTGCATCCGAGTGCGTGTTTGGGTAGTTTCTGGCTCTGAGGCTCCCCTTCCCTCCTGGCCACCCGGGTATTGGGGCCTCCGCGGCGCCCACGCCCTTCATTCCCCCAGGGCCAGTCTCCACCCTCCCTTGGGGGGGGGAGCGGCTGCTCTCCCAGGGCTGCCCCCACCCCGCGGGCTCCCACCCTCCTTCCTGGCGCCTCCTGCACCCCCGGGGGCTGTGTGAGCCCCGGGCGCCCCTGGCCACAGCCCCCCGCCCCGGCGAGAGAGGTCCGACTCGCAGGATGTCTGCTGTCCCCGGGCTGGGGGGGCCAGCGGGCCGAGGCTGCCCACGGAACAGCCGGGGTCGGGGAGGGTGCGCGGGGAGACCCCTCGCGCCGCCGCGGCCTTGGGGATGGAGCAGCCCCTCCTCCACAGAGGCTGCAGGAGGAGCCCGACTCTCCCCAAGGCCGGGCCGCCAGACCTCCCCCAGCTCCTAGGACGAGGGGGCCTGGAGGGGGAGGGGCCACGTCGCGTTGGTTCCTGTCCATGAGCCCCGCAGTGGGGGCCGGAAGGGGGGCGTCCAATGCTGGGGGGTCCCGGCTCCGTGTGCGGCGGGAGTTCTGCTTTAGGAGGCCCCGCGTTTAAGCGGAAGGAGCCGGGGGTCCTCCCAGGACGTGGGCAGCCGAGGGGGCCGGGTTCGCCCGGGTGCCCGCTGGCCCCTGGGCGGCCTCCCTGGGGCGGGCGGTAGAGGCCCAGAGTGTGGCCGGGGGGCCGGCGCCCGGGGAGCAGGGTTCCCGGGTCCGGGGGGCAGTGGGCGGTGCAGGGGCTGATGAGCTCAGATGGGGGGGCAGTTCTCTGTCGGGGGGGTCCCAGGCCGCGGCTCTCAGGACCGCTGCGGTCAGAGCTCACGGCCGTGGCCCCGGGCCCGGGGTCGGCGCTGCTGGGTCCTGCGTATGGAGGCGGCGTCTTGCACGGGTGGGTCCTGGGTTCCCTGGGGGTCCTCGTTTCGCGTTTGCTTAAGGCCTCGGGAGGCCGAGGTAGCCCTGGAGCCCCGCGCGGCCCGAGGCCCCCACCCCCACGGCCCGAGGCCTGGCGCGGAGGGGGAGCCCCGTCAGGGCTGCGCGGTCCAAGCCACAGGGCGGGGAAGCCAGCAGAAGCCAGAGCACAGCCAAGAAAGTCTCCTTTATGCTCCGGCCAACCCGCATCCGCAGACTTGAAATAACACGGTGGCGCTGCGGCCTGCGACCCGAGCTGCAGGCGCGGCCCAGAGACGCCAGCGCCCCGGGGCTCCCGCAGCCGCTGCCCGGGCGTCCGCGCTGTCGCCGAGGCCCCTGCGTGTCCCCGCGGCCGCGTGGAGGCCGGAAACCCTGACGGGGGCCGCGGGACAGAACGAGGGGAACCCACGGCCCCCGCATGGCCCTCCGCCCCGCGTGCAGCCCGACGAGGCAGGACGGCAACAGCGGGGGTCCGGGCTCCCTCTCCCCGATTCTCCGGACAGCCCTGCCCGGGCCCCAGGAGGGTGGGGCACCGCGGAGGGGCAGGTGGACGTGGGGACTTCGGGGGGTCGGCGCCAAGGAGGGACTGCGGTTTCCCTCGACCCTGCAAAGCCAAGCGGGCGGTGGGGCCACACCAGGCTCCCCTGCTGCTGGGGGCCCCGCGTGACGTCAGCCTCGCCGGGAGCCGTGTCCTGTCCACTGACGGGCTGACGAGCCTCGGAGCCTTGGAGGGCCCCCCGAGCCGCCCCGTCCCAGCCCCGGGCCAGCTCGCTGCAGACGGGGCTCTGCTCTGCGGGTTGGCGGGGGCGCCCCGGGGGCCTCGGGGCTGGCACGGGCCCGCTGGGGACGGGAGGTCAGCCCCGCTCCCTGGATTTGGCACCGTGTCCCCCGCCAGCCCCAGGGCGCACAGAGCACAGCAGAGGGGCCCCGTGCTCTTGGGGTGCCAGGGGGCCGGGGGGCTGGGCCGAGACCCCAGCCCAGCCAAGGTGAGCAGCAAGGCCTCTGGGGGCGGCCGCCCAGGGCAGGGGTGCTGCCCCCCTCCCCCAGCAGTGCCACCCTGGGGAGCTGCTCCGCCTCTTCAGTGAGCTCACTCCTCGGGGGGTGCCATGAGGGGCCGTGAGCGCCGGATGCACTGGGCAGGTCGCGCCCCCGGTGGCCCCTCTCAGCCGGGGGGGGCGACACAGGCCAGGCACCTGGGGGCAGGTGCCTGGCTGGGAAAGCATCGCAGGTGGGCAGCAGGAGCACCTCCGGGGAGCACCGAGGGCTTGGGGGGCACAGGAGGAGGTGGTCCAGCCAGGAGACGGGCCACCGCACCATCAACGGCACCGGCAGCTCCGAGGGCCGCGGGCCTGTGTCCGCCCACCTGTCCCCGGGCCTGTACCTGAGTCACTAAACCAGACGTGCGGGTGTGGACGGCGCGGGGCTGCGTCTCAGCGTCCTGGCCCAGGGACCGCGGTCTGCCTGCCGAGAGCACACGGCGGGTGTCCACCATGCGCGCTCACCAGGGCCGGGGCCTTGGCCAGCCCTTGGTCGGGGAGGGGGAGGGAGTGGGGGTGGGGGTGGTTTGCTGGGGAGACCCAGCCGCTCCCCGAGAACAGACATTTTCTAATCCAAGTGCCACAAAGTAAAAGAAAATCAATTTCTAATTACGTCTAAGTCCCAAGGTCGCACCAAGAGATAAGCTCCAAGAGCAGCAGCGGGAGCCGGAAGCAGGTCCCCCAGCGCCGCCCCTGCGCCCCCGCACCCCTGTGACCTTGGCCAGGGCACCCCTCCCCCGTGCCAGGGTGTCCGCTTCAGCTCGGTCGCCCCCGTCCCTTCGGCTCCCCCGCACCTGGACCCTGATGCTGCCTTAGCACGTGTGGACGTCCAGCCCGGGGGAGGGGCGAGGGGACAGGGGACCGAGGGGACCCCGCGGTGGCAGCTGTGTGTCCTGGACACAACCTGAGCTCAGAGGTGGCTGGCCTTGGGGGGCACACCCTCCCGTTTCCCTCAGGCATTTGGGGTGTCCTGGTCACACCAGCCTCCCGTGTGGTCCCGCTGGCCCCGCCCTCCCGGGGGCCACCTGCACCCCCAGCCTGCGCCCGCCTCCGCGGTGGGGCCCGCGCTCCTACTTGCCTCCCTGCTCTCCAAGCGCTGTAACAACACGACTTTTGCAATTTGCTGTGTGCCGTGGGCCGGGGCCTACGTAGACGCGCCCCCTCTGTCCCTCAGAGCAAAGGACCCGGAGGCCTTTCCAGCCTGACCCCGTGCAGCTGCCGCAGCCCCTGATGAGCAGAGCCGCACAGGCAGGTGGGCCCCGTGTGCCGTGGGGGGGGGGCTTCCCGGCGGGCCGCGGACGGGGGCGCCCTGCACACACGCACGGACACCCCCGGGCCCCCTGAGGTGGGCGCTGTAATGTCTCATTTCCCAGAAGGGGCCAGAGGGTCCTGGGCCGGAGCTCCCCAGCTCACACCGGGGGGCCAGGCCCCCACCCCACCGCGGGGCCCTTTAGGCACATGTACCGATCGGCGTTTTAAAACAACGAGGTGTTTCGCTTGGAAGCCCCTGAAATGGCACACTCGTGGGTCCCCTGGGCTGCCCCCTGGACCCCGGCTGGCCACAGGCCCACCTTCCCGGCCGTCTCCCGGAGGGCCCCTGAGCCCCCGCCCTGATTCAGGGCATGCCCTTCGGGACCCGTCCACGCTCTCCGTGGGGACCCTGGGAGGGGCCGGGGTCTCAGGGGCGCCTCAGAGGGCTGGGCGGCCGGCGAGTCCCGTGCTCTGTGGCAGGGGTGCGGGGACCCCGCCTGGTCCGCCCCTGAATGCCGTGCCGGGGACTGGTGGAGGCCCCGGCCCTTGGGGGAGGGCAGGCCCCCCAGGGACAGTCCCAGGATAGTGAGGCCGAGAGGCAGCTGCTCTTGCCCTAGTGACTGGCCCAGGCCACTGGCCCCTCGGGGGGCCGGGCGTCGAGCCGGAGCCAGAGGCCTGAGCCCGCGGCCCCGTGGCCCTCTCAGGAGGCAGGAGGACGGGCCTTGGCGCTCATCCTCCCAGAGCGCAGGGAGCCGCTGTGCCGACACCTGACTCCCGCTCGAGCCTTCTCGTCGTTCGCGGGCCCAAGCCGTGCCCCCCGCCCCCGTCCCCCGCGGGCCCGGCCACTGGGGAGTCACAGCGACTTCACACCACAAGGGCAGCGTCCACGCGGACGGGTGGGCAGCTCCCACGGGCGGGGAGGGCGCAGGTGCTGGCGGTGCAGCCCCCGACCTGGTCGGGCCCACGCTGCGCCGGGCTGGGTGTCCCTGGCTGCGACACGGGGCTGGGGCTCGGAGGGGCCCCAGGGGAGCCCGACTTGGGTGCATCTGCCCACCTGGTGGGGCCTCGGAGCCGTGGGCCTTGGGGCGTGGGGGTGGGGGGAACCTGTGCAGGGGCCGGTCCAGGCGGGCCCGGGAGGGGGATCCCCTGGTTCTGTCCTTCCTCCAGGCGACTCCCCAAGCCCAGCTTTGGGAGAAGGCCGCTTCACGGGCATTTGGGGTTGGGGTTTGGATGCAAATCTTTCACCCAGGAGGTGGGGGGCGGGGGGCTCCCCGAATCTTCATCTAACGCGCTGCCTCTGTCTCCCCCGGCCGTGAGGAAGCTGAACATCGGGGTTGTCTCTGGGTTTCCGCTCTTGGGACGCCGCGTGGTGCTCCTCCGCTCCACTTCTGCCCTCGGGATGACGCTGGGGAGAGTCGGGGGGCCCCTCAGGGACCCCGCGCTGCTCTGTACTGTGCTCGCACATGAATCCCAGACCCGGGGCTTTGGGACGTGCTCCCGCAACGTGGCTGGGCTCCGACGACGGCCCCCAGGAGGCCTCTGCAAATATGTTTTCAACAGGAAGGGCATTTCCCCCCAGTTCGAAAAGGAACACCTGCCGAAACCACCCAGGGAGGCGGGAGCCCACGGAGCCGCCGGCCTGCGCTCACCGCCCCGGACCCCGAGCTCCTGCGGGTCGCGCTCCCCTTCCACGCTCACTGCGTCCAGGGACGTGTGCGCGCAGGCGGGTGGCCACGTGGCGTCTGCGGGATGTCACCCTTTCCTGGGAGCTCCTGTCACCGCCGGGGGCGGAGGACACGCGTGGGCACCCCTCCGTGTCCTCTCCGTGGGTTATTTACTTATAGTAAACTCCTCACCCTGGAGTTTAGGGCCAGGACACTTGCCCTTTGACGACGAGCCTGACGCCTGTTCCTTTCTTTGTCTTTGATGCTCTTGCGTCCCTTCCCAACGTGAGCGAGCTCGTCCCCGGCTTGCCCGCGTCCTCCAAGGGCGAGGAAGTCGTCACCGCCGAGGTGTCGAGACAGGGGCGCCTTCCCGTCTCTCTGCCTCTGCGCCCTGCTCCCCTGCTCTGTGGGCGCTGAACCTCCTCGCTCCTGGGGGTGCCCCGCCGTGTTAGGTACCCCCTCCCCCCTTCCAGCCGGCTGGCAGCTCCAGTGAGCTCCCCACCAGCACACGCGGCTTCCAGTCCCTGCCCCGCACTCCAGCGTCCCTGCCCTGGGACAGGGCCGTTAAGGCTCCTCGCCATCCCCAGCCTGCCTGGTGGAGGTGATCCTGGGGTGGGCTTTCACGGGGCTTCATCCTGCCCCTACCCTGTGCATCTACACTCGCACGGCGTGGCCGTGGGCATGGCTGTGGGGTGGGCACCAGCACTGAGGCTGCAGATGAGCACCCGGGGCAGGGCTGCAGCCCGGCGGGACGCGTGCAGGGCTGGTGAGTAGCTGGCCGCGCCTGGCTGGGCCTCGCCCCTGGGCCTGGGCTGCCGTGTCCCCAGGGCCCGCTGCCAACGCCCCCCTCTCTGTCTGGCGGCCGGCAGGTGCTGTCCGACCCTAGGGCTCGGCACTTGAGGGCTCTGGGAGCATTTGACAGGCATGTGACAGGTTTGTGGAAAGGAGGCGGGGGGCTTTGACATCAGTGGGAAGCATTTGCCAGGCCCGTTGCAGGAGGGCCGAGGCCCAGGAGGGAGGCAGGGCATCTGCAGACCAGAGCACCCTTCTCTGGGGGGGCCCGACTATGATACCTGCTGCCTCCCCGGGGCTGGGCCAAGAACCGGGCCCTGGAGACGGGGGCAGGGCCTGCTCCCTCGGGTGGCCTTCGGGGACCAGGGAGGGCACGACAGCTAGGCCAGCCTGGACGCGGCCCCACTGGGGCTCTCAGACCTGCCCCCTGCGTATAGTGCTCCCCCCAAAAGTGAACCCACCACCCCGGGAGGGAAACCTTAGTAATGTTGTCACGTTTGCTGGATTCAGAAGATTTTTCTCAGCTGCAAGGCTCAGTGCCAAGAGCTCCCACGGAGCCACGCGGGGACTCCAGTGACCTCAACCTGTGCCAAGGCCCCTCAGGCTCCCGGGAAGATGGGACTTGGGGGTGCCCTGGGCGGGGATGTGGGATCCCTGAGGGCGCCGTGCAGACCCAGTGGAGGCCGATCCTGGCCCCGGGCTGCTGGTGCCTGGGGGAGGTCGGGGGTCGGGGGTCAGCGGTGCCACCAGGCCAGCGGGTGGCCGTGGGGGAGGCTGGGACAGCTGGAACCCGGGGACGGGAGGAAGTGGTCACAATTGTTTCTTGTCGTAAAGCGAGGACACGTATTTGACTCAAAGGACAAACATTTACTGTTCTTGATGGTTTCCTAGGAGTCTCACGGGAAAGGAGAGATTCCGAGTTAAAATGACCCGGTTCACTAGCCGCACCGTCCGCTTGCGACCGGAGGCGGGATGGCAGTGTAGACACCGAAGGGCCCGTGCAGTCGGGTCTCTGCGGCCGGCCAGCTTCCGCAGCCGTGGCGATGCCTGAGGTCGTCGGCTCTGAGGAGGCGGCCGGCCCGTGCAGCCCCCGCAGCATCCGACGGGGCACCTGGCCTCGCTCACCCGCAGGCCTCCCTTGTCAGCAGGCTCCCTGCGTCACACAGGGCCCGTCCTGCTCCAGGTGGTGCTCCCGACGTGGGCCCTGAGGAGCCCAACCCTCAGTCACGCCTGAGCGCTGCGGCCTGTGCCGCGGGAGCCACCTGGTAACCAGCTTCTGGCCGAGCTTGCACGGCCTTCTTGGAGATGTGCAGGGGAGGAGAAACCCTCAAGAAATAGAAAGCATTGCCGTAAAGCGCGGGGAGCCACTGACGGGTAACCCCAAACTAGGCCTCTCCTCGGTGGCAGGGACTCGATTGGGCCGACACGAGCTGTGCGCCGGCTCCGGGCAGCAAGTGACATCCCCGTAGCGCCGTCTCTGCAGGCCTCGGAGGATCAGCGGGTCGCCTGCCAGCCCCGGCACCACCCGAGAGCCACAGGGGAGACTCGGGCGTCCGCGGAGGATGGCTCCCAGCCTCTGGCTTCCCGTCCTGGAGCGCTGCGCTCGCCAGCAGCTTGGCCATCCGCCGGCGTTCAGGCCGCAGAGGAGCAGCCTCGGCCGACGTGGGGCGGGAGGGACGGCTCAGCGCAGAAGGAGCAGATTTCAGCAGAGGCAGCAACTGACACGGAACAGACGTGGCTTGTCCTCATCAAGGGCTTTGGGGAGAGAAACCCAGCCCGGGATCAGACTCTAACAAGATGCAAACAGTTCGCACACGACCATCGGGGAGAGGCGCTTGACATGACGTCTTGCAAATGGTGGCTGGCGATGACAAGGCTTGTCTACAGAGCGGCTAACGGGAGCCGGGGGTGCGCAGGCGGCCTCCGTGAGCCATCCTCGTGCTGTTGCGATTCATTTTTTCCTTAGTAGCTGCATTGACTGAAATGATCTCAGTCGTAAGCTACTATTAACATGCCACAGCCCCCACATTCTTTTCACAAAAATAATTTAAAACAAATGTGTCAGCAGTGAGAGCCCATGAGAATGTTTGCACATTCTGGTGTGGAAGCATGTGGAAGGTTCTGGTGCCATCCAGCTCTGGTTGCCTTGTGCTTATGTGAAATGCAATCAGCAGGCAGTGTGCGGTTCCAACCCCAGCCGGCTCACCCAGACCGTCCCCTGCGTGCTTTCACCGGGGCCACCACCACAGCCCTTAGGTGTCCTGCATGCACGCCTACCACGTGTCAGTGTCCTGACAGATTGCTGAGAACGTGGTGGCTTGAAACAGCACATGTGGGTTATCTTACAGTTTTGGAAGTCAGGAGTTCCAAAATTAAGGTGTCCCCAGGGAGTCCAGAAAATCCCTTCTGGATTTTCTGAGGGTGAATCTGTTTGCTTGCCTTGGATTCCAGCTTCGGGAGGCTGCCCACGACCTTGGCTGGTGGCCCCTCCTCCATCTTCCAGTCACTCTCCTTGTCACCTCCACTTTTATTTTCACTCCTCTTTCTCTGACCGTCCCACCCCCCCACTTTCCCTTTTAAGGATCCATGCGATGACATTGGGCTCACCCAGATAATCTGAGATAATCTCCCCATCTCAAGATCCTTACCTTAATCACACCTACAAAGTCCTTTGCCATGTAAGGTCACATATTCATAGGTTCTGGAGACGAGGGCACGTATCTTTGTAGAAGCTGTTACTCTGCCGGCCATGATAGGTAATGGGCAATGGGTACATGGGTTCTCATCTTTGTAGCCACGGGGTTGCAAAACGCTATGAGCATCTTGGTGCTACGAGGTCTCTTGAGCCTAAAATGCACCCATGTGTTGTGCGCTGACAGTAGGAATGTAAATTGGTGCAGCCACTATGAAAAGCATATGTAGGTTCCTCAAAAAATTAAAAATAGAACTACTACATGATCCAGCAGACCCTCTTCTGGGTATATATCTGAAGGAAACAAAATCACTACTTGAAGGGTTATCTACACGCTCGTGTTCATTTCAGCATTGTTTACAATAGCCAAGGTGTGGAGCCTATCAATAGTCTATGTCCATCAATGTCCATTAATGTCTGTCAATAGATGAACAGAAAAAATGTCACACACACATACTGAAATATTTTTTTAAAGATTTAATTTTTTATTCATGATAGAGAGAGAGAGAGAGAGAGAGAGAGAGAGAGGCAGAGACACAGGCAGAGGGAGAAGCAGGCTCCCTGCTGGGAGCCCAACACAGGACTTGATCCGGGTCACCAAGATCACGCCCTGGGCCAAAGGCAGGTGCTAAACTGCTGAGCCACCCAGGGATCCCCTGAAATATTTTTTTTAATTTATTTACTTATTCATGAGAGATACAGAGAAAAACAGAGAGAGGCAGAGACACAGGCAGAGGGAGAAGCAGGCTCCATGCAGGGAGCCCGACATGGGACTTGATCCTGGGACCCCAGGATCATGCCCTGGGCCGAAGGTGGCACTAAACCGCTGAGCCACCCAGGCTGCCCCACATACTGAAATATTATTCAGCCATAAAAAGAAGAAAATCTTGCCATTTTCCAAAAACATGATCCAAAAACATGGATGGACCTTGAGGCTTGAGGGCATTATACTAAAGGAAGTAAGTCAGACAGGGACAGAGGAATACCATGTGATCTTGCTTACATGTAGGAGCTAAAAAACTGAATTCACAGAAACAGAGAACAGACTGGTGGTTGTCAGAGGCAGGAGGTGGGGCTGGGGGAAATGGGTGAAGGTGGTCAAAAAGTCCAAACTTCTGGTTATAATATAAATAAATCCTGGGGATACAATGTACAGCATGTTGACTGTACTTAACAGCACTGTATTGTATATTTGAAAGTTGTTAAGGAAATGGGTCTTAAAAGTTCTTATTATAAGAAAAATATTTGTAGCTGTGTGAGGTGAGGTATATTAACTAAATTCATTGTGACAATCACGCACACACACACACATATATAGTCATTATATTGTACACCTAAATGAATATAATGTTAGATGTCAATTATATCTCAATAAAACTGAAAAAAAGAGAAAAATCTCAAATCCACGACCTCACTTTACAGTTTAAGACACTAGGAAAAGAAGAACAAAGTAAACCCAAAGCTAGTAGAAAGAGGGGATAATAAAGATCACAGCAGACATAAGTGAAATAGAGAACAGAAAAGTCATAGAGGAAATAAGTAACATCAAAAGTTAGGTTTTTGAAAAGATTTTAGAAACTAGCCTTGGGATGCCAGGGGGGCTCAGTCAGTGAAGCGTCGGCCTTCAGCTCAGGTCATGATCCTGGGGTCCTGCAACCGGCGCCCTGCTCAGCTGAGAACCTGCTTCTCCCTCTCTGTCTGCCTCTCGCCTGCTCATGTTTCTCTCTCTCTCTCTCTCTCTCTCTCAAATAAAGAAATAAAATATTTTTAAAAAAGAACTAGACTAGCCAGATAGACTACGAGGAAAGGACAGCTACTTGAATCAAAAATGAAAGTGGGGACACCACTACTGATGCTACAGAAATGAAAGGGCTGATGAAAGAGTGCGATGAACGACCCAACACCAGCTTATTAGATAACCAACATGAAGTGAAAACTTCCTAGAAACACAAAACCTACCGAGACTAAATCACCAAGAAACAGAAAATCTGCGTAGACCTGTAACTAGTGGGGAACTTGAATCAGTGATAAAAACTCTCCCGACATAGAAAAAAAGCCCTGGACCCGGAGACTTCCATGGTGAATCCTGCCAAACGTTCAGAGAAGAAATAAATCCAATATCTCTTGAGATTTTTCTCAAAAGTTGAAAAGAGGGGACTATATCCTCTTGGACATGAGGCCAGTGTTAGTTACCCTGATATGAAAGTCAGACAAGGAGACAGCACTAAGGGAAACCACAGGCCAATATCCCTGAAGGACATTGATGCAAAAATCCCTAACAAAATACTTGCAAATGGAATTCAGCAGCGCATTAGAAGGATTATCCACCAGGACCAAGCTGGTTTTGTTCCTGGAAGGCAAGGATGGTTCAGCATATAAAACTCAGTCAGTCAATACATCACATTAATGAGATGAAAAGTCACCTGCTCCTTTTAATTGATGTAGAAAAAGCATTTGACAAAATTTACACCCAGTCAACAAACTAGGAATAGGAGGGAACTCCCTCCACGTATCAGACCCACGTACGGGAAACCCCTCTCTGGACAGAGCTCAGTGGTGACAAACTGAAAACTTTCCCTTAATATCTGGAGCAATACAAGGACTTCATGTTTGCCACTTCTGTTTGACAGAATATTGGAAGCTTCAGCCAAAGCAAGTGGGCAAGTCGAGAAATAAAAGACATCCGAATTGAAAAGGAAGAAGTAAAATGATCTCTTTTTTGCAGATTGTATGGTTTTAATATATTTTTAAAAGATTTTATTTATTTATTTGAAAGAGAGAGAGAATGAGAGCACAAGTGGGGTAGAGGGGGGCAGAGGGAGAGGGAGAAGCAGATCCCCGCTGAGCAAGGAGCCCCATGTGGGGCTCAATCCCAGGACCCCCAGGATCATGGCCTGAGCTGAAGGCAGACGCTTAGCTGACGGAGACACCCAGGCACCTGGTGATATGGTTCTATATGTAGAAAACCCAGAAAGTCCCACCAAAACCTGTCAGAGCTAATAAGAATTCAGCAGGGTGGCAGGGTAGAGAGTCAACACACAGGAATCATTTCTATATGCGTATAATGAACAATCTGAAAAGGAAATTACAAAAACAATCCGTTTTATAATAGCATCAAAAAGAATAGAACACATAGGAATTAACCAAGAGAGTGAAAGACTCGTGTAATAAAAACTGTAAAACATTTCAGAGAGAAATTTTAAAAAGACATAAATAAATGGAAACACATGCTACATCTATGTGCTGGAAGGCTTGAAATAGTTAGGGTGCCAGTGCTATCCAAAGGGAGGCACAGTTTTAATGCAATCTCTGTCAAAATCTCAATGACTTCTTTACAGAAATAGAAGAATTTATCCTGAAATTCGTATGGAATCTCAAGGGATGCAGAACAATCAATACAGTCTTGAAGTAGAAGAACAAAGCTAACAAAGCTGGAGGACTCACACTTATTTGTTTCAAAATAGTGTGGTATTGGGCACAAAGACTTAGTTGAACACAATGTGAGATCAGAAATAAAGTTTCTCCCACGTGGTCAAATGAGTGTTTTTTTTTTTTTTTAGGATTTTATTTATTTATGAGAGAGAGAGAGAGAGAGAGAGAGAGAGGCAGAGGGAGAAGCAGGCTCCATGCAGGGAGCCCAATGTGGGACTCGATCCGGGGTCTCCAGGATCACAGCCTGGGCTGAAGGCGGCGCTAAACCGCTGGGCCACCCGGGCTGCCCTCAAATGAGTTTTGATAAGGCTGCCGAGACCATTTCATGGAGAATGGCTTGTCTTCTCAACAAGTGGTGCCGGGAATACCGGCCATCTACAAAAGAGCGATGCTGGACCCTTACCTCACACCATATATAAAGATGAACTCAAAATAGATGCAAGACTTCTGTATCTAAGACCTAAAACTATAGAACTCTTTGAAGATCACACAGGGCAGAAGCTTTATGACATAGGATTTGGAAGTGACTTCTCAGGTATGACCTCAAAGGCATAGGCAGTGAAACAAAAAAAGAGAAATTGGACTGTTTTTTTTTTTTTAAGTTTTATTTATTTATTTGAGAGAGAGAGAGAGCACACAAGGATGGGGTGGGGGTACGGTAGGGGGCAGAGGGAGAGGAAGAAGCAGAGTCCCCAGTGAGCAGGAAGCCCGACTCAGGCTCGATCCTAGGAACCTGGGATCGTGACCTGAGCCAAAGGCAGATGCTTAACCCAGGTTCTCTGCAACACTGGATTTTACGGCAAGTGAGAAATTTTGCTCATTGAAAGATAACATTGGTAGAGTAAAAACGTAACCCAAAGAAAGAAAAGCTATTTGCAGCAAAAATTAACAGTAGAACTGCCATGCGACCCAGCAGGGCCACTCGGGGGACACCCTCTGGGGAGCGGAGGCGGCGTCCCCACGACTCACTCGCCCTGTGGTCAGGGCGCCGTCACCCCCACGGCTCACGGGTGGGAGCACCCCGAGCTCGCCGGCAGAGGAACGGGTGAGCCACAGCGTGGAGTCACCCCGAACCCGCCCTGCGCCCCACTGAGTAGCAGCCCCGCAGGCTGGCGGGGGTCCGGATCCAGCTCCAGGGCGGGCAGTGGAGGCCAGAGCCGGCCCCACGGGGAGGGGTACGGGGCGGAGCATTTGGTGCCCGTCCTGCGTGTTGTGCGTGGAAGAAGCCCTCCTCCTCCTGCTTCAGAGCAGCAGACGCATGGTGCGAGCCGCGTGTGCGATTCAACATTCTCTGGAAGCCACGTTAAAACAAGTGAAAGGAAATAGATAAAATCATTAAAATCACTACTATTATTATTTTAAATTTGTTATATTATTATTATTTATACTCTTTTTATTTTAGGAATTATTGTTATTATTAAAATCATTATAATTTAACTCCATATGCCCAAACTAGTATGATTTCAGCAGGTCACTGATTAAGACATTCCTACTCAAGTATTTTACATTTTTTTCTATGTCTCCAACACCAGGTGTGTATTTTACTCTGACCACACCTCTCGGTTTCGACAAGCGCCGTCCACGCGTCCAGCGGTCACACGGGACCCAGGGCCGCCCCGTCGGACTCAGGGAGCCAGCCTGGGGGTGCGGCCGTCACGAGGAGGGAACGGGCCAGGGAGGGAGAGCCCTCTACCATCCACGCCCGAAGCTTAGTCTCCTCCTGGAAGTTTTGGCGAATTCCCAGCGGGGCTCTGGGTGTCCACCTCATTTCCGTCTGGTGCTGTGGGGGGGTCTCAAGGAAGGTCCTCTAGAAGGGCACGGGGGTCAGGGCCGGCTCGCTTTGGAGAGGCTTCGGGTGAAGTTCTGGGCTCCGTGCAAACGGGGAGGGAAGGCTGAGCTGCAGGGGCCACCCCGCAGCCCGGCCTCGGGCTCTGGGTTGGGGGACAGACCTGCTGGGCTGGAGCCTGGAATGTCGGGGGCTGCTTTGCCCGTGTCCCTCCTCAGCACCGTTCCCGGCTCCCCGCTTGCGTGGTTGGGCCTCGACTTTCTACACGATGTGGACCAGCTTTCATCACTTTATTGTGCTTCTCCCGCGGGGACAGACTTCAGAATTGTCCCCCCTGTGAGCACCCAAGGCATCTGAAGGGAACAGCGGCGGCAGCAGGTCGAGTGTCCGAAGTCAGGGAGGGGCCGGTGTCCAGGGTTTGGCGGACAGTCATCCGAGGCTGGGACACGCTGGCCCTGCGGTCCGGGTCCCCCGTCAGGCCCCTCCCAGAGGAGACGAGGCGGGAGCTCTTGGAGGGGACGTGCAGGGCAGGACTGGGCAGGATTGAGTGTGTTGGGGCAGCCGCCCGTCTAGACAGACCCACGGCCCAAGGCGAGGGGTGCTGGTGTGGGGCGGGCGCCAGGACTGGGGTGAGCCAGCCCAGGGGGAAAGGAGACTCTGGGGCCGCCCCCTAGCAGGGGTGTGGGGGCCCCTGGCACCGAGGCCCAGTGGGTGCTCGGGTGCACTGGGTCCTGGGCTGTGGGGCCTCTCCTCTTGCACCCAGGTCTGGGGTGAAAGGCGGCTCCTGGCATCTGCTAGGCCGCCACCCCTGCCGTTCCCTCCAGAGCTGCGTCCTCCCTGGACTGGGCCCCCCACCCCTTTCCGCTGCGCTCACAGACGCTGGCCCCCTGCCCATCCTCCCTCTGCCGATGAGGACGCATGTGCTGGGGAGGCAGCAGTGGCCCTAGTTGGCTGGGGTCCGTGCACCCCTTGCCGGCCTGTGGGGTTGACCAGAAGGCAGGGGTGACAAGAAGTGCCCCTCAAGCTCCACCGTGACCTCTGGGTGGCACCCAAGGCATAGGGAGGGCCCACCTGCTTGAGGCCCGGTTTGCTCACTCCCACTGGCCCTTGGCTGAGGGACACCCGTCCCCCGGAAGTCTGGGGACCCCGACTCATGTGCTCCTGGTTGTCCCCATGCCCTGGGTGTCCTTGCACCACACTGACCCTTGACCCGCGTTCCAGGAACCAGGAGCTCAGTGCAGGATCCAGCCTACATGGGGCAGAGGGCCGGGGAGGGGCCTGGGGTCGGAGCCCTGCCAGCCTGGGCGCCCCTGTTCCCCCCGCCCGGCAGCTCTGGGGAGCGGAGAGCATCTGTGGATCCAGACCCCGGGGCGGTCCTGCTAGATCGGGGACCCTGTCGGTTCTCCCCAGGGCCCCCAGGGACGGGGCTGGAGCTCGGCCCCGGGGTCCCGGACAGGCCTATGCCCGGAGGGCTGTGGGGAAGAAGCTCCACGAGCATGACCGTGAATTGTATTTTATTATTATTTTTTAAAGATGTTATTTATTCATGAGAGACACACAGAGAGAGGCAGAGACGCAGGCAGAGGGAGAAGCAGGCTCCACGCAGGGAGCCCGATGGGGGACTCGATCCCGGGACCCCAGGGTCACGCCCTGGGCTGAAGGCGGCGCTAAACCGCTGAGCCCCCCGGGCTGCCCGACCGTGAATTTTAAAACCAGGGTCCAGAGTCATTTCGCTAAACACAACACGAAGGCTTTGCCGAGAGGGAGGTGGTGTGTCTGCGGGGCGTCGGCGGGCCCGGGGGGCTGTTGCCGGCCCTCACCCCGCGGCGCGGTCGCCTGGGCCGCAGGAGCTCGGCCTCCCGGACCCGGTGAGGGTCTCAGGACGTGGCTCGGGTCCCCGAATGCTGGCCCCTAATCCCCAGGCCAGACCGCCCGGGCCTCCGTCTGCACGTCCATCTAATGGAGGGTTGGCCCCCGGGCCCCTCCCCAGGCTCAGACGCCGTCCCGGGGCTGCTGCCCTGCTGGGCCAGTGCTGGGGCTTGTGGGAGGCTGGGTGGTGGCCGGGGTGGGGACCCGCGCTTGGCCTGGGCCCCCTCCCCCCAGGGCTCGCCTGTCCTCGACGGCCGCACCCGGAGTGGCCGTGAGGGCATCGCCTGAGGCCCTGCAGCCGGGCCCTCCCTCTGCGGCTGGAACACTGTCCCTCTGTCGCCCTGGCTCCGGCCTCGCCCCCGGGGAAAGGCTCCTCCGTCCGGGGAAAGGCTCCTCCGTCCGGGGGTCCGGCAGCTCCGAAAGGTCACGCTTCCCTTTGGGCGAGGCCCCCGCCCTGCACACACAGGGTCCATTCACCGTGTGCACGGCACCCACCGGGGAAGGGCCGTGTCACCACCCCTGCCCGGGAGCGCCCACATCCCTCTGCCCAGACCGTACGGGGCTCAGGGAGCAGCAGAGGGCAGAGGGTGGGCAGCTGGGTCAGCCCTGGGGGCGGCACTCACCCCCTCCACCCTCCGAGGGGGCCTGGGGTCCCCGGGGGGCTCGGCCGTCCTCTCTGGCCCTGGTCACCCTGAAGGCTGGGTGACGCCTCAGACATCTTGACGGCCATCAGCTTGACTGTGACAGCGCTGGGGGCACCCGAGCCACCTGGCAAGCCCCTGGCCTGTCCCCCGCCTGCCCCCTCCCTGCGGGTCCGGGGCCGGGGCCATGCTGGCCTCTGATCCCCGTCAGGCCACAGACTCCGCCTGCCGCCTCCTTTAACCCTTACAGACTCCTGTCAAGCTGGGCTCTCCACTTTCTACGTGGCAGGTGGGGAAACTGAGGCTCCAGGAGGGGAGGGTTTGCTGGGAGGGGCAGGCGCACACCCACAGACCACGGCCCCGCTCCCCGGCGGCCTCCCAGCTGTGTTGGAGGCGGCGGCCGCTTCACGCCCGGTTGGGGCCAGGGAGCCCCCCACGCGCCGTCCCACAGCGCCCCCCACACCCCTGCGGCTCGAGCTTCGGGGCTGATGCTCCTTCCTGTCGCTTTCCTCGGCCCGCACCACGCATCTGCTCGTCTAGGCCAGCGATGTCCCGCTGCCTGCGTTTGGAATCCAGACGGAGCTGAGCGAGAAAGGCCCAACCCAGGGACGCCCGCGGCCGTCCTGCACGCGCCCTCCCCCCGCCTCCTCTGCTCCCCACGTGGGCTCTGGGGCATTTCGATGCCGCCGGAGGGGCCGTTGGGAGGCCGGAGCCCCGTGCGTGGCTGGCGGGGGACAGCAGTCCTGCTGCCCCGTGACCCGGAGACGTGGCCCAGCGTGGCCCTCAGGGCCCTCAGCCGTCTGGGCTCAGCCGTGGGCCTTAGGAGACCGTGGGTCCCTGCTGCTGTCCCGGGGCGGCTGCAGGAGCAGGAGGGCTGAGCCACAGCGGCACCAGCGTCAGAGCCCCTGGGCTGTGGCCTCGGAGTTCCACGAACTGGGTGTCCAGCAGCCGGAGGTCCCCCGTCCCACATCTGGAGGCCGGGAGCCTGACATCGCCGTGTGGGCAGGGCTGTGCTCCCACCAGAGGCGCAGGGGGGCTCCCTCCTGCCTCATCCAGCCCCTGGGGGAGAACCCGCGGGCAGGACGGCTCCCTGAGCAGGCGCACGGCGCTTCGAGCTCTATCAGAAAACTAGAGAAGAGAGTGACTTCAACCAAAGGAGACCAATGTTCCCACGGGCCCTGAGAACGGGGCCGGGGCATTCCCACGAGGCAGACGCAGACTGCAGCCTCCTGTTGAAGACGCAGTAAAGGATGCGAGGAGGACGACACAAAACATCCCCGGTGGACACGGGTCACAGCGGGGGACACAGGTCACAGTGGGCGCCCCAGCAGTCAGGTGACACAGTTGGAGAGAGAATCAGGAATAAGGGGAGAAACTGCTTCGGACGAGGAGGGAGTCCGGCTGCAGGGGAGAGGCCGCCCAGGGTGGGCTGCGCAATCGGGTGAGCGCGGCTGGACGGGGAGGGCGGGCAGGTGCACGGCGGGCCGGCTGGGTGCGGAGAAGGGGGCACCCGCACCCGCACCTGCTGTCGTCAGCCGCCCTCGCCCGCAGGGCCGGGGCTGCGTGTTGTGACCCCGAGATACTGTTTCCCACAGAGCGGACGGAGCGAACGTTCGAGGAGTAGCTGGCTTGCTGGACTGGGTCCGAGCGCACAGGTGTAGGACGCAGGCCCGGGCACCCCGTGTACAGGCGACAGCGCAGGAGCCATCAGGACCCCGGCCGGGTCAGGACGGCCAAGGGTGGAGCTATTCGAGCCTCAGGAGTACGAGAAACGCGGTAGATCGGAGTCCATAAAACACGCTCCAGTCCCTGGGTCCTTTGTGGTGGCGCATCATTCCCTCCCGCCGCGGGACGGATCGCCCCAGAGCCCGGCAAGCCTCGGAGTCCACCCGTGGGAGCCAACGGCTCTTCTCCCACCTGACGACGGAGTGAGCCACCTGCCACCCGCCAGCGCAGGTGCCGGGGGGAGGGGCTCCTCCGAGCTCAGGGCCCCCGATGGCCCGCCTTCCTCTTACCTCCACCCCATCTGTCTGTCTGTCCTAAGAACCGTCTTCACAGCTCTCTCCAGACGTGGCCCCAGGGTCAGTGCTGGGCCCGCTGGGGCTCCAGTACGCAACCAGCCCGGGGTAGGACGCCCAGGAATCACATGACCCCTTCGGTATCTGTCTTAAGTCCCTCGGATTTACAGCTGGTGGCCCGAACCAAGACACCCACCTGCGGGGTCTCGGAAACCACAGCAGCTCACTGCCGGGCGGGCGGCCCCGAGTGGACGCGGCCTCTCCTCGGTGACCGGGATACGCGGGTTCCATCTCGTGGCTTTGCCAGCCTGGGTGCCCCCCCGCCCCCCGTGTGGTCCAAGGCAGCTCTTTCCTCCCCACATGAGGGCTATGTTGGCGCAGCCGCAGGAAGGAGGGGGGAACCGGGGGGACGGGAGGCCGTGCCCTGTCTGGGACAGGGGGCTCCGGGCAGTTCACACCCACTTCTGCTCACCTCCCCAGGGACCGAATGGAGTCTCATGGCCACACGAGCGGCAGGGGAGCTGGGCGGCCTTGTATTTACTCTGCGTGGCCAAGTGCTCGTTGATGGCACCCGATAACCAGGAGAAGAGGACAACGCATGTGGGCACCCCCAGGGATCTGCTGCCCGCGGGCTGTGCACCCCCCGTGGGGGCAGAGGCGTGAGCACCGAGGACGGGATGGTCTTGTTGTCCATCCTTATGCACGTCCCTCCCTCCGGAAGGAGCACACACCCTGCTGGCCTGACGTCGAGTGTGCCCTGGGCCTACTTTGGTCGACAAAACGTGGGCGGAAGAAGGGTATTCGCTTCTGAGAGCTGTTTTTGAGCCAGAGCCCGGGGCCGCTGGGGCTCTTCCGTCTTGGACTCCGAGACCGGCCGTGTTTCTAGAGGAGGCAGCTTTCCCAAGCTGGTGCCCAGGTCGGTGATGCAGACCAGACCCTGTGCTGACCCACCGCGGACCCTGGCACGGGCGACGAAGGACTCCCGGCTGCGGCGAGCGGCTGGCTCCTGGAGGTCGTGTGCAATCGAGGCTTAACTCGGCCTCCCGGGGCTGCCCCACGTGACGCGGTTCTTCTGCGAGTGTCTGAGCGTGTGGTTCATGTGTTTACAGAGTTGAGAGCGTAAATTATAGACAGTTCAGAATTGTGCTCACTCCCTTCAGAGTTTTTCCCATTTCACTCAAGTTCCTGTACCCATGTCAGTGGCTGGAGGACACAGCGGTTCCTGCGTACGCCGTGTTCTAACCCACCCTGATGACGCGTATAGATCGTAGTCCAGTGTCTGTGGTTTTGCCCGGCGATGCGCAGATTATCTTTGTACAGACATCTTTGAATTCCGTATTATTTATTTAAATTAATTTTTGGAAATGGACTTTCCGGGAGAGAGTGTAATAAACCATTTAAGGCTCTTCAAGCACATTTGCCGACTTGCTTCCTAGAAATGCTATGTTGGTTTGTCCTCTCACTGGCACAATATTAGTTCGTGTCTTACCCCCGGGTCACCAGCACTATCATTTCTAAGAGTCTTGGCAAATTTGATACACAAAACATGCTATTTTTGCTCTTTTGTTTGTATTCAATTGACTGACACTGAATTTAAATCGGTTTTAGATCTAGGTCTAAAGAACATTTTCATGTCTTTTATCGTGAGGTTTTTTTTGTTTTCTTTGTCCATTTGTTTCCGTTCAAGTCCTAGTGTTGTAAAAAAAAAAAAAAAGGTAAGGAATTACTTGCTTCTCAAATCAATATATTGAAATGGTTGAGATGTATCGATGGGCAGAGTGAATCACCTGCTTGTCCACAAGGCCCTTGCCTTGCTGCTGAGATGACAGCTTTTTAGTTGTTTAATTTTTATTTTTTGCTTCATGTTTCTACTTAAGTTGCAGTTATTTTGCACAGAGTAGAACATTAGTCTCAGGAGTAGAATTCAGTGATTCAGCGAGATGACAGCTTTTACTCTCTGAACTCCTTCTCGTTCTTGCCTGTCTAGTGATTAGCTCGGGACTTGCCCACGACATCCTGGTGTCTGGAACGAGGTACTCACGCTGCTGTTTTATGTGCCATCTCCCGCTGTCCCCCTGTGACGGCAGCAGAGAATTCAGCCCCTCATGCCCTCTGATTGCAACGTCCTTATGTCCCGGTGCTCAGCTCTCTCATGGATCATCTCTCCAATCGTCACTGTCATTTCTCAAGTTCTCATTTTGTACAGTGATGATCTTAGCTCTCTGTCCCTGCTGTTCTGCTCTTTCCACTCCTTCCTACTCCCAGCCTCTGTCATCTGGCATTTGGCCTTCCCCCTGTCAAGGCGGATGGCATTTGCATTCTGCTCTGAAACCGTAACGTAGTCTTCTCTATTTTACCCACAAGCTTGAAATCTAAAATCTAAAAAACCAATATTGTGTATATTATTGTGATTAAGTAGATATTTATCTTAAAGCCAAAGAATTATTTATTTTAGAGAGAAGATCTCATTTCCTTTAATGGTCTAGCTATTTGGGATCCCTGGGTGGCGCAGCGGTTTGGCGCCTGCCTTTGGCCCAGGGCGCGATCCTGGAGACCCGGGATCGAATCCCACATCAGGCTCCCGGTGCATGGAGCCTGCTTCTCCCTCTGCCTGTGTCTCTGCCTCTCTCTCTCTCTCTCTGTGACTATCATAAATAAATAAAAATTTTAAAAAAATGGTCTAGCTATTTGGTTTTCCTAGAATTATTAGTTGCTTTTTTTTTCTCCTTTCACACTGTCTTTACCACTCAGTGAGTTGTGTAAGAATCTCAAGGATGGTACCCAATCTTTGAAATACCCCCTTCTCTGTGACGTTTCCTCCTGGGAACTGTGTCTTCTCACTTCAGTCTTGGGGTGCTGCTTGCTAGAAGGCAACCCAGTTAGCTAGAGTCGTGGCTTCTTCACCTTTCCTTCCTGGGGGGCACCTGCTGTGTCATGAATCTTCTCTCTTGGCTGCACTTGACACCTTCATTGTTCAAGAACACATTCTTAGCACAAGAAAAGAAAAAAAAAAGACAAATTAGACTTCATCACGATTAAAAACTTACACGTGCCAAAGGACACTGAAAGTGAAAAGACAACCTACAGAGTGGGAGGAAATATTTGCAAATCACATATCTGATAAGGGCCTGGTATCTAGAATATACTAGGAACACTTACTGCTCAACAATTAAAAGATAAGCAACACAATTGGAAACGGCAAATGATCTAAATAGACATTTCTCCAAGGAAGATGTATGGATGGGCTGTAAGTACCTGGAAAGATACTCAACATTGTCGGTCATTCGAGGAAAGCAAATTAAACCCACAGCGAGGTGCAACGTCACGTCTGCAGGATGGTTAGAATCAAAACGTCGCATACTAAGTGTTGTTGAGGACGTGGAGAAACTGGAGACCTGGTGCATGCTGCTGGGATGCAAAATGGTGCAGTCACTTTGGAAGACAGTCTGGTAGCTCCTCAAAAACCTAAGCATGGCATTACCACGTGACCTAGAAATGTTATATTTAGGTGCATAGCTGGGGAAATCAGAAATACATACCCACACACAACGTGTACACGAATGTTCACAGCAGCGTAATATCCTAAAAACCCCAAAAAGGAAACAACTCCAGTGAACACCTACAGAGGAAGGGATAAATGAGATGCATACCCGTGCAATGGACTGTCATCCCGCCGCAGAAAGGAACGAAGTGCTGACGCGTGCTACGGCATGGAGGGACCTTGAAAACGTTATGATGAGGGAAAAAAAAAATCTTACATATTGTAAGATTCCATTTATTTGAAACGTCTAGAACATGGAGAAATCCATAGAAAAGGAAAGCAGAGGAGCGGTTGTCGGGGCTGGAGGACAGAAGCCCAGGGAGCGACTGCCGTGGGTGATGCGGTTTCTGTTTCGGGTGATGAAATGTTCTGAAGTCAGTGACGATGGTTGCGTAACCTTGAGATTCGTACACTTTACGATAGGGCCTTGTGGTATGTAAATTATCTTGATAATAATGCCACGCATCCTTGTGTGTGGAAATGTCTTTATTTATTTAAAAAAAATTTTTTTTTAATTTATTTATAATAGTCACAGAGAGAGGCAGAGACATAGGCAGAGGGAGAAGCAGGCTCCATGCACCAGGAGCCCGACGTGGGACTCGGTCCCGGGTCTCCAGGATCGCGCCCTGGGCCAAAGGCAGGCGCCAAACTGCTGCGCCACCCAGGGATCCCTGGAAATGTCTTTATTCTCCACTCGCTTTTGCTCATTGATTGGTTACCACCCAGGGCCTACCTCCCAGAGTCTCTCTCCGGGCAGCGCTTCGGGGGTTAGTACTGAGCAGTAGAACACACGCATCTTCCAAAACATGGTTTTCAGCCGATGCTTGTTTATACAGGAAGGGGTTGGGTTGCTGTCCTCGAAATGCCATATGATATCTTAAGCAAAATACGTGTGGAAAAGTCTCCAGTCCCACTGCCCACACCAGGTGGGGTGTTGAATGTCAGCACAGGGGTGGGAGAGATGTCTCTGGAGCTCGGGTGCGTCCGAGTTCGCTGGGGGGGGTGGGGGCGGAGAGCTCCTGGTGTGACGTGGTGCCTGACGTTTGATATGCAAACGTAATTTGTCACGAGCATAGGAGTTTTATCACATTTTGCTTCATTTTAGGAAATTAGTGGGGGTTTGGGTTGATACATAGTGCATGATCATTCTCTCTTCTAAGAGAATAGAAAATAGGCTCCCAGGTGGGGGAGAACAGGTGTTCTTGCAGAACAGGTGTTCTCGGGGTTGGATTATTCAAGCGAGTTGTGAGGTGTCGTGGCTGGGCTGGGCATAGAATTCCAGGTTCGAAGTGATTTTCCTCTGGCGCTTGGGAGGTGTCAGTCCATTGTCTTCTAGAATCCGGGGTGCTGACGACAAGCCGGATGCCGGTCTGACTACTTTTCTGGCTGAGGGACCCATTCTCCGAGCACTTCTGGAAGTTTCCTCGGCCTCGCCGTGTGGGTGTTTGCCCGTCCATCGACGAGCGTCACTCTGGGCAGGCTGCCCCACCTCCCCTGTGAGCGGCGGATGGGGACACCACACCCCCCAGGTGAGGACGGACCCAATGAGGTGCCCCAGGGTTGCCTGGCTGTGCCGTCTGGCCCGGTCACTGCTGGCGTCCTTGGAGGGGACCCCACCTGGCCCCCTGGCTGTGGTCTGGGTGACTGGCCACTGCGTCCCTCTGCAGAGCTCCTGACTTCCATAAAACCCATCGCGGGTCCACGGGCAGGCTCTCGGGGTAAGGCCCGGGCCAGCTCTGTGCTCCCCGGAGCCGTGACCACAGGAGCCCCGACGGGTGGCACTCTCCAGTTCCACGTTCAGTCCTCCCGGCGTCCCGTCACAGCCGATTTGAGCCTCACTGGGAGGTCACTGAGTGCAGAGGCGGGCGGAGGTTCTCACAGTTGGGCCCCAACAGCTGGACCCAGCTGCTCCGGCATCCCCTGCCCCGCCTTCCTCCCTGACCTCCGTGACCCCGAGCTGCTGCCACGTGAGAAGCCCCTCCCTGTCCGCACACAGGAGTGTGCAGGTGGGGGGACCCTCCCACTACCCCTCCGCCTGGCCGCCTGCAGCTCGAGCTCCTGCAAGCCCCCTCGCCTGCTCCAGACCGTCGGGGCAGAGATGACGCCTGCTGCACCTCCCTGTCCCCAGGGCTGGCCACCGCTGAGGACCCTGTGAATGTGGTCACGCCGGGCTTCGGGCACACCCAGCTCCTGCTCCTTGTGCAGAAATGCTGCCCTGGTGCCCTCCGGGTGGTTGCCAGTGTGCTTGGCTTAAGGCAATATCTACCGAATCAGCCCAGGACTCGAGCCGGGGCTGGAGGCAGGCGGTGGGGTGCTGATCTCGGGCACGAAATTGACGGGGCGTCAAAAACCCCAGGATTCAAGGCAAATGCAGTTTTCACGCACTATTTCAGGAGACCAAATGCAAAGCATTCACGACAAACAGAATAGCAAAAATTTTAAAAAGACAGGATTAGGCAGAGACGTGCATGCCGAGGGTCACGGCGGCCCCGACACAAGAGGGCGAGCCAGGGCACAGAGCCTGCCTTGCTGTGGGGGTGGCCGCGAGGCGACGCGCCCCAGATGCCTCCGCAAGGGGAGCCTCCCGGTTCAGGACATGGGGCTGAGCCCCCGGAGCAGCTCCGGGACATGGGGGGCGCCCCTGCCAGGCCCAGGGCGCGTCTCCTCGGGTTTCATCCCTCACACACTTTTCCAGGGCAAGTGCTGGATTGTCAAAGGCTGGCGAGGCCGGGGAGCCCGCGTTTCCG
The DNA here is from genome assembly GCF_011100685.1 of Canis lupus familiaris. Classification (NCBI taxonomy): domain Eukaryota; kingdom Metazoa; phylum Chordata; class Mammalia; order Carnivora; family Canidae; genus Canis; species Canis lupus. The sequence continues at coordinate 50,721,746 of NC_049246.1, read as the reverse complement.
CATCTCCAGCCTGGCCTTGGTCCTGCCTGTCGGGGCTACACGGGGGTTAGCGGGGAGGGGGCATCCGGAAGCCACAGGCGACAGGTGCGCTCCCCTGGGGGTGCCAAGACCCTCTGTGGACGCTCAGCGTGCTCGGCGGAGTCCGCCCAGACACCCCCTGCACCCGGGGGACAGGAGGAAGGGTGGCGTCCCCGTTCCACGCGGGCGCACGTCCCCACACACCCGACCCGCAGAAAGCAACGCTCGGGCCAAATCAGACTCATGAGAGCCTCGGCTTCCGGCTCCTGCACTTTCCACCCCGGCGCGCAGGCCGCTCATGGCCGTAGAACCAGGGACCCAGTCGGCAAAGACGCAGCATCTCATGGGGGGGGCGGCGCAGAGGGTGCAGGGCAAGGGAGACGGCGTGAGCCCCAGGGAACAGGAGCCCCGGCGCGGGGATGCCTGGGGTGAAGGGGTCCCGTGGAGCGGCGCTGGAGGGACTCGGGGAGCCCCTCCTGCCGTGGGAAAGCTTCCGTGTGGGAGAGGATGCATTGTGCGGCTGGCAGGCGCCCAGCGTGTGGCGGTCTGCGAGGGCTGCCCCAGGACACTGACACAGCTGAGAGGCCCACGCTCCCAAGACGGGGAGATGTCATAAAAATAGCAAGAAAGTGTTAAAAGAGGAGAGTCATCACTTTTCTTCCGATTGCTTACTTGAACCTGGGCGCTGCTGAGAAGTCCGTAGACCTGGTGGGGGGTGATTATGGCCCGGTTCCCCCCTCCATGCACCCCTTGCAGGCTTCCCTGACCCCCCGGCCCCGATGGGGAGCCCTGCACAGACTCCACTGACCCCCTGGCCTCAATGGGGAGCCCCGTGCACACCTACCCCAAGCCCCCAGCCCCGATGGGGCACCCAGAGCAGACTTCCTCGACCCCCCGGCCCCAATGGGGAGCCCCGTGCACACCCCCCCGACCCCCCAGGCCTGATGGGGTGCCCTGCACAGACTTCCCCGACCCCGTGGCCCCGGCTGGCACCCACGCGTGCTGAGCAGCGTGTGTCTTTGACCGTGTGGAGATCCTCCTGGAAGCACCCCGCATCAAGGTGGAGACCGGGCCGGGCCGGCGGATGCACCTGCCAGAGGGCGGACGCGGTGCTTCGGCGCAGCCCTACTTTGTGACTTTCTGAGGTGAAGCACGGGGGATCTTTGCAGGGGAAAAGTTGCTGTTGCTTTAAAACGAAAAAAGCAAAATTTGAAAATGCCTGCCAGGGTGTCCACCCGCCAACCCCGCCGTGTTTCCACGACCGAGGGACCGGGGAGGTCGGCTTGTGTTTTCTTCCCGGCGCCCAGACCCCCAGCTAAGCATTTTAACAGCAGCCCTGCCCGCAGCCTCACCCGGCCCGCCACCTCGCTGGCCTCGGTCGTGTTTAATTCATACCGAACCTTCGCTCTCCTTTATGAACTGACGGAAGGGTCATTCCTGGGAGCGCCATCGGACAATGAAGACGTTGGAAGGTGACGGGCTCCCAGGGGCCCCGAGCCCCGTGCACACGGCACCTGCCCTGACGCTGGGGGGCTTCACCTGCTGAGCCCCACGGCGCAGAATGACGCGACCCCGCAGGCCTCGGGAGCCTTCCTTCCACGCTCCGGCAGCGAGCAACCATTCCCACGGGGACGGCGGTGCCTTGAGCGCCGTGGACACCTGCGCCACGTGTGGCAGGCGCCCGGCTCCGGTCGTGGCTGCAGTGACGGCCGCTGCGGGGGGAGCAGGGTGGGGTACAGCTGGTGTGTGACGGGGCGCCCCGAGGGCTCCATGAAGGCACCGCACCTGGGCGCTCCGCCTCGTGCGCCCCAGCGCTTGGGTTACCGGTTGTGCCTTCCTCTGCGAGCGCCAAGCTCTGCCTGTGCCCGCCGGGTTCCCCGCGGCCCCGGGAGCCTTGGCCGGGAGGACGGAGCCCTTGGCCGCGTGTGGGGCCGGTTGGCACGGGCCCAGTGGCTTCCAGGAGCAGGAGCCGGGCTTGAGGTGCTCACGGGGGGACGCGTCCCGAGCGCCCAGCCTAGAGATGAAGACGGCACCTTCGCACAGTCGACGACAGGGACGCCCCTGCTGCGTCGGGGAGACCAGCTGCCCTGAGGTTGTGGCCGGTCCCCGCGCCAGGGGGAGACCCAGAGTGTTCCTGGCCGCTGCCCCCTCACGCTCCCCTCCTGGCACGGCCAGCGCGGCCCCTTCCCGGCTCCCGGGCCGGTTGCAGTCACTGCTCCCGCGGGACTGGCTGCGCCCACGTCCTTCCTCAGCCCGGAGTCTCAGTCGTTGGAGGCTCCGGCCACGGGTGGTCCTAACCGGGGAATAGGTGGAATTTATTTCGGGGAATTTGGACAGCATTAGTCGGAAGGGCCCGGGAGTGCAAAGTCCTCTGGGCTTTCCTGGACCCTAAATCTGTTGTGTCTTTCCCGTGACCCCGTTTTCCAGGCTGTCCCGGCCGCGGGGGCTTTGTCTGCGCCCCCAACTCGGAGCCCGGGGCCGGGGTCGGTGTGCGAGGCTCCCTGTGTCATGCGCGGGGCTCCTCTCCCCCGTTTTGGCGCAAGTCCTCGTGTAAGGTTTTAGGAAGGCCTGGGGGCCGTCGGCCCGGGTCCTGCCCTTCCGCGCCCCTGACGGGCCGTGTTGGCGGTCGGGTCTCTGGGCGTCGGGAGGTGTCCTCATGCTCCCGGCCCGAGCTGCCCCGGGGCTCTCCCCTGCGAGTGGCCAGGCTGGGGTGCCCTGCCCACGGCGCTGTCCGCCCATGGCCCCGAGATCTCAGGTCTGAAGGCGTCCTTGCTTCCTTCTCGGCCCTCGCCACTGCTTGGCCGTCTTCTCACCCAGTGTCGCCCAGGCTGCAGGTCCGCCCGCCCGGGCGTGTGGGGTTTCAGGGACGCAGGCCTGGCCCGCAGTGAGTGTCTGGGGGTCCCTGATGGCGATTTATGACGGATTTCACGGTGGCGTCAGCAAGGGGCTGCACCTGCGGCTGCCTATTTCAGGCGACACTGGCGGTGACCTTGCCACATGGCACACGCATGTGCTTCTCCCTGGCCTCACCCACATACTCATCATGCGGTGAGGTGCCCCCGGGGTCCTCCTGGTGGAGACCTACTGCGGGGCCCCCCGTACGGGGACACTGTCCACCCCCCGGCGTCTCGCTGTGCTCCCTACGGGTGTGCCCGTCCTCCGGGGCGGCCTCCAAGCAGGCGTGTGTGTGCCGGTGCGTTACGTGCACATCCTGGACGGGCCGCCGGCTTCTCTCACTTAGCGATGCCTTCGCAGGTTTTCCCGTGTAACTGATCCTCATCGGTGGGTGCTTGGGCTGCACCCATTTCTCGCGGTCACCGACCACGACCCGCGGGGCGTGCTTCCTTCGGCATCTGGGACGGTGTCTGCTGCGGGGAGTCTGAGATGTGGAATTTTTGGGCTAGACCCTCATACCTCCACCCAACTCCTCCTTCCCAGGGTAGGTATTGACCCCAATACTACACCTGCCACGTTAAGGACATCAGCGGCCAATGCCTGGCTTTAGGGGCCTGCATCACTGTTCCCCCGGATCCCACCCCCCCGGTGCTGTCTGACGGCACATCTGCACTGTGGGGTGGGGGCTGACGGCGGCAGGGGTCGCTGTGGCTTTGGGACGCTGTGTCCAGGAAAGGACTCCACTGAGTGGGGCTTCGTAAGGTCTCCTGCTCGTGGGATCCACCCCACGGAGACTCCCTCAGCAGCCCGCCACTGGGATGACTTGGATGTGCAGCTCCTGGGGCTGGGGAGCCGCAGCGGGGAGGGGGCGGGCACGTCCCCACGAGTCCAGACAGCCCAGCAGGCAGGAAAACCCTTACAGGGAAAGCCAGCGGGTCTGTGCAAGCCCGCACATCTTTCCTGAGCTGGAGGAAGCGCCTTCCATGTCCTCACTGAGTCCGACGGGGGTTCCCCGCAGACCTAGGGAACCAGGGGGCTGCCCCAGGCTGGAGCCCATCCTTGTGTTCCCCCCGCAAAGGTGAGGCCCACCTCCACCTGTCCTCCATGCCCCGCGGTGGGAGGGGGGTCCCGGGTCGCAGACTGAGCACCCGGAGCCACAGGGCAGGGCAGTCAGGGTCGCAGTGGAGAGAGTCCGCACTTGCGGTGAGCGGTCCCCCCCACATGCCAAACGGGGCTCAGATGCACAGGCAGCCTCCTCCCGCCCTCCCCGCCTGCCCCCGGCCCCGCACACTCCAGCCGCCCCGTGGCTCCAGTGCCCGCCGCTGTGTCCTCAACTCCGGGGGGTTACCGGGTGCCCTTGGGATCCCCCCGCCCTCCATTCAAGACAGCCCCACGCTGGCCTCCCCCAGGGCTCACTGGTGCTGCCAGGCTCTGAAAGCGGTTCTTCTGTACCTTACGTCCAGTGCGACAAATTTTTCTGAGTCATCCTACACCACCTACCATTTAAATGTTTTTTTCAAAGTATATTTAATACATGGTCACATTTGCGACCAGCGAGCATATTCACGACTCGGGTAATACACCGTTTTACAAAGGAGAAAAAAAAAAAACTCTCCCGTGTTAAAGCAAGTTTTTAAAAAAACGTCTTTAACAATATCCTTTTGTTTAATTAACAGCCTATTGAGATATAATCTATGTCCATTGAAATGCCTCGTTTGGAAGTAGGGGACTCTCGGGTGTTGGGCGTCGTCGCAGGGTAGGGCAACCATCACCGTGGTGTCCTCAGTCCCAGAGAACCTCCTCCCCGCCATGAGGAGCCTTGTCCTTAGCGGTCACTTCTCCCCCCTCCCCCCTGCCCCCGCAGCTCGAAGTCACTCCCTTTCTCTGTAGATTTATTCATTCTGGATATTTCACACAAACGGAGGCAACAGCCTGTGGTCTTTTGTGTCTGGCCCCTTTCACTCACAGTGACGTCTTTGAGGTTTGTCCATGTGGTTTTGTGTATCAGAACTGGAGGCCCCGGGATCCAGTCCCCTATTGGGCTCCCCACAGAGAGCCTGTTTCTCCCTCTGCCTGTGTCTCTGCCTCTCTCTGTGTGTCTCTCATGAATAAATAAAATAAAAATCACACACACACAAAAAACCCAACTGAAGGGATCCCTGGGTGGCGCAGCGGTTTGGCGCCTGCCTTTGGCCCAGGGCGCGATCCTGGAGACCTGGGATCGAATCCCACATCAGGCTCCCGGTGCATGGAGCCTGCTTCTCCCTCTGCCTGTGTCTCTGCCTCTCTCTCTCTCTCTCTCTGTGACTATCATAAATAAATAAAAATTTAAAAAAAATTAAAAAAAAAAACCAACTGAAATTTTGATAGAGATCAAGTTGAATCTGGGCATTATTTTGCAGAGTACCACTGTTTTAATAATCCATGAACATGGGATGTCTTTTCCATTATTTAGGTCTTCTCTGTTTTTCTTCAAAGATGTGGTTTTCGGAGCACAAGTCTTGCACTTCTTTTTTTTTTTTTTTTTCCACTTCTTTTTTTTTTAAATAAATTTATTTTTTATTGGTGTTCAATTTGCCAACATATAGAATAACACCCAGTGCTCATCCCATTTGCACTTCTTTCGTTAAAATATATTCCTAAATATGTAATTATTTCTGATGATATTACTAATGAAATTTTAAAAATTCACTTTGGACCGGTTATTGGTAGAATATGGAAACACAACTGAATTCTCATGTTGACTTTGTGTCCTGCAACCTGTTGAACTCGTTTGTTAGCACTTGGGGAATGCTGACGTGAATGGATGATGGGTTCTGACAAATGCTTTTCTGTGTTTATCTGGATGATCTTGATTTTCCTCTTTTATCTGTTAATTAGTACAAAAACACATGAGTATCTATATAATATCTATAAACAATATACAATATGTGTATAAATATCTAAAAGACACACACATACATGTATGTTCATATGCATTTTCTATGTCTTTTTAGGCAATTTTATTAGACGTATACACATTTGAATTTCCTTTTTCTCCTTCCTTACTATCTCTTGGGTTAATTTTCTTTCCATTCTTCCCCCTCTTTTCACTTGTTCTACTTTTTCAAGACAATTTTTCCCAATGTTTATCCTAAGATTGATATTAAAATCTGATATAAACCAGTGGGTTTATTTATTTATTTATTTATTTATTTATTTATTTATTATTTTATTTTATTTATTTATTTAAACCAGTGGGTTTTAGTCTAAGTCAATGTAAGGACTTTCAAAGTTTAATTCAACTTAATCTTATCTCAACTTGTTTGCTATTGTTCAGATATGTTTATGTATCTTCTTATATTTCCCATGATTACTATTTTTGTTTCGTGAAGACGATTTTAATTTTGATTTATTTGCATATTTTATTTTCCATCGCAATTTCTTCCTTTCTGCACTTCTTAGCTTTCTTGTCCCTTAGAATTTCCTTCAGTCTACGATGAAGCGCTGAACTCTATCAGTTGTTTTCTGAGACATCTTTGCTCATTTTCATTCTCAGAGGATGTGTTTTGCTCTGTAGAATTACAGGTATGCAGCTTTGTGGTTTTGATTTTGTTTTCCTCCCCAGGGCACCATGTCTGTCTTCTGGCCCCCACTGGTCCTGCTGGTAAACCACGTCAGTCCTGCTGGTGGTCTGGAGGTAATCTCTATTTTCTGGCCAGTGGTTTTGGTGTGGTGTGTGCCTATGTGTGTTTTCCTTTGTGTCTATCATTCTTTTTAGTACTTCCGGGTTCTGTTGTTTAAATTCTTTCATCGATTTGAAAAATTCTTGGTCTTTCTCCTCAAACATTGCTTTCACATATTCTCCCCTTGTCCTTTTTCAGGGGTTCTAAATTCATGCCCATTAAGCCCTCCTCCATGCCCTCTATTTCTCTTATATTTCTCTTATATTTTTAAAAAAATGTCCCATCCTCCATCCAGGTATTTTCTGTCATCCCCTCCCCCAGCTCACTAACCCTCTTCGTGTCTCACTGCCTATTAAGCCCGTCTACTTATTCCTTTTCATTCACTGCAGATTTCAGTTCTACAATTTCCATTTGATTCTTTTAAAATACATCCCAGTTTTCTGGTGAACGTGCCCAACTTGTCATCAATTTTCTTGCATATGTTAATCACAGTTATTTTAAATTTTGTCAGATCCAGTATCTAGATTGTCTATCGTTCTCTTTGTACTGTTTGTATTTTTTGGTTGGTTTGCTGTCAAATGCTCTCGTCTTCTGATATGCCTGGTGATTTCAAATTAAACGCTGGACTCCGTGTTTTAAAAATGGATATGTTTAATTGAAGTTCTGGATGGTTTGAACTTTTTATAGACAGGATTGCTTTCACTGAAGCAAGCATGCCAGTTTACTTCTGGCAGGCTAGCCTCGTCTGGTCTGGATTGTTGACTGAGGTGGGCTTTCCTCTTTGAAAGAGCTGGTCTATTTATTTTTGGTGCTCATACTCATACTTCTGAAGGGTTCCTGCTGACACCCTGGGTTGCTTACATCTCTCTGCCCTGTCGTCCTCTTATGAGGATGGATAGCAGCTTTGATCCCTCTGGTCATGTCCACTTACTGGAAGCTCTGCTTAGATTCTCCGGCTCTGTGTGAGTGTTCTGAGGGATGGAGGCACTGAAACTTGGGGACATCTTTCTGAGCATCCCTTCCCTCTGGAATGTTGATCCCTGGCTCCTCGCTGGCCTGGTGATCCTCTCCAATTCCTTAACACCATTGATTTTTCTGCATATTGTCCAGATTTTCTAGTTGTTTTCAGCAGAATGATTAGTCTAAGAAAAATGACCTGCCCTCCCTGGAAGTGGAAAGTCAGTTCTTACTTGAATACAGTTGAGGGTAGTGATCGTTTCTTTTGTGGTTTGTGCTTTTCAGTTGTTTGGTTTTATCAGCAAAGTCTTCACTACCCCTAAATCATAAAAATATTCTCCAATTTGTTCTTCTTAAACGTTGTTTCTAAAAGCATGTATAGCTTTTCCTTTCGTATTTGTCTCTAGCTCATCTAAAATTGATTCTTAGTGTGGTGTTGGGAGGGGATTGCGGTGACTTGAAAGCATAAAGATTCAGGAGGAGAGACAGCTGCAGTCTCTCCTTTCTGCCTGTCCTTCTAGTCAGGCTGAGGCTCCTGCTGTTCCATAATTCTTTGTTTTAAAAACGCCAATTCTGTAGGCTACACTTACCTGGATGAGCACTGAGTAATGTAGAGAAGTATTGAATCACTAAACTGTGCACCCGAAACTAGCGTACCGCCGTATGTCAACTACACTGGAATCAAAATCACAAAAATCACAGTGAGGACCGACTGTTTTCATCGAATGTCCATGATACACCTTTTAGGCATTTTGCAAAGTACTAGTCTTAATACTTTAGGCAAGTGTCACCATGGAGTAGGTGCCCTTGTTAATTATTCAGGCATCTTACTTTGAGAGTGGTAATCTTCCTTAGGCTCAGACCACCTCCCCACCGTACATCCTCAAATGTGCCCAGCTTCCGGGAGCTGGCTAGAGGCTCTATAAATGAAAAACCTAAATGATGGCTTCTGATGAAGTTGCATTCAGATTTAAAACAAAAACACAGGGGATCCCTGGGTGGCTCAGCGGTTTGGCGCCTGCCTTCGGCCCAGGGCATGATCCCGGGGTCCTGGGATCAAGTCCCATGTCGGGCTCCTAGCTTGGAGCCTGCTTCTCCCTCTGCCTGTGTCTCTGCTTCTCTCTCTCTCTCTCTCTCTCTCTCTCTCTCTGTGTGTGTGTGTGTGTGTGTGTCTCATGAAAAAATAAATAAAATCTTGAAAAAAAAAATAAAACAAAAACACAAAGCTGACTCACTGACACATTCCTCTCTGGATTAAAATGGGGTTTTTCTTCCTGGCTCATGTGACAAGACAATCTTCAGAGCCCTTGTCACTCCTGCTGAGACCTGTCTCCCTCGAAGGTGTCTTTCAGTCCCCTGCCTGCCTGGCCGGTTTGTCACACCTTACCAGGAGGGAGGAGAGGCTCTTCCTGCAGCGGTGTGGGGGAGGAGCGTGGAGCTCTGGGAGCACTGGGCTGCGGTGGGGGCTCTGGGAGGCAGGCCTGGGTCCAGTAGGGTCAGCTATGGGGATGCCGGGAATGAGAAGGCTGTTTGCAGGCAGCTGCAGGAAGCAGACCCAGGCCCCCGGAAAGTGGGAGCCTGCTGAGCAGTCAGGACGCTGGGGCCTGAGCAAACCGGAGTGTCGTCCAGAAAGCCAAGGGTCTTTGCCATGCTGAGGAGGACGCTGGAGGCTTGGGAAGGGGCTCACCCGCACCACCTTTGTTCTCCTGTGATCAGTGCAGCCCCATGATTCTGGACCACTGCCAGGGAAAGGCTGGGCAGCAGACTGAGCCATTCCAGGTCCTAGGAGAGAACTGCCTGGGCGTACTGCAGGGACCCACCTCCAGACAGAGAGCACCAGCTAGTCCAGAACTTTCCCATCACCCGAATGAAGGCTATTGAAATCTGACAACTGGGCTCCCCACAGTGGGCCACCCCCTGACCCCACGTGGGTATGAAGGTATGAACCCCATGGGAAAGGGGCCCACAGGCCGGGCAGGCCATCATAGCTAATGTGTCCATGCTCGACAAAGGATGTGGCCTAAGCCTATAACTAGAATCAGGCCTCCGACTCTTCCCTTCCACCTCCACCCCCAACTGCTAAAACGTTGTGGGCAGGACGGGGTTTTGGAGAGCAGGGAGCCCAAACCTGCTGCACAAACCCACCAGCATGGGAGCCACGTCTCACAGTCCCTACCCCGAGAGTCTGGAGCTCTAGGGCCTGAGAAAGAGCCTCCTTCCTGGAGCCACGCAGGTCCTGGTTCCTTCGTCCAGCGCCATCCAGCAGAGAAGTCCCTGCTCTGCCCTTGGGGAGTGGACAAGGGGCATGAGGGGTGGGGTGTGCAGGGCAGGGGCGGGGTGGGAAGGGCAGAGGCTCAACTCCTGATGCCACCAGCAGATCCAAGGTTGTAACAAAGGAGGCAGCTCAGGAGGGCAGAGCAATCCCTTCTTGTAGAGGGTTGGGCAGTGACCCCCAAATTCATGTCCACACAGAACCTCAGAATGTGACCTTATTTGAAAATAGGGTCTTGGCACAGATAATTAGTTCAGCTGGGATGAGGTCATGGGGGTGGGCCCTGAGCCAACCACTGGTGTCTTTACAAGAGAAGACAGAGGCAGACACACACAGGGAGAGCGCCGTGAGAGCGCCGTGTGAACACGGGGTGGAGATGGGGTGACGCAGCCGCAAGCCAAGGCACAGCAAGGGTTGTCAGTGGCCACCAGAAGCTGGGCGAGCATGAAGTGGGCCCTCCCTCCGGCCTCAGAGGGAAGCAGGCCTGCACACACCTGGTCATGGGCCTCCCGCTGCTTGTTTACACCCCTCAGTGGCGGTGATTTGTTATGGAAGCCCCAAGAAACAATGACACCCCTATGGTGACCCTCACCCACCCCCATGTGACCCCAGAGAGGGTCAGGGCCATCTGCAGCTCACCCAGAACTCCCCAGGTCAGCTGGGGGACGGTGGCCTTGGGCTTATCAATGGTCAGCAGGGCTGGGATGCCTTGAGGTGAGAGCATGGGGCCAGATGCATTCCACCTCTGTGCAGTGAGGTCAGGCCAGGGAGGGGGAGGTCGGGGAGGGTGAGGTCGGGGAGGGCGAGGTCAGGGAGGGGGTCAGGGAGGGTCCGGGTAGACAGGGCTGACCACATGCTGCAGGGCCGCCTTCTCAGCAAGCACACAGGCCAGTACCCTCCGAGGCATCCTGTAAATGAGGTCACCTGCAGGAACCTCCAGGGAGAAAGGTAGGTGTTGTTTGGGATGCTGGGGTCCCCGGGGCCTTTGACAGAGAAGGGAGGGAGAGGATGGGTGTGGGGCTCATCCACGGAACCAGGTGACCCGAGGCCCTTCTGACCTCATCGGACCCGGTACTAACTGAGGGCTGGGTCATGCTAAAGAGCAACCACCCACAGACAAACTCAAACTGCCCAAATACAAGGTCGAGGGAACCCCTGAAACGGTCGTGGTGCCTCTGAGTAGTAGGATCTGACGTTTCCTGTGACCTTTGCATATTTTCACTAATGATGTGTCTCTTTGAAAATGAAAAAACACATTTTCTGTCCGAAAGGGTCTTGACCAGAGGGGACGAACACTGAGCCCGCAGGTCACATGGGCTGAGACGGTGACCTGGCCGCGCTCCAGGGCGGGGCCCGCTTCCCGCCGGTCAGACGGGCCTGGGCCGCCCGTGGGCGAGAGCTCGGAGGTCGGGGACTCCTGGTTTCAGGTCAGCAGTTCCCGGAACAGCTCTCAGCTGACTTGGGGCCACGTCAGGCCTTTCACGTGCGCACGCTTTGTGGGTCATGTGGGCGGTGTTAGAAACGACCACCGAGGGGCCGTGTAAGTATCTATTTCTTAATTCATGAAAAATTAACCGTAACAAACCCATCACATGTCAGCCCAAGTAACACACTTTTGATAAAAAATAATTGTATTTTCAAAAAGAAAAAAAAAGACACGAGGCTTTAAATTTTCTCTGTTCTGCGGTGTCCTTACCGCCTGGCGTTGCCAGAAGGCCTCAGGGCTGCTCTGGCAGCGGCTGCTGCTGTGCGGCGGCTGCACGGAGGCCCGGGGAGAAAATCCGGTCTCGCACAGGCGTGTGGTTCGAAAGGACAAGAATGTTTTAATGGTGTTTGCAGGTGACGATGGGTATTGCTCTGGAGGCGGCGCTAACTGGACGGTGGATGCTTCCCGAAGTGTAGTCACCGCGCGGCTCCGGGAAGCCCCGAGCTTCCCCCTGCGAGCAGCCGTCGAGGGCCGGGGCCTGGCCGCCGAGGGGGCAGCTCCGCGGGCTCCATGCCCCCCCCCGCCTGCCGCCCCGTGGCTTCCCTGCACCTGCCGTCTCCGTAGGCCCCTGGGGAGCGCGGCAACCTCCCCTGCAGGTGCTCGGCTGATCCGGGTGTCACCCGTCCCCGCTGCGAGGTCCACATCTGTCCTCCGTCCTTGACCAGGTGATTTACGCCATTCCTGACCCTGAGGGGTCACTTGGCTTACAGTTATGGGGCACCCCTTGCCCCACGGGTCTTCGAGGGCAGGAGGGAGTGAGCCCCTTGACCGCCCATGCCAACCTCTGGTGAGCGCCTGGCTGCCTCCCCGTGGCTGGAGGGCCCAAGGGCAAGCCAGGAGAGGCAGCCCCACGTGCTCCACGTGTGTGCCAGAGGCCTCGGTGATGGGAAGGGACCCAGTTTACCTTCCGTCACCCTGGTGTCCTTCCATGACACATGTGTTTTGGGCGGATACCAGGAGAACAAGAGCTTCGGCAGGTCCTCCAAGTCCTGACAGAAACTGGTCAAATCTGTGTACCTGTGTCCTCAGCCAGTCCCGGGCCCACCCCGTTGCCGGGGTGGCAACAAGGCCCCAGTGCCATCCCCACTGCTGGACTCCTCCGGGACTCAGGGTCGGCTCACGAGCTGTGGGCGATCTTCTCACGGAGCTTAGCCCTCCTGAGCAGGGCAAACGTACGTGGTGGCCACGTACTTGGCCATAAGGACTCTGAAGGCCTTTCTCTCCGATCCCTGCACCGATCGGCCCCTGAAGACTCTCGGGCTGTCGCAACAGGCACCTGTTCTCACGCTCACGGTTCTGCGGCTCGACTGGCGTTAAGCTGATGCAGGCTGGGCTTGGCCGCTGGCTCTGCTCTCCCCCCGAGGTGGCTGCATGTGGCTTCTCATCGAGGGACTGGATCTGTCTGTCCATGTGTGTCATTCTGGGGGCCGCAGAACATTGGTCTCAAGACGAATCACAGGTGAACAAGGTCTCTGCTAAACTAGGCATCCACTGAAGCTCTTTGCTCATTCCAGTGTGCTAAGGCCAAGACACCCCGCAGCCTCAAATCTGAGACAGGAAGGTGAGCCGTCCCTCCACGAGGGGAAGAAGGAGCAATTGTTCCTCAGTCATAGTTCTAACCGGTACACTCTACCCTCTTGTACCAGCCTTTGAAGAGGGTCTGGGTGAAAGAGCCCCGTGTCTGGGCTGGATCCTGAAAGTGTGCCTGTCTCTTCCGCTGGTCCGTGGCCCACCCTTGTTGCCCTGGTCATGGTTACCAGGAAGCAACTGGTCATTTCCAGCTGCCTCAGGCAACTGACTTGAACTCCTAACAAATGGAAGTTATAGGATTGGAACTGGACCCGAGCAGGTGGTAGGGAGATGAGAAGGAAGCCTTAGGCAAACAAGCCACTGTCTCCTCTAAGGGAAAAGACAAACCTAGCCTGGAGCTGGTCCATGGGATGCTGCACTCTGATGGTATAAGGATGCTGGAACTGGTCCATGAGAGGCTACACTCTGATGGAACAAGGACACTGGAGCTGGTCCATGGGATGCTGCCCTCAGAGGGATCAAGGACGCTGGAGCTGGTCCATGGGATGCTGCACTCCGATGGAACAAGGATAATGGAATTGGCCCATGGGATGCTGCACTCTGATGGAGCAAGGATAATGGAGCTGGTCCATGGGACGTTGCCCTCAGAGGGACAAGGACACTGGAGCTGGTCCATGGGATGCTGCACTTGATGGAACAAGGAAGCTGGAGCTGGTCCGTGGGATGCTGCACTTGATGGAGCAAGAATGATGGAGCTGGTCCATGGGATGTTGCCCTCAGAGGGAACAAGGACGATGGAGCTGGTCCATTGGATGCTGCACTCTGATGGAGCAAGGATGATGGAACTAGTCCATTGGATGCTGCACTTGATGGAACAAGGATGCTGGAACTGGTCCATGAGAGGCTACACTCTGATGGGACAAGGACACTGGAGCTGGTCCATGGGATGCTGCCCTCAGAGGGATCAAGGACACTGGAGCTGGTCCATGGGATGCTGCCCTCAGAGGGAAAAGGACGCTGGATCTGGTCCATGGGATGCTGCCCTCAGAGGGAACAAGGACGCTGGAGCTGGTCCATGGGATGCTGCCCTCAGAGGGATCAAGGACGCTGGAGCTGGTCCATGGGATGCTGTGCTTAATGGATCAAGGAGGTGGAAGTAACTGGTCATTTTCAATTGCCTCAGGCTCCTGACTCTACACCTAATGGGATTGCAGGGGAGCCTGGGGAAGAAAGGGCCCAATGACGGAGGGTCTGAGTCTTCTCAGCAACAGAGGGACAATGTGAAATTGTAGTTGCCACATCTGAAATTCTCCCTGTTTGGAAAGGAGGCTTAAAACCTGACTTGGAAGCCATGATGGCTGGCAGCACCAGGACCCAGGGGCAGTGTCGTGGCCAGAGCGTCCCCTACAAAGCCATCAGTGTGCCCAGAGGAGCAGGGGTCTCTAGAGACTCAAGAGCGACCCATGGGTGGGAGCCCGTGAGGAATGGGTGCCCAGGTCCATGTTGTTTGTGCCGGAGGACATGGACCCCTCCTGAGAGGAGGGGGAGTGCGGAGGAGCCCTAGCAGCTGGTGGGCTTCGTCCTGGGTCTCCCTCCTTTCCTGGTTGGGTTCCTGGTCCCTGAGGGCAGACACCCTGGGGTCCTGACCACAGCCCGGCCCAGAGGCCACCTCAGTGCCTGCTGACACTTCAGGCGCCCGGGCTCTGGGCGGGCTGGGGGAGGGCCAGGCCGGTCTCTCACTGCAGGACGAGCGCCTCCGAGCCAGGCCTGCAGGCCCCTCCCCAGGGGGTCCCCCGCTGGCTCAGCTTGGGTTCTTATTTAATAAAGGTGGGGTGCGCACATGGGGGGGAGGGGAAGGGAGGAGGGAGGACCTGAAAGCAGAGCCACGCACGCTCGCGGACCCCCGCAGCGCCCCTCGACCCGCCCCACCGGGCGTGTCCCCGAGCAGGTGGGTTCGGCACGCTTGCACGTCCTGACACGCCCGCACATCCAGAGCTGTGCGAGGCTGTCGTACGGGGTCTTACTGCGCACGCTCTGCAGAGGCCGGGGCTTGCACGCTCACACTCGCTGGTCTGCACACTTACGAACCAGACCCCCAGAGGCCACTCCCAGGACAGCATCCTCGTCGCAAAAACACCGCAGGGAAGGGTGGGATGCCAACCCTCCGCCCGCTTCGCCCGAGAGGCTTTGGTCGCCGTGGTTGTGGGGCAAGGGGCCCGTGCACTGGCGACTGGGGAGGTGGCCGTCACTGGGAGGGCCTCGCCCACGGACCCGCGCCTGCCGCGAAGGGCCGCTCTCGGGCTCGGGCTGCTGTCACCCGTTTGGGCCCCTTGGCCAAGCGCGCCAGCTGGTGCATTGCCGTCGGACTCCAGTATCCTGAATTCTGCGTGAGGCTGAACATTTTTTTTCATATTTACTGTCTCTGGGCTGAGTTTCAATTCTCATTTTTTTTCTGGACCGAGAAAGCCTCCCTCTGGGGCAGGACAATTTAAGCAAGTTGATTCCAGGGCCGAGAGGAGACACAGACCGGATCAAGAGCTGAGGGGCCTGTTTGCGGCGGGACCGACACCCCGCGGCTGGGCTCCTGAGCCTCCCGCATGAGGCCTCAGCAGTTTGTCTGGAACGAAAGTCCTCGGGGTCAAGGGCCAGCGCCTGGGCCTCTGCTCGGACCCCATGGCCGCGCCCCCTCCTCTGGGGAGCAGTCCAGCTCCACCTCCCCCAAGGGCGAGCCGGAGACCCTCCTCCATTCTGCGGGGCCCTCCACGCCTCCCCTGGGGCTCTGCCGTGAAGGGTCAGGGCCTGGTTGCCGAGGCTGGGGGCCACTCAGACCCCGGGAGCGCGCAACACTGCCTCGGATGGGCCTCCCCGGCACCCCCTCCTCCCCCCGCCCCCCCCCCCCAACCCGGGCCCCGCCTACCCGGACGGCTAGTGGAGAGATGCCCACCCGTCCTCGCCAGCCTGTCTGCTCGGGCCCCTACCCCGGTGGGCGGGCCCCACCTCTGTCCCTGGCACTGGCTGGTCCCCTGCGCAGACTCAGACCACGCGGCCGCCTTCCTTTTCCCGCCCCCATCGCCCTTCACCTGCGCCGTCCTCTCAGCAGCTCCGTGGCGGGTGGGCCCACTGACGGTGTCACCAGGCTCTGCCCTCCTCCCCCCCCCCCGCCGCGTCCCGGGGCTCGGGGAGTGCCAGGGGGGCCCGGTCCGGGGTGAGGCCGACAGGCTGCAGGGGAAGCCGAGGTATCGGCCGCATGGATCCACGCGTGGGATCGGGGCAGCAGGCCTGTCACGGCTGCACGCGGGGGTTGTCACCGAGCTCAGGTGCCCTGGGTGCCCCCGCAGGGCGAGGGCCGAAGACCATGTGTGTGACCTCGTTTACAGGAGGGAGGACTTCGGCCTGGTCTGGGGAGGAGGAAATCGGCCCAGGAGAGACACAGCAACGGGGCGTCCCCCACCTCCAGCCCCTGCGCCCCCAGGGCCCACAGATGGATTCCAGGAGCCCAGGGCTTTCTCAGTGGGCCCAGGCTCCCTGTGTCTGGATCCCGACGGGACCCCTTCGGGCTGGCCTTCTGAGGAGGGGCGGGGTGGTGGTGGGAGGCAGGACACATGCAGTCAGCCCCCCAACTCCATGCCCCTGGGCTCCGTCCTCTGCAGTGGGCACCAGTGATGGTTCTGGAAGACCAGGAATGCGCCGCACGGAGAGGCAGGGTGCCCAGCAGGAGGACCCTGCCCAGCCCGTGGGGGCACGTGGTCTCCACAGCAGCCCCCCCAATGGTGGGAGCCCACCCCGCCCCCGCCCTGGAGCCCAGCCGCCCCTTCATGAATATGCATCAGGAGCCACACTTCCCAGCCCTCCCCCTCCTGCCCCCTCCCCAGAGACGGCACTTATCTCTGCTGGTGAATAGGTTGCTATTGTGGGCAGGGCTGCAGAATTTTAATGACTTGCAAAATATAGTTAATTATGTAAAAAGACATCTTCTGCACATTTTCATGTAAATGAGACAAATTAATTGGCGTTGGTAGTTGTGAGAAGGCCCCAGTTCCAGGAGGGGCGGAGCAGGGGTCCCTGACGGTTCTGCGGTGGGTGCTTGCCAGAGAGCAAGGTACAGAGGGAAACGGGGGGGCAGTTCTGACCCATCCAATTAATCCCACCCCGGGGCCACGCGGACGGTCGCCCAAACCGTGAGAAAGCGCTGCCCGCGGGTTCCCGCCACCGCCGGCGTCACTGAGAAGCCAGGGGACCTCGGGGCTGCCGGGAAAGTGGCTGGGGGGGTCCCCAGGGCCCCGGGGGGGTCAGAGCCTCACTCGCCCCACCAGTCACTAGCCACGTTCTAAACAGTGGTCCTAAGGGGCGGGACGGCCTCGCCCGGTGGGCAGGTGGGGGCAGCACCCACCAGGCTCCCAGCCGCGCAGAACCTCGCGCGGCAAATTAAAGGCCACTTTAAAGGACTGGAATAGACATTTGTCCAGAGAAGATACTCGAATGGCCGCCGGCACACCAAGAGTTCATGAAAAGATGCTCGACGTTGCTGACCCTCAGGGAGACGCCGGCCCCGACTGGGGGGACAGCGCGGCACCGAGGGATGGCGGGAGTCAAGCAAGTGGGCAGCTCGGCCTGCGAGCTCGCGGGGCCTGGAGACCTGCGTGTCCTGCTGGAAGGCTGGAGAGAGCAGTTCCGCAGGCTCTGCCCGGGGCCCCCCGCCCGACGGGAGGGCAGGCGGGGTCTCAAAGGGGTACCCACTTGTCCAAGCCCACGGCAGGCAACAGGTGGGGGCGGCCTGGTGTCCGCGGTGGATGAACAGACAAAGCTGTGATCCGTCCACACAGGGGGAGCTGTGATCCATCCACAAAGGGGGAGCCATGATCCGTCCACGCAGGGGGAGCCGTGATCCGTCCACACAGGGTGAGCCGTGATCCGTCCACGTGGGGGGAGCCGTGATCCGTCCACACGGGGAGACCCACAGTCCTTCCACGCGGGGGAGACAACCCAGCCATCACAACCGAGGAAACTTTGCACCTGCCACAGCACGATGGACCTTGACACATCGTGCTCAGTGACAGCCAGACCGAGGACAGGTCTTATGTGATTCCACTCAGGTGAGGTCCCCAGAGCGGCCAGACTCCTAGAGACGGAGGAAGGTTAGTTCCCGGGGTCGGGGGAGGGGAGCTCGAGGTCCAGGGGCACCCGGTGTCCATTGGGGATGGCGGAAGAGTTTGAGGTGTAGACAGCGGGGATGGCGGCACGACAGGGTGAAGGTGTTTCATGCCCCCGGCCCGGGCGCCGAGGACCTCGATAGCGTTCGTATACATCGTCTGCTCTGCTCTCTTGGTCGGCGCCGACAGAGGCCGCTCGCCCAGGCCCGAGCCCATGTACGCAGGTGAGGGGCGGGCCGTCGTCCGATGTCCCGTGGGGGTCTCTGGGGCCTCTCGGGGCCTCCATCCAGGGCAGCTGGGCTCAGCCCCCCCTCCTGGCTCTGCTCCAGAGGCCACCGAGGGTCACTTACCCACGTTCCCAGGCCTGAGTCAAACCTGATCTGCCCCACTGGGCTCATCTTTCTGAAGCCCCCGGGGCTCCCCCAGATGAACCGGGGAGCCTGGGCCCCCAGAGGCCTCTGCTCTCCCTGGGAGACGCCGTGGGACAGCCGCCAACAATGGGCTTCTATCTCCCGGGAGAAACCCAACCCGAGACTCGGCGTCCTCCGTCGCCCGCCGCCTTCTCTCCGCCCGGGCAGCCCAGCCCGCTCCCCGTGGGAGGAAACCTGACCCGCCGCAGCGCTGGCCCGGGGCTCCCTGGCTTCGTAAACCGAACGGCCAGCAGCGCCCACCCCGTCAGGGCCCGGCGGGCGGCATGGTCCCCTGGACCTTCTCAGGAAGCGTCCAGAAGCCTCTGGGGATGGTGCGGGGGCCCCGGGGACCTGTGTGGCGGGGCTTGGGGTGATGCTGCCCTGCCCCGGGCACGCCGCACCTGCTGCGGTCTCGGGTTTCCAGCCAGAGCTCTGGAGACTGTTCCCAAGCAGCAGGCCCTGCTGCCACCCAGACTCACGGAGCCAAGCCGTGGACAGAAAGGAGCCACAGCTGGCACCACGGCAGACAACGTGGGGGGAAGCCAAGGAGGCCCACCCCGCTCCCCGGAGCGCCTGCCACGTGCCCCCGCCCCACGTGAGGAGCGTTTCCCCAGCCAAGAGCCCGGCAGCCGGACACGGGGCCCTTCCTGGGGTGATGGGAGCTGCTTCCCTAGGACTGTCCTGGGTGCCTGGGTCCCCGCACCCAGCCCCAGACGCTGTGGCCAGACCCGCTGAGGACAGCCAGGCTCCATGCCCAAGGCGCAGGCCGCTGGAGGACTGACTGGGGCCTCCCTGGACATGACCCAGCCGCTCCAGGCCACCTGTGCGTGACTCGGGCTGTGCCAGCCCCTCTGGAGTCCCTGGGTGTGGTCCCTGCAGCCCTGGGCAGCTCCCAATGATGCTGAGAGACAGCTGGAGAGGCCACCCCTGGCCGCAGCTGGGTGGGCACTGCAGACACCGCCGTCCCTCAGCACAGCCTGCCCAGGAGAGCCCGAAGGACAGACTGTGAGGAAGGGCACCTCCTCCTCTCTGCTTCCTCTCCAAGATCCCCAACCCATACCCCGACCTGCAGCGGCCGCCTGAGTTCTGCAGGCCCCAGGCCGCCGGGGTGAGTCGCCGGCCCAGCCCGAGGGCCCCTACCCCCCGCGATAGGCCGGCTCTGCCCACGAGGAGGGGTTTGCCCGTCTAGACCGTCCTTAGCCATAATCGCGCTGATTTCCGTTTGCATCATGCTCCCGGGTGCGAAGTCACCAGATCCAGACGTCACAGAGAGACCGTAATAGGGACGTTTACACGGAGCCCGTGGTGCACGGAAACACGAGGCCGTGTCAATGTGCTCGGCGAGGACGCGGCACCGCCGCTGAGGCCCGTGAGCACCCCAGATGCTCACTGGCCTCTGGCCCTTTCTCACCTGTTAACTGTGGCCACAGATCCAGGGCGATGTGAATTTTGACCATTGTACAAAGTATCATTATTTGCTACAAATTAGATTATTCTGGTAGAAAACAGTTTCCACCGCCGCTGATTACCTTCTCAGTATTGATTAAATGATATCTCCGGGTAGTCTTGGATTTTATTTTTTTTTAAGCATATTGAAAGTGGTGCTTGCCACAGAGCTGGAGCTCTGGCCTCTGCACTCCCAGCCTGCCCCCCTTGGGCACCCCTCCCTGGGTTAGGCCCCTGTGGTCCCCCCCGACCCCCCAGAACCTTGACCTGGAGGCCGGGGTGAAGCCTTGCTCCTCCCTAGGCAGACCCACAGTGAGTGGGGGAGTTGCCGGCCTGTGTTCTGCACGGGCCTGGGGCCCTCTGAAGCCCACCCTGTGTCTGTTTATCTGGACGTCACGCCCTAGCCCCTGGGGAGCACCCCGGAAAAGGGAGGGGAAAGGGGAGCTGTCTGAGGACCACATCTGGAGTGGTGTTGGGCGCCCCTGGAACTCCCTGTGCTGCTCAGGCCGGGCCCCTCCTCCAGGAATGAGGGTGACCCTGGGCCGCCGGGGTGCCCGCCCCAGCCCGCCCTCCGGAGAGGGTAACGGGAGGAGGCCAGAGGGTGCTAATGGGCCCCTGCAGAGCACCTCCCCCACCCCAAGCTTTGTGGAAATGAGGCCTGCGAGTGAGCAGCCACGCTGACGGGGCCTGGTTCACCCCCTGGTTCACGGGGCGCGGCCCCCAGCTCCTGGGCCTGCGTGTGAGCCTGGAGTGGGCCGTGTTGTTCAGCAGGCCAGACGCCCTCCAGAGCCCGCTGAGGGCTCGCGGGGGTCGGCAACACCAGCTGAAATGGGAGGTGGGGTGCAGGCCTGTGTGATGTAAGGAGGAGCATCTCCCTCCTGAGTTTTGGGTCGCAGGACAGAAATACAAGTCTTGGGGGCTCAGGCCCAGCCCCCGACCAGCAACCTTTGGCCTGGAGGGCCTGACCTGCTCATCAGCCCAAGGCCACGGGGGCGCCCACAAGTGACGAGACCCCCCCGCAAAAGGGCAAGGCAGGGACTGGGAGGGGCACAGGGCTGCCCTGAGCCCCAGCCCCAGACACGCACCCTGCAGGATGTGCACTCGGGAGGCCATGGAGAGGCCTGGACGCTGCCCCGAGGCTGGGACGGGCAGGCCACAGATCCACCATCGGGTCAGAGACCAAGGCTCAGAGCCAGGCCCCAGGGATCAGGGCCACCACCCAAGAGGCCACCCCGTAGGAGCGCGTGGGCTGAAACCCACCGAGGTCCCGGGGGCTCCCTCCCCAGGGGCTCCCTCCCTATGGGGCTCCCTCCCTGCTGTTCACTCCCTGTGGGCTCCGTCCCCTTGGGCTCCCTCCCTGGGGGCTCCCTCCCCGCGGTCAGGGACCCGGCCCTCCTGCCAGGGGAGGCTCCCCAGGCCTCGGGCTCCTCCTCTGCGGCGCATCTACACGTTCTGGGGTGTGCGCTCCTAAGTGTGATCTGAGTTTACACAAGCAGTCACAGGACGCAGACGGTGCTGGCTCTGTGTCACGGTGTGTCTGGGATCTGCCTTGTCAGAACACACCTACCTTGCCGGGGTTGGCCCCCACGGGCCATGGCACCCTGCACCCTAACTCCTTGCTGGGGTCTCTGTACCGTGGCCTCTGCGCCCACAGGCACCCTGGGCACCTGTTCCCAGTCCCTCCGGGGGACCAGCCTGGGAGGTGAGCTCAGCCGGTGGTGGCCAGCCCCAGCCCTGCGGGGTGTCTCTGCTGCGTCCCTGTCCCAGGCCCCCCCCCCCCCCCCCCCCGCCGGGCTTGTTGTACACACGGCCAGCAGGGCTGGGGAAACGCAGACGTCTGCTCGGAAGCTCTGGGCTGAAGGGCAAGTTGGGGACACACTGGCGAGAAGCTGCCGTGTCCTGCTGTGTCCCCTCTTCCAGGCCAGGCGCCCTGCTCTGGGGGCCGTGAGCACCTGCCCTGCACCTTGGCCGTCAGCGGTCTGCAAGGGGGGTGGGGGGTGGGGGGTAGGGGGTGGGGGCCGTGGGTGGCCATGGAGGGGGGTGGAAGAGGGGGCCTGGCTGCATCTCCTGGCTCCCTGTGAGGTTCTGCAGCTTTCCAGATGGTTTTGGGAGATTTTCTCCCCCTGTGAGCTGCAGCCTCACATTCTTTGCCACTTTTGTTGTTGTTGTTATTGAGATTTTTATTCATTTATTCATGAGAGACACAGAGAGAGGCAGAGACACAGGCAGAGGGAGAAACAGGCTCCAAGCAGGGAGCCCCATGGGGACTCGACCCCAGGACCCCGGGGTCACGCCCTGAGCCGAAGGCAGATGCTCGACCATGGAGCCACCCAGGTGCTCCTCTTTGCCACTTCTTTTTGTGCAATGTGTCTTTTTCTCAGTGATTGGAGGGAGCTGACGTCCTCTGGGTACAAATGTCCTGAGTGTTCCCCACCCACCACCTGAAGACACTCTTTTTCCCCCTGAAATACTCACACGTGGGGTCTGGTCCCCTCCTAGCAGCAGGATGCCTCCACTCAAGGTCACAGGGTGAGGTCTGGGAGGTCGCCTGTGCTCGCTGTGCCCTCTGCCCTCCTGGAAGGTTCTGGGCTTGGCCCCGGGGCACCCCCGGTCCTTGCCTCTCCTGTGCGGGAAGCAGCGGCGGAACCTGTGCATCCTCTCGGCCCCTCAGCTGCGCCCTCTGCCTCAGCGCACCTGCCCACGGTGAGCCCCCGGCACCGAGAGTCACCAGGAGCCCATGTCTTTTGAATTCACGGGGTCACCACCCTAGTCACCCACTTGGCAGTGCTGCAATCCCACCGGTGGCTCCAATCCTGGCCTTGGGCCTGATGCTTTGTCTGCAGGGGGAGGACCCAGGCCACACCCCAGGGCCAGGCTTGGAGGGGCCAACATGGTAAACTGAATTCCTAGAGCTGTTGTGGGACCTCGGAGGAGCCGGCGGTGGGCCCCAGACACCTGGGGCTGTGGGGGGCGTCAGGGATGAGGCTCCTTCTCCCAGCTTTGTGCACCTGCGGGATGCGAGGGGCCAGCAGGAGTCACGGGCCCTGGAGCCCTGGGCTGAGAGCTCACCCCCACCCCGGCTGGGTTCATGGAGAGGGAGGTGGGGTCCCCCTTGGCCCCAGGCCCAACCAGGGGGACACCAAGCCTACTGTGGCTCCTGCGGGCAGCCATTCTGGAGAGCTGGCTGGCAGGGTCACCCCAAAACACCCTCCAGCGCGGAGGTACCCTAGGGGCAGGGCTGAGTGCCCCAGGTCATGTGGGCCAGGCAGGGTCTGTGAGGCCCAGGGAGGGCCTGGGCACCTGCCTCAGACCAGAAGGGCTCGGGCAGGCATGGGGCTGGGGCCACCTGAGGTCCCAGCCCCCCTACACACCCCGTCACTCACCCCCACAGCCCAGGAGAGACAAGGGCCCCACCCCTGGGCTTCCGGCTGGTTCGTCCGCCTGGACCCCCCCACCCCTGCGAGGGTCCTCCTCCTGGCACGTGGGGCAGGGGCTGGTGGGTCCTTCGGGGAGCCTCAGCCCACCCAGTGAGCCGCCCCCCTGCCCCCGCCCCCCCACCCGCGCACCCACACCCAGTGCTGGAGCAGCGCCCGGCCTCGCCGGGATGGGGACGCGGCTTCCCGGCTCCCTCGCAGGACGCCTGCCACTGAACCACTCACAGAATTAAAATGAACTTTTATGGAAGATTAAAAACGCCGGCGGCCCAGGCCAGGGTGATCCATCACCTCAGACGAGGCCGCGGCGGCAGCGGGAGGAGGCTCGGCGGCAGACGTGGGCCTGTGCAACCCCGCGTGCACACGGGGTGGGGGCGACCCGGGTCTCCTGGAGGGCCCGACCAACGGCCTGCGCGGCCCCCTCTGGCCGGGCGGGCGGGGTCTCGAGCACCCCGTGGCAGTGAGCCCCAACTGGATCTCACCGAGGCTTTCCATAGGGCCGCTGCGCCTGCCAGCCCGCGCCCCCGAACGGCCCGCTCAAGCCCACTGAGCGGATGCCCGGAGGCCCAGAGCTGGCGCGGGATGCGGGGGCGGCCGCCTCCACCCTGGGCCCCACGCCTGCCCCCTACGAGCCGGGAGCCACCTTCCTGGCTCTGAGGAAAACCGCCAAGAGCCGGCTCTGTCGGTGACCTTGCCTCCTGCCAGATGCTTCGGGAGCTCAGTTCAAGCCATTTCCTCCCCTCCCCTTGTGCACCAGCACCTCTAAACAGCCCCCGCCGCGCCCCAAGCCGGTCGGAGCCTCGGGGGCCCGGGGACGCAGCGCCCCGCGTGCAACTGCCGGGGACACGGCGCTGCTCGGCCGCAGACAAAGGCTGCCTCCGGCGTCTGCTGCTGCAAGTTCGGAAGGATGAGCCACCGTCCTTCCAAAGGGGGACTCCGTAGAGGCTTTTCCTGGTTTCCTGGTTAAATCAGCTGTTTTAAAATTGTTGGCGGGCTTCTCCCCACACTTCTCCTGAAGTGGCTCCTACGCACAGAGAAGGACGCAGGATGGGAGTGTTCGGCGCAGCGTAAGTCCACGAAGTGAACGCGGCCGTGTGACCAGCCGCCAAGTCTGGATACAGAACGTTTCCCGGCCCTAGAAGGCTCCGTCCGCCTCCCGGAGGTGACCCCCAGTCCAAGAGAGGAGTCTCGCCTGCTTTAAAATGTCTTATGCGGGGCAGCCTGGGTGGCCCAGTGGCTTAGCGCTGCCTTCAGCCGGGGGTGGGATCCTGGGGACCCGGGATCGAGGCCGTGTCGGGCTCCCTGCGTGGAGCCTGCGTCTCCCTCTGCCTGGGTCTCTGCCTCTCTCTCTCATAATGAATAAATAAAACCTTTAAAAAAAATAAAATAAAACGTCTTATGCCTGGAACAACACGGGGCTACCACGTTGGGTGGGGCTTCCCCTGCACAGTACGACGTGCTGGGGTGTAGCCAGTGGTGGTGACTTTTTGTCGCCGTATATATAATCTTGCCTGGGAGGGAAGGATGGATCCGGGCAGCTGCTACTTACGGGCACTTGAGTTTCTGGCAGCTTCGGGCCGTCACGATCTGCACTACGGTGCCCCCTGAGCCACCCGCCGCTCGGTGCACAAGCACACTCGTGCAAGGCTGCGCTGACCGACCTCGGAGTCCGAGCACGCAAAGGCTCAGCGGCCACAGTGTTTCCTAAAGCAGTTGTAACGACCTCGCTCCCGTCGCACCGTCTGCCTGGAGATTCCAGTCACTGGACGCCTCGGTGTGGGTTTGTCTGCTGGTTTTAGCCACATTCGTGGGCTCGCGGGTACTGTGATCGCCCCGGGTGCTCGCCCCGGGTCTGCGAGCCCTGCGCCCACGTGCCCGTCTAGTGAAAGAAACAAGACAGAAAGGACCAGGGTCCTTGGTGGCACCGCTGGGTCGACCACGGCTGGCCTCCGGCATCTTACTTTGTGCCTTATTTGTGTATTTGTATTTTAAATATACCATGATTTAATATTAATAATCTCTTATTATGTATCATGCTATATATTGTATATTTAAAATATATTTTGTCTTATTTTCACAGAATCAATATATCCCCCCCTTTTTTTAATATAAGCCACTATTCTTTATTCTGTTACTTAGAGTCAAATCCGTTCCTGTTAATCCTTTATTCCACATGTTCGTTGAATGTGGACTGTCGAATATTTGTTGGCGAGCGCGATGCTTGCGGTTCATATCCTGAAAGACGTGGGATGGAGTTTACTTGGAATCAGTCTTGGTTTTGAAGTCCTTGGTGCAAAGCGTCGATCTGCACCTGCCGGATGGAGGTAAACTGATGCCTGAACCAAGCTCAGCGTTGTGACGCGGGTCTGTAACGATAGGGACCCAGTCTTGGTTTCGCGAAGTCGGGAAGAACACAACGTCACCCCTCGTCACCACCGCTGTTTAGTCGGGGACCTAAGACAACCACACAAAATAGTGAGACGCCAGCTGGTGGTCGGGGACCTGCCCGAAGGCATCGCCCCAGCGGCTCTGGCCGCCGACCCCGGGAGGCCACAGCGTGGTTGCTGTACCCGGAGGCATCGGCGCTGAGTTCCAGGAAGGGAGAAGGTGAAGAGGGAAGGACCAAAGGGGTGTGTTGCTTCTTATTATCAGGAAAATAAAAGTTTTCCTCGGGAGCCTCAATTCAGTAGGGTTTCTGCTTATGTCTCATCAGTAGGGGCTTGTCAAGTGGCGTCTCCTTTCTAGAAGGAGGCTTGGGAAGCCAGAGGTGAGGGCAGGGGTTGGGCAGCCACTTTATAGGACTTCCTTCATCTTTCCACATGATCCTTTATGGTAAGAGATATCACACTCTCAGGATCATTATAACTTGTTCCAAGTGCATGGTTATCCTATAACAAACCCCCTGAACTTCTACATAAGATTTTCATATTTCTTCACAGGAAAATTTGCCTCTGGATTTTTTTTTGTGTGTGTGTTTGTGTGCTTTTTTTTGCCTGATTTGGTATCACTATTACATTTGATTTGAAATCATAGACTTCTCTGTAACGGAATACACAGTCGTTCAGGGAATTTTTTTTTTTTTTTTTTGGATAAGCTCAGTATTTAAGAGAATCCGTCTTGATGGGTCTCTTACTGCTTCAGGACTTAGCTGTGGTAAATGTACATTTTCTGAGGAAACCATTCAGGGTGTGGAGGTTTTGAAATTGTTTTCTACGGAGCTGTACGCAGCACTCTCTTGCCTAAGGACTAAGAACCATTCTCTTCGGCAGTTGAAGTTGTCTTCTTTTCTTTTTTGTTTTTGTTTTTGTTTTTTGTTTTTATTTTTTGTTGTTATCTTTTCTATAACAATATCTATGGTTTCTATTCTTTTCTGTATTTACTAGCCTTGTGGAGGCTTGATGTCTCCTGTGTGTGTGTGTGTTTAAATCTCATTCCGTGGGTTTTTAGGTTGTCTACTCTTGAGTCTGTGTGTCCGTTATACCATGTCCCTCAGTTTCTGTTTTGCCAACACCCGATCTTCCCTTTCCCGGTAGCGCCTCTCGCTCTCTGTCCCCACCCCTCGGCGGCCTCCGGAGCTGCCCGCTCTTTCTTGCTGATGCTCGACGCGTTCAAAGATGCGAGTTTTCTCCGAGGCCCACGTCAGCCTCCTGTGGCAAGTGCTGGTGAGTGGCCCCGCGGCTGCCGTGACTTCGTTGCTTTGTTACCGGTTCTTATTCTTTCTTTCAGCACAGTTAAGAGTTTCTGGAAGCTCCCAGATGGTTCAATAGCTTCCCGTTCTCCCCTTTTTGGGGATCAATTACCGATTTTCCTGCACCGCGGTCGGGGAATCTGGCCCGAGTGATTTAAACATTGAAAAATAGTTGATCTTCAAGATGTTCCTTCCGGTCCGGGATCTGATTTAATGCCCCAGGCCAAGTCTCCCGGGCAGATATAATTAAATGATTCACAGGGTTTGAAAACCTCCACGTGACGCGTCGGGGGGAGCAGTCTGCACCGCAGAGCCAAGCACGTTAGTCACGCCACTGGATTAGAACATTTCCTTCATTCTTCTGCCGCTCTTGATCTCCCCGAGGCTCGGGGCCCTTAGCCGCCGCCCCCTCGGCTGCACTGAGCTCTGTCCCCTTGGGGTGGACTCAGCCACCCGAGGCGAGGCAGGGACGCCGCCGACTCAGCGTCCACGCGGCCCAGACGGAAGGGCAGGTTCAGTGTCCCGAAGATGAAATCCCGAGCCCCCGGCCGCGGGTTGCACACGACCGCACGAGACGCGGAGCAGATGTCACTTGTTGGCTGAATTACAATTTTTCACATGAAGGAAACCTTTTGATGGGATTCTCCACATTGCCAGGTGGTCTTGCACTTTTTTCTGATGATAACATTTGCACCTGTGTTCTTCCTTTATTGGTCTACCTGGTTCATCCACCCACACTGGGCGCAGAGCCCCCCTCCCCCCCACTGCTGTCCACGGGGTCCACCCCGCGGGCTTGGCTGCTGTTCCTGCAACAACAGGGACTTGGATTCCGTCTTTGGGCCTATTCACTGGTTGGTTGCCCTAATCAGGTTTTGCTTTGTCTGCTTTTTATCTTTTATTATGCTTCCCGGAGCTTAACATTTCTGTGCTTTACTCTGATTGCTATTACATTTCTTTTGTTACATTGCTCAGGTTTTTCTTGCTTACTCTTTTTCTTTATTTAAAAATAAGACATTTTAATGTGACTGGTGGCTACCTTAAGCTATCAGTGCATGTGTTTAGGACTGTTTCTCAGCCAGCATTAATACGACATCAGTGATTTTTTCGTTTGCTACAGAGTGAGACACCTTAGCATACTTAATTTTCTCCTCCCCTGCTTCTGACCCTCACATTTTGCTTGAATAATGTGGGTGTTTTGAGCTCTGTTTTGTGAATATATTTCAAGCGTTTTGCCCTCTTTGCAATAACTATTTAGGTGCTTGTACTCTCTTATGTAAACACATTAATTATCTAAACGTTAATGTCTGACTTCCTGGTCTGGATACCTATCATTATGCCTTTTGTTTCGAATCTTCTTCTACCTGTAACCTTAATTTTCATCCATTTCCTACTGATCTGACCTTCTTACCTGAGCCATATTTTCCAGGACACTTTCTGAGTCCTGCTATTCATGAACACATCTCTTTGTCACTCACATGTGAGCACTGGTTTGAGAGAAGAGAGAACTCGTGGGTCGTGCGTGCACTTTCCACTCCCAAAAGTCCCGGTTGCTACCTGGCTGAATGGCTGTCCTGAATGGGAATTGTGATGTTAACATTTTTCCCTCCATCATTAGCCACTGAGGTTTCTCCACTGACCTGGATGCTGCAGGACTTCTTCCTAATTCCTGAAATTTGACCTCCTTGAGGTTACCTCTGGACTTTGACCAGCTCCAATGTAGGAGGTCACCGTTTACATAAGTAAACTTGGAGACAGATTTTCTTTTTTAGTGACCACATTTGAGAAATATATATTTTTGAGACCCAGTGCCTCCGTGACCTGTGGGATGCTATTGAGCAGTCTAACATACTTGTACTTGGAGTTACAGAAAGAAATAAAATACAGAGTGGGATACACAAAATATTTGGGAAAAAGAGAAAGGCAGAAATTCCCCTAAATTGGGTGAAAAGCACAGATTTATAGATTTAAGATCAATGAGCCCTAAACTGGGTAAAGGCAAAGATAATCACCGGTAAGCACACCACAGTCAAATTGCTAAAGTGTAAAGAGAAAGAGAAAATCTTGACTATGCAGCCAGAGAGAACGAGTCCCACCTCCAGGGGAAGATGGTGCTGTCACAGCCAACTTCTTGTCGGGAATGATGGTGTCTAGGAGACAATGGAAACGCATCCTCTCCAGAAAAACTGTCAACCCCAAATTCTGTATCCATCCAAGAGGGAACACAAACAATTCCTTCAAAACCTAACTTACCAACAGTGACACTCAAAGACATAGAAAATCCAGGTAGCCCTACACATATTAAAGAAATCGAATCTGCTATCAAAAACCTTTCCACAAAGAAAATCCCAGGCCCACATGCTCTCATTGTTAAATGTTATCATGTATTTAAAAAAAAACAAAAGTAATTCCAACCTTACACAAACTGTTTCAGAAAAGCAAGGAGGACGGACGCATTTGATCCTTTTATGAAAGCCAGGATGATCCTCATACCAAACCTGACAAGAAATGACGAATCCAGACCAGAAGCCTATGAACACAGATGCAGAAATATCTTTTTTTTTTCATTAGAAAATCAAATCCAGAAAAAAAAGGAAGAAAATCAAATCCAGGAATATATACCAAGAATAACATATCAGGACCCAGTCAGGTTCGTCTCAGGAGTGTGAGGTTAGTTTGTCAGAAGCCAATCGATGCAATTCAGCACATTGAGAGAAAATAGGGGGGACAATGTGCTCCTGAATTGATACAGAAGGAGCATTTGACAACACTCGGCATTTATTTAGGATAAAAATTCTCGCAGACTGGGGCACCTGGGTGGCGTAGTCAGTTAAGCGTCCAGTCTTGGTTTCGGCTCAGGTTGTGATCTCAGTGTGGTGAGATCGAACCCCGGGTTGGGTTCTGTGCTGGGCATGGAGTCTGCTTGAGATTCTCCTTCTCCCTCTCCCTCTGCCCCTGCCCTCTCTTTCTCACTCTCTCTAAATAAAAAAATTCTTACAGACTAACAACAGGAGGAGGTTTCCTCGAGCTGATACAGGGCGTCTCTGGAAACTTCCAGTTAACTTCATACAAACACTGCAACACAGAGTGGTCTGCCCCTAGTACCAGGAGCCATGCGAGGATGTGTGTCTCCGCCCCTTCTGTAAACACCGTACTGTGGGTCCCAGCCAGCGTCACAGGGAAAGTCTGGAAAGAAAGAAGTAAAACTGTCTCTGTTCACGGCTGTCATCACTGTTTGCACCGCAGATCCTTAAAGAATCGACAAGAAGCTACTCTTCTTGTGAATATATAAGTGATATATAATAAGTGAATTTAGGAAACACACAGGATACAAAGTCAGCATAAAGAATCAGCTGTATTTCTAAATACAGCAGCAGATACTTGGAAAAATAAAATTTAAAACTCTTGGGAATGCCCGGGTGGCTCAGCGGTTGAGCATCTGCCTTTGGCTCAGGGTGTGATCCTGGAGTCCCGGGATTGAGTCCCACCTCGGTCTCCCTGCATGGAGCCTGCTTCTCCCTCTGCCTGAGTCTCTGCCTCTCTCTGTGTGTCTCATGAATAAATAAATAAAATCTTTAAAAAAAAATTTAAAACTCTTACTACAATAGTGTAAAAAAATAAAAGTACTTAGGAGTAAGTTTTAACCAAGCACACGGAAACCTCTCTGCTAAGAACCTAAACTACTGCTGAAAAATTAAGGGTGACGTGAATCGATATACCCTGTTCCTGGATTGTGAGACTCCATACTGTTAAAACGTTAATTGTCTCCAAATTGATTCCTTCCCAATCAAAATGCTGAATCACTTAAAAAAATATATTTTATTTATTTATTTGAGACAGAGAGGGAGAGCACAAGCAGGGTGAGGGGCAGAGGCAGAAGGAGAAGCAGACTCCCCGCTGTGCAGGGAGCCCAACGCGGGACTCGATCTCAGGACTTGGATCACGACCTGATCCAAAGGCAGATGCTTAACAGACTGAGCCACCCAGACGCCCCTGAGTCATTTTATAGAAGTTCAGTCTTACTTCTGAGAAGGATGTGAAAATGCAAAGAATCCCGAATAGCCCAACAATCTTGAGGCCCAACGCAGTTGGATGGTTCACACCACCCGACTTCCAGATGGACTGCAGGTTCAGCAGTTGGGACTGTAGGAAATTGGTGTAAATACAGACATTTATGTGAATGGAGCAGAACGGAAGCCCAGCTGCACACACGTGTGGTCGACTGGTTTTTTAAAATCGAGATGAAATTCATATAATGTAAAACCGCTCGTTTACCAAGTGTCTTAGTACAACCATAATGCAGTGGACCACGGTTAATTGATCTTTTATGCCAAGGTAACGAGAGGATTCAATCAGAAAGGGAAATTTTTTTCAACAAATAATTGGAACAAGCAGATAGACAGGTGGAGGGGGGGGAATGAACTTCAGCTCTTGACTCACACCACACACAAAGGGTTGGAGATGGATCACAGATAAAACCGTAAAAGCTTGAACCGTAAAACCTGCAAAAGAAAACAGGAGACGGTTTTCCTAGGAAGGGCGCAGAAAACAATACACATCAAAGGGAAAACGGATAACTTCGGCTTCGTTAAGATTGCAAACATCTGTTCATGCAAAGACACGGCTCAGAAAATACGGTGCCGGCCACAGACTGCGAGGAAGGATCCTGTGCGGATCTCTAACACGGGACCTTTGTCTGAAATACCTTTGTCTGAAAGACCCTACTAATCGCCAACAAAAATAAACACCAGGCAGCATTAGTCATGAGGGACACGCAGTGACAACCGCAGCGAGATAGCATTTCTCTCCCGCGAGGCGGCCGGAGTTAAAAATCACCGACAGCCCCCAACAGTGGCAAGAGTGCGGGGCAGGTGGACTCTGGGACGCGGGGATGGGGCCGTGGGGTCACCACAGCCACTTGGGGAAAACTCTTCGACCATTTCTTATAAAGCTCAGTGTACGTCACCCTCCGACATGGAAATTCCATTTGTTGATGTCATTCCGAGAGGAAGGAGGACGAGTCTGGGGAAGGACCTGTGAGAGCGCGTGCCCAGGAGCTCCGCCCGTTAGGGCTAAAGGCCCAAGAGCCGCTCAAGTGTTTTTCAACAGGAACAGGGACAAACAAGTGGGTGCCGGACGCGCCCGATGCAATAGGGCCCGGCGGTGAAAGGGACACAGAGGGTCCCGGGGGAGCCTCAGAAGGTTTTTGTTTTTTAAGATTTTTAAAAAAATTTATTTCTTCATCAGAGACGGAGAGAGAGAGGCAGAGACCCAGGCAGAGGGAGAAGCAGGCTCCCTGCGGGGAGCCTGACGTGGGACTCGATCCCGGGACCCCGGGGTCACGCCCTGGGGCGAAGGCGGATGCTCCACCGCTGAGCCACCCAAGGTGTCCCAAGGGAGCCTCAGAAATTTAAGTTAAAGAAGCGAGACCCACAATAATTTGTATTTATACGAAATCCAACAAGAGGCAAAACGGACGAGTGGTGACAGGAATCTGAGCCGAGCTGGCTCGCGGGTGGGCCTGGCGGGAGGGCCGTGAAAGGACGTTCCGGGGCTGTGGGAACGCTCCGGGTCGGGCTGCGGTGCTGGGTGGCGGGTGGATCCGGTCATTAAGACTCACCGACGTTGTGTCTGGACACGTGGGCCCTCCGCCCTCCGTGACCGCGGTGAGGTCAGCCGTCTGTACAGGCTGTCCTGCACCGTGACCTTCCCGGCGACACCTTGAGCTCACCGCTCACGCCCCCCCCCCCACCGCCCCAGCACCAGCCTCAGGGCTCCCGCCTGAGCCTCTGGGGTCGCCGTGGTTGGTGTCACCCGCCCCAGGAACGCGTTGGCGAGCAGAGTGGGCGCTGCCGTCCTGGAGGGGCCTCCCCTGCCTGTCAGGCCCCCGTCGTGGTGGTGGCCACCTGCTGTCTCTGGGGAATGGGCCCCCGTCCCTCCCGAGGCCCCGACGGACCAGCAGACCAGGCGGGCCCGTGGAGGAGGGGTCTGCAGGCCCGCCCCACGTCAGGCTTTGGCCCAATGGGCAGAGGGACACCCCGCCGGGACACAGTGGCCGGGCGTGACCGTGGGGTCCCTGCCCGCAGCACGGGCCTGGGCGGAGGCAGCTCCGCGGCACCGTGGGGCTGGGCCTGGGGCCAGCCTGGGGCCACTCCAGGCGGGGAAGTGGCAGCCGAGAGCCCGCTGACCAGCAATCCGAGACCTCGGTCCACGTCATCGAGGTCCCCCGGGGTCACGGGGGCTGCAGCGTGCTGTCCCCAGCCCCGCCCCGCCTGGCGGGGGCCTGCTCACTCCGCGCTGGCCGTGCGGGAAAGGGGACCGTGTGTCCCGGGGATGGCGGCCAGGCTCCCTCCCAGGATTGTGCTTGAGGAGCGCGGCTGGGCGGCAGGAGAGGCCTGTCCTGCACCCGGCTCGGCCTGGCCCGTGCCCGCCACACCTGGCACGTCAGCAGGGGGCAGGGCCCTCTCCCCGGCTGCGGGCGGGGGTCTCGGGCTCCTCCCAGGTCTCCTGGGACCCTGCCCACAGAGGCCAGCCCCGCCTAGGGCTGGAGGGGACCCCCGACACGGGGGAAGACACGCCGGGACCCCAGGGAGAGGCTGCGGGCGGGGGGGGGGGCGGGGGGCGGCGTGACTCTCGCAGACAGGGGCCTCAGCGGGGCCCGCGCCCCCCATCTCAAGTCGGGACCGTGGGGGTGGGGGTCGCGGGGCCCAAGGGCACAAAGCCTCCTCTGTGGCAGCGCCCGTGGGCAGCAGAGAGAAGTCACAGCGGCTGCTTCTGTCGTGTTGTCAGTCGGCAAAAATAGACGGCGACTCGCTTCCCGGAAGGGCCGCGCGTGGGTCTGGGCCAGGCTGCCGGCTGCCCTTGGCCTGCTGAGCGCCGCCTCCCTCCCGCCCCCGCCGCCTCGCGCTTCTCCTCCGGGAGGCCCCCCGCCCTCCCTTGGGGTCCCGGGACCCCTGTGCCCACAGCCCCCTCCGGGCTCCCCGGGCCCCCCGGGCGTGCTGAGATGCAGGCCTGCCCCGGGCCGGGCGGTCAGTGCTGTGAGCGCAGGCCCGGGCTTACCTGGCGCCCAGGGCAGGCTCTCGGGGTGACCCTGGGCACGAGCTGGGGGGCAGCAGGAGCACGTGGCTACCGCCAGTCTACATTCTCACTGCCGTGGGCCGTGCCCCCCAGGGGGGTCCCTCACTGACCCTCCCAGAGCCTCCACCACGCTCAGGATGCAGGACCCTGCATGTCCAGCAGCTCCTGCCCCAGGCCTGCCCCTGGCTCGGCCCCCAGCATGCAGGGTGCGGGGTGCAGGCCAGGCGGCGAGACCAGAGAGGCCCACATCTGCACACGGCCACTCCCCCTGCTGGGCCCTTTCTGCCCCCCCCACACCCAGGAGCTCTGCGGGGCCCTCCCGGGCCGTGAGCACAGCCAGGGTGCCTGGCGCTGGGCTGGGGGGCCGTGTCTAGGGGGAGGCTGCCTGCTGCTTAGCTCAGGGCGCCCAGCGGGGCACAGGCTGCTCTGTCCAGGCCCCAGGTCATCACCAGCTCATCCGGGACCCCCAGTCCCGAGGGAGAGGAGCAGGCAGGTGCACTGCAGTGTCTGGGAGCAGATGCTCATGGTCCATCTTTGGGGCCCTGGAGCCAGTGTGGTCACAGGTCACAGGGCCTGCCCTGGCCACTTTGCCTGCCTGGCAGCTCCCTGTCCTGCTGCCTTGGGGGAGGGGGCTCCGGCCCCGTCTGCCCCCAGAGCATCCCCGCAGCGGTGCAGGAGCACCCCTCCAGAGCCCCTGACCCGCTGTGTCACCAAGGCCTACGGCGTCCCTCCCGAGGGGCAGGGCAGACAGCTCGGCCCCAGAGCTGGACGGCAAGGCACCCGCGTCAGGGCAGCAAGGCGGGGGAGGGAGGGAGGAGTCTAGTGGGCATCTGACCACGGAGGGGGGTGCACGAGGCCTGCTGCGCAGCAGGACCCTCAGACCCGGGCAGGCCTAGCTGGGCTTCTGACCCTGCAGGAGACTGAGGCACCAGCTGCACGGGGGGAGCCATGTGACGGGCGGGGGGGTGGGGGGGCAGGGGTTTGGTCATCTCCAGGATCCAGAACGTAAGCCAAGCAGGACAGTCCAGGTCTCAGCCCCACTCCCACGCCTAGTGGGAGCTGCAGAAGCGCGGTCCCCAGACCCACGGGACGGGCAGGCGGCGGGCGGTCAGCCTGGAGGAGCAGGTCCGGTAGGAAGACATGGGCTCCCCTCCCACCTCCCCGGGGCCTTAGGAGCGCGGCAGGGCGTCTCGGGGGGATCTCCGTGCACCCCTGCGTTGGGATGTCAGCACTTGGACCTGTGAGCTCTGAGCAGGACGCGGCCAGGCCTGGGCTGGGGTGACCAGCACCGGGGTGCGGGAGGACATGGGCCCCGCTGCCCTCCCTCCTGCACCTGAGCTCCATCCAGGCATCAAGGGCGGGACGCAGGGGTGGGGGCCACATCAGGAACTCCCGGCGGAGACGTGGTCCCGGGATGCCAGCTGGACCAGATGGGGGACCCCAGCGGGGCTCTCGGGTGGAGGGACGAGGACACAGGCCAGCTCCGTCTGGGGGGCCGCCTCTCTGCCCACTCAGTCCTTTCCTTCCGTGGATTCCTGGAGCCTCCAGGCCTTCGGGCAGCTCCCCGGGGCACAGGCTGCAAAGTCCCCCGAGGGCTCTCCTGCCGTGGGGCAGGCCATGGGGCTTCAGCTGGGCCAGGATGTGGGCTCACGGCCCTAGGACCCCAGACAGGGAGGCGGGACCCCAGGCCCAGGTGGAGAGGTGAGGTGGACACTGACCCCCCGGCCTCCCCACAGGCTCAATTGGCTGGGCTTTGGGGTGAGCCCGGCAATCCGGGTGCGAGTGCAGGGCAGGGACACCCACATGCGGGCTCCACCCACCGGCACCAGGACTGTCACCGCCCACAGCCCCGCCCGGGTCCCAGCCCCAAGCCCAGGGTGGGAAGTCCATGCAGCAAACGGGTGGGGGCCCGGACGCAGCTGTGGGGTCCGACCCCAGAGTGCTGCTCTCTTGCCACCCCCCCGGGGGGATCGAGGGGCTTGATGAATCACACCCCCTGCCCCCCCACTGCAGGCCCTCCTGTTCTCCAGCCCCCCCCCAGCGCGTTTATGTCCCACTTACCTCCTGCAGCACAATTTGGAGGTGGATGTAAAGAAAATTCTGATCTTTTAAAATAGATTTCACAGAGGAGGTGGAGGAAGAGAAAGGGAAAGATGCGTTCATCCAGCGATCGCTTTTAAAATAGGCCAGCGGAGCCCGGGGTGCAGGGGAGGCCGCGGGGCCCCACCTTCCGTCCAGCCCGGGGTGGTCCTTTCTCCCAAGCCTGCACACTGGACTCGCTGGACTCGCACTCGTGGCTGGGTGTGTGTGGCGGGAGGCGGTGAGCAGGAGGGAGGCTCGGCCCCCAGTGGGTGTCCTCCCGGGGCTGGGCCTGCAGGTGCGGGTGGGCATGGCCGGGGCTGACCCCGACGGCTGACCCCGACGGCTGACTCCGACGGCTGGCGGTGGGGGGGCTCGGTGCTCGTCTGCGCACAGCCCCCCAGAACCTCCTGAGGGTCGCGCGCCGTTCGCTTCACAGGCCCCATGCGTGCAGACTCTAGCTTACAGGGGTGCGGCCTCCGGGCAGGTCAGGCCAGCGGGGCTCCTTGTGCAGAGTCACTTCCCGGGGCCGCCCTGCCCACCGCGGTCCCTGCCCCCCAAGGACCACCCCCCGGGAGGGAGCTTCTGGCCTCCCCGAGGAGGCGCTCCTTTCACCGGGCTGCCATGCCACCGGGAGGTCCAACGGCCAGCGCCCCGCTCCCGTCCAGCAAAGGGGCGTTGTTCTGCATCTGGCATGCTTGGCGCACCAGGGACAGGCGCCTTCCTCAAGACTTGCTCAAAGAAACAGGATGACTGACTGGCTTATAGGATTGGAAAATGTAGGGCTTCAGGCACAGCTGGATCCAGGAGGCTAGGGGACGTTATCACAGCCACTTTTGCTTCCCCTCTCTCCCTTTTCCTGTGCTCGGCTGCCCTGTGTGGCTTTATTCTCAGGCAGGCTGTGTCTCCAGGCCATGAAAGCTCCACGCACACAGCAAGTCTCCCTTTTCACTATAATTCTAAATCTCCCACAGGCCTGAGTGGTAGCCCGTGCCACGTGCCTGTGCCTGTCCCCGGGCTGGTCAGGGGCTCGGCGGCTGGGCGGTGCTCACTGGGCGGCCCAGGTCACGCGTCCGCTGCCGCATTCATAGTCCCTCCAGGATCGCTGGTCGGGGGAGAGGGTGATTTTCAGAGGAGCTTCAGGAGTGAGGGGTGGGCACGCAGACCCCACCACGCCCACTACATGTGGCCTTTCCGGGGTGGCCAGCGGGTCTCCATGGAGAAGTGTCTAGGAGGGTAAAGCCCAGATAGGAAAGCCTGCGGCTCCCCCTGCCAGCCTCGTCCTCTGGAGCCCGCGCCCCGCTGCCTGCACCTGCCCCCCAGAAGGCCCCAGCAGGCCTCGAGGGGCGCATCCCCCTTGCCAGCCTCGGTCGCAGGAGGGGACTTGCTGAGAGCAGTGACCGGAGGGACCGCGCAGAGTGAGGCCTGTGCAGACGCGGGCTCGGGGGCACTTCGGGTTCTTCCTCCAAGAGGCTGCGAGAGTTGCCCTCTGAGGAGCCCCGCGCGTCCTTACGTGCACTTTCCTTTTTATCGAGTGAGAAAGCGACACAAGCTGCTCCCGGCTTCAGCTCCAAGCGGCAGGGATGACAGCGGGAGGCTGTCGTGGAAGGCGGCCGAGGTTTGGAGACACGGGCGCGGCGGCGGGCGGCGCGGAGCCGGGGGTCGGCGGCGGGGTGGGAGTCCTGGCCTCGGGAGCCGCGGTGTGTCCGTCCGTGGGCAAGTGGCCACCGCTCTCGGGCCCCGCGTGAGCTGCTGCAGCGACGCTTGCCGCGACCCCTCTGCATGTGCTGTGGGGTCGGGCGCCGGTGGTCCCCGCAGGTCCCTCCAGCTCAGGTCCTGAGGGTCCTGAGCTCTGGCACAAGACCAGACGAGACCCGGGCATCGAATAGGACACACAGCCCGGGGTCACCCCCGAGAGCCAGCCTCCACCTTCCAGATGCCAGTCTGGGGGCAGAGAAAGGGGGTGCCTCCCAAGCAGGTGGAAGAGGCCAGGTGGGCAGAGAGCATGGGGAGGCCCTGGCGCCTGCCTCGAGGGGCCGGAGGGAAGGGGGGGCAGCAGACGCGCGGGTCCTTTATGCAGCTTGACCTGAGCTTGACCGTGAGGACGGGCAGAGGGGCCGCAGCCCCGGGGGCAGGCCCGAGGGGGGCACTGAGAACGGGGACACCCGGCAGCCCGTGCAAGGGCAGAGGATGCTGGAAATGCAGGCGCGGGGCTGTGGCTCCATGGGGGAGATTCGCCGGGGCCAGGTCCTCCTCCGCTCCCGGGGGACGTGGGGCGGGGGCATCGGGCCCTGATTGTCTCGGTGGAGTGGGGCTCAAGGTTGTGGCTCCCGGAGGGAGGCGAGGAGGACTCCTGAGCCCTGCGGGGGGCTCGGGCCTGGAGGGCCCATGGGTCTGTCGGTTTAGGGAATCCCTGCATCGTGCTCGGCAGCGGGCGCCGTGGGGGTGACCAGGGACGGGGATGGGGATGAAGGGGGCCGACCCGCCGTCGTACGGCCTGTCCCTGGGCGCTCGGCCCCTGGCAATGGGATTTGAGGCTGAGGACCCGGAAGGGGCCCCTGGGGCTGGGTGGGGGCTCTTCACGACCCAGGCTCCCTGTCGAGCCTGACGTGCGCTCACTTCTGGGCGCTCCCAGAACACGCCTCCGGCTCCGAGGCCTCTGCAAAGTCAAAGCTGACTTCTCCGGGTCGGGAGACGAGTTAGCAAGGCCGGACTCTGCCCAAGCGCGTGTCAGCCAGCGTCTCCGAAACCGTGTCCCCCTCCGGAAACAGGGATGGCTTGCTCCCGGGGGGGGGTGGGCGGGGGGCCCCGGGCTGGGGACGTTCCACGTCGCACGTCCTGGATGGGGTCGATCGTCCACAGGCCCCAGGACCCCAGGCTGGAATAAAGAAGAAACTAGATTTCCTCGGCCTTTGGGAGGTTACGCTCAGTAATCAGCCTGAGGCAGTAAGAGAAGCTGCCCTGGCGGGAGCCGCTGCTCCGGGAGAGACCCCAGCTTGGGTGGAGGCGCTGAGACGGGGCGCTCGGTCGGAGACCTGGACCCTAACCCCTGGAGGTGACCTTGCCCTGCCTCCCTTTGGGTGAGGGGGACGCCTGTGCCTTGCCCGCTGACGACAAGTCCTGCTGCCCTGGGCGGTTCCCCTGGCGCTTCGGGTCCCGGCAAGCCCCGGCCGCCCTGGGGGACGTCTGTTCCCGCCCCGCGGGTCCTAACCTTGCGTGGATCTGCACCCCCTCCCCGTCCCCGGGCCCCTAGGGGACCCTGCTGTGAACCAGCACGTCAGGCGTGTGGCTCCGCGGGTCCCTCCGGCATCCCTGCCCCCCGGGAGGCTCAGAGAGGAGGGTGACACCAAGCCGGTCACAGCCTCGGGCTGCAGAGTGGGTTAACGGGCCCCCCACCCGATGACACGTCCCTGTCACGGTCCCCGCTGACTGTGCATGTGGCTTTCTGTGATATTTGCGGGAGTAAATGGGGCTCTCGGTGTGGTCGTCGTGGGTCAGGGTGGCTCTAAATCCAATGCCCGGTGTCCTCATGAGATCAGAGTTGCAGACCCGTGATGGAGGCGGAGGCAGGAGGGCTGCGTCACAGCCCAGGGCACAGCCCCAGAGGCCAGGAGAGGCAGGACGGACCCTCCCCTGAGCCCCCAGGGGGAGCACAGCCCCTGCCGGCACCTGCGCTCTGGCTTCTGGCCCCCAGACCTGTTATTTCATCCAGCCCAGTGGTGACCGCTTGTTACGGCCGCCCCCGGACACGCATACAGGCCGCGGGACTCTTCAGCTCGGGCCCTCGGGGCCTCGTGGCTGCCACAGGGACGGCCCTGCCACAGGGCTTCGAGGGCTCAGGAACAGAACCTTCCGGCAGCATCGTTGACGGCATCAGGGATCAGGCCTGGGCCTCACGGCTGTTTCCTGACAGACGCCCCTGATCTTGAAGCTGGGTCTGTGGGTGGCTCCCTGGACCCCAGGGCTGGCCCCACCTGGTGCTGCTCCCCTGTTTGCAGGGGTCCCTGCTGGATTCGAGCTGCGAGCCCCAGATTCTCTCTGACCCGGAGCAGGACACAGAGCCCCAGCCCCACCCCCCACCTGGACCTGGATCTCGGGCTTGGGTGGCTGTCAGGGGGTCCCCGGGGCAGTTCCAGCCACGACACAGTGGAGCCTGGGGGGCAGAGGATGCTGGGCTGGTCAGAGCTCCCCCTGCACGTGCTTCGTCAGACCCAGCTGCACCTGCACCTGCACCTGCCCCAGCCGCTGCCCAGGCCCAGGCCCAGGCCCAGTGAGTCCTCAGGCGCCGCGGGTGGGGCCGAGCATCCTCCATGCGCTGGAGGCCACAGCGAAGGCCCTGAGCTCGCGCACAGACCCGGGAGCCCCCAGCCGGGGCGGGAATGCAGTGACACCAGGCGCCTCTATGTGCCGGAAGGAAAAGCACGTAGGTCAAGGTGACCCGGGTCTCCTCCAGGTGACGCAAGCCGTTCTAGGCCAGAGGCTCGCAGCCGGGAGCAGCTGAGAAGGGCCCCCCCGTCCTTGGGGTCCCCGGGCTCCCCGGGGTGGGGTGGGGACTCCTCCGGCCGGGCTGATGGCTCTGGGGCCCCTCAGCCTCCTTGGGGGCTTCCTGGTGCTGAGGTCAGGCTGCGGGCAGGGAACGTAAAGCCCCTGCCCCCGCGGGGAGGACGGTCTCTGCGGCTCAGGGACCCTGAGCCCCCGGCCAAGGCCCCAGA
Source organism: Canis lupus familiaris (assembly GCF_011100685.1). Lineage (NCBI taxonomy): Eukaryota > Metazoa > Chordata > Mammalia > Carnivora > Canidae > Canis > Canis lupus. The sequence continues at coordinate 50,680,930 of NC_049246.1, read as the reverse complement.
GCAGGTGGCGCCCAGCGCTCGGCCCCACCCACACCCCCATGCACAGCCCCGGGCTGTTCCTAACCCCACTCGGGCTGCCCCAGTCCCGGGCCAGGGCACCTCCCCATCCCTGTGCCCCACAGGCCCTGCTCCCGGCCATGCGGCTCTGGGCGGCCCCCACGCCCAGGGTGACCCCGTGGGATCCCCCCACCCAGTGGCGTCCGTCCAGAGCGCTGGGGTCAGGGGCCTCGTCTCACTCGTCTCCGTGGGTCCCGCCCTGGGACCCGGGGCCTCCATGGGGAACGCTGCATGCCCAGGATGGGGGGACCCCGCGGCGCCCTGGGCGGGCTGGGCATGAAGATGCCGCGTCTTGTTACGGTTTTACGGATGTTCCGAGGGTGTCCGCAGCGTCCGCGGGGCCCAGGCCCTTCTGAGCGAGGCCGAGTGGCCGCGGGGGTGGCCTGCCGTGGGGCCAGCTTTGGGTGGTGCCTTCCGCCTCGCGCTGGAGGCCAGGTTTGGGGGCGCACCACCTCCCCGCCCTGACCTCGCCTCGGCAGCTCCCAGCCCAGCCCTGGAACGTTCTCGTCTCCCAGGCTTTGCGAACAGCAGTGCCGTCGTGGTGCCGGTCCGGGTCAGTGACTCACCCAAGTGTTGTCAGCTGCTAATTACAATTAAATCTCTGATGAGCTGTTTCTTATCTTCCCAATTAAATAATTATGATTAATGGAGAGGACGGCACCTAACTCTGACACGTCTCGGGGAGAGTTCTGTGCGGCTGAGGCCCCGCTCGGGGTGGGAGGTCGCCGCGGAGGCTCCGGGCTGCGCGGCTCGCAGCAGAGCTGACCTGCCACCCTGGGGGGCTGCGGGGGGCTGGAGGGCCCGAGGACGGAGCCGCCGCCTCTTCTCAGTTGGCTGCAGCCCCCGCAGGAAGCCTGGCCCGGGCGCGGGGAAGTGTGCGCGGGAGGCAGCCCTGGGGCACGACCCCGCCCGCCCAGCGGCTCGTGGGTGCCCTCCTGGGTGCTCTCCCTGCGGGCTAGGAGGCAGGGGCTGGGTCACCGGGTGCTGAGTCAGGCCACCCACTCGGCCCCGGACCGGATGCTCGGGAGGGAGGGAGGCAGGAGGTCTAGCTGGACGCCCCTGGGCCGCGCTTCCTTCTGAGTCAGGCAGTGGGGAGCTCTGAGGCGCGTGGAAAGGGGCCTGAGAGCAGAGGCCCCTGCAGGGGTGTGACCGGCGGGGCCGTTCTCACATCTCCGCGTGACCCGGGACAGCTGCGCGTGAGTCATGGTCCCGGCCGGCCCCCCTCTCCCCGCGGCTGAGGGTCATGTCCGCCTCTTCCCAGGCCCACCCTGGAGGCGGCCTGGCGCTGCTGGTCTCTCTGCGGCCTGGTGTCCCTGACGGGACCTGCTGCGCCGTCCGCCGCTGTGACCCGCGCACTCCCCGGGAGCCACCCGAGCTGGGGCCCTTCTCTTGCCCCTCCCTGCCGTGGGGGGTCCCTTGGCCTCCCCTGCACCCGCGGCCTCCTGCACCCCAATCTTCCTCCTTCCGTGGCTCCCCGCTTCCTCGGAAGGCCCCACATGCAGAGACGGGGTGAGGGTGTCCAGGCCTGCACATGGTCCGTCTCTACAGGTTGTCTACCCAGCATCCTCATCAGTTTCACCCCTAAATTGATCATGCTTGGGGGGCCCCTGGGGGTGGAGCGTGAAGGGGCATCGCCTGACCGGGCAGCCCTGGGGAGGAGCGTGATTGACAGGGGCACCCAGTGGCACCCACAGCTGCTGTGGGGGCAGGTCCCCGGGGCTGCTGGGCCAGGACCCCAGCCAGACGGGCTGCGCAGCCCCTTCCACCGTCCAGCGAGGACCCCCACCCCGCAGGTCAGCCGGTGCACCGGGGCCGCAAGCTGCAGTGCTAGAACCTTCCCGGAGCCCCCAGAGGCTCTTCAGGAACCGCCTCTGGAGAAAACCTGCTCCGCCCGCGGGTCTGCAGACGGGGCGGGGGGCCCGGGAGGGGCAGCCGGGCAGCTGGTGAGGGGCCGAGGGAAACAAGAGCCCTCTTCTCCTCCCGGGCCGCCCCGCTTGGCTCTGGCTCAACTCACAGGCCAAATGCGAGACAGTAAATGCATTCAGTGGGGGACAAACGGCCCCAGCCCCCGCGCGGAGGTCGGGGGGGGCCAGGGGTCCTGGGAAGGCCCCCCTGGGTGGAGCTGCGGGAGAGACCCCGGGCCAGGTCAGCAGAGCCAGGTGGGGAGGGGTCCTCCCGGGATCGGGCAGCGGGGGCTCCGCGGAGGGTCCTCCCTGCAGACCCTGCCACCAAGTCAGAAAGGGTGCTGTGACCGCGAGCAGCCCGCGAGCACTGTCCAGGGGGCTGTGGGCCTGGGGACAGCCCCTCAGATGGCCCGGGACGGCCCCTCCCTGTGGGCCGGCAGCTCCGAGACGCCAGAGAAAGGGTGATGGACACGACCCTCCCCGGGCTGAGCAGCGGGAGCCAGAGCCGGAGGAGGACGTGGCTGTGCCAGGGGGCAGGAAGCCGCGGTGGCCCCTCGGCCCGGACCCCAGGCAGCAGCCGGCCCGTGTCGGGGCGTTGCTCCTGCGGACACATCGGGAGATGAGCTCTGTGGGCCCGGAAGGCAGCCTCCGGGGGCCCTGCCGACGCCGGGAGGTGGCCTGGGGACCCTGTCGTCTGGGAGGCCGGTGAGGCCCCGCCCGGAAGCGGGCCCGTGGACGCCGAGAGGTGGTCAGCGGGCGCCACGGAAGCCACCGCGGTGTGACATGTTACGGAGCACAGACACCGGGCACGTGTGGCCTCCAGGCAGACACGCGCAGAGCCTGCTGGGCTCGCCGGCCGGTCACCTGGGCAGCTCGTTCCCGGGCCGGTGACAAGGATGCACGGGCAACGCGGGGGCAGCTCAGCAGCTCGCTGGGTGCGTGGGGACAGGGAACGGGCTCCTTAGTGTCACCGCGCGCGACTGCGGAAAGTGGGCCCACCGCCTCCCGTCCCCGGGGAAGGGGGCTGGGGTCCCGCAGAGAAGGAGGCCGGCCTGTGAGCCGTGAGCCCGTGTCCCGGGCAGGACGGTGGCCGCGCTGGCGGGCAGACCCTGTCCCAGCCTGCTCCGACCCCACAGCCGACCCTGCTGCGGGGACAAACAGCAGGCCACCCCGGCCCCAGCAGAGCCGGGGGACCGTTCCAGCTGGGACAGGACCCTGGCCGAGCCTCTGGCCCCGTCTGCTCCGGGGGATCGAGCGGCCACGGGGCGGGAGGGGCCCGGAGAGGGCTCAGGTTCGGGCTCTGGGGCAGCTGAGGGAGGTCGTGGCCCAGCTCCCGGGGACACGGGTGGGCGGTGGGAGCGGAGGAGCCGCGGGGAACCGGCTGGGCCCTGGCCTGGAGGCCGCACGCACTGGCTCCCGTTGTAGCTCCTGGGACGGCTGCGGGTGGCCCCCTCGGAGGGAGGACGGGGCTGGAGGCGGGATCGGGGCCCTGGAGCTCGGGGTCCTGAGGCCGTGGCCGCCGGGGCCTGTTTCCAGGCGGAGGAGACAGGGGGGCCTGGCCGGCCACCAGCATGACCCCCACTCCCAGGGGAGGTCCTGAGCACCCAGCCCAGTGTCCACCTTGGGGCACCGTCCGGCCTCGCAAAGCCCAAAGAGGCCTAGGTTGGGGCGGCGTACGGAAGGCCGCGTCCTCACAGGCCGAGGGGACGGAGGGTCTGCCGAGGGCGGCGCAGCACGGCCTGCCCAGCACGGCCCACCCTGGCCAGCAGCCTGCTCAGGCGGAGCTGGGGACACCGGGCTGCCACCGGGCGGCCGGGCTGCGGGCCCACGCGGCGGCTCCGCGCCCTCCTTGCGGCCCCTGTTTGTCTTGGCTCCTGGAGCCCCGGGCCCCGTTTGTCGCCTCTCCAGCACGGTGGCCGCGCTCCCCAGGTAGGGTCCCCGTTGACGTGGATTTCTTCTGGAATCTGTAAACACACATCTGCCTCCGGTGCCAAGTAAGTGAAACCACATGGGATGGTTTGAAGCTTCTAGAAGCTTTTTACACTGTAATAAAAACAGACGAGCTAAGCCCCCAGAGAGCAGCAGGCACAGAGCTGGGCCTAATTAGCCCCCGGCAGGAAGACGCGGAGCCACAGTGGGGTCAGGGGACGGGCCTGGGGAGCAGGCCCTCAGGGGGGAGGTCATGGGGAGCCAGAAATACCCTTTCCTCAGCGGCCAGCTTCCAGGCCACCGCCTCCAGGCAGCTCACCGGGCTCTTCCCGCCCCACAGCCCGCATCACCTCCAGGCTTGTGACCCGGAGCCGCTCATGCGGGTCTCCCCGGGGAAAGTGCAGGCAGGGGCCTTCCTCCGGCCTTGGGCATGACAGGGCCTGGCGGACCAGCGGCTCAGTCTGGGGCCCCCGGGGTGAGGCAGGCCTGGGGCGTCCTGGGGCCACAGGACCGGGGCTCTGTGCAGGCCGGCGGCTGCCCCCGCTGGGGAGACCGGCCCAGCCACACCGTCAGCCCCGAGTCTGGGTCTGGTGCCTCCCGGACCGCGGCCCCACCTTCGGGTGTCCAGGGGCGCACGCATGGGCGCTGGGCAGGCCGCAGGCTGGGGCTTCGTTCCACCGACCCGGGTCTGCCTCTCACAGACAGGGGTGGCCCCCTGCGCCCTGGTCCCTGCCCCAGTGCTCACCCTGGGCCCGAGCATGGGCCGCCGCAGCCCCGAGACCTACAGATGTGCTGTCCCATGGGCGGATGTGGACGCCCCGGCAGCGCTCAGCTGGGCCCGCCCCAAGGGGAGGGCGGGTGGCCAGGGTCCCTCCAGCCCTGGGACTGGCTTCTCCCCGAAGCCCTCCAGTGTGGGGGGCCTGCTGTGGGTGCCGGGAGGGGCCTCGGGGCGTCTGCACACACCTGGGGCAGGGCCCAGCTCCCCCAAACTCTAGGGCTGCCTCCCTCCTCCCGCTTCTGCCCTCTGCTCTCCAGAGAAGGACTGGCTCGTGGCCAGGGCTCGGGGACCCCACCAGGCGGGGGGAGGTCACGCGGGTCTCCTGGGCCGGAGGAACCAACCCACTGTCCCCCAGCTCCGTCCCCCCTCTCTCCCTCCCCTGCCTCCTGCCCCTCCCCCTCCTCCCCTCCTCCCTCTCTCTCCCCCTCCCTCCCACTCCCCCTCTCCCTCCCTCTCTCTTCCTCTCTCTCCCTTTCCCTCCCTCCCTCCCTCCCTCTCTCCTTATTCCCCTCCCTCCTTCCCCTACCTCTCTCCTCTCTCTCCCTCCCTCCCTCCCTCCCTCCCTCTCTCCCTCCCTGTCTCCTCCTCTCCAGCTGCCCCAGTGGCCTATGTAGTGAGCTGTCCTCACCACCCCTGTCCCCACCCCGGCTGCCCCCATGCCAGGGTGGCCTCTGCTCCCCAGCAGACAAGTCTGGCCATGGTCTGGTTCTTTCTGCTGGCCAAGGGTGGTGCAGGGCGAAGTGCCAGGGCCACAACAGGCCGGCCCCAGCTCCCTCCCCTCTTGGTCTCTGTCCAGCTTTGCAAAGAATAGGGCGGAAGTTCACATAGCCAGTGTTCAGTGGCATCATCAGTGCCCTGGGCCCTAAGGATGCAGCCGTAAGGGCGGTCGTCCTCGCCCTGGAGGGGTAGGCAGAGGGTTTGTGGCTTTGCACCCAGCCCCTCTGAGGAGGCAGGAGCTCAGGGCCCGTTGTGGCCGAGGGACATGGGCAGAAGTGATCCGTGTCTACAGCGTGTGTGATGGGGCCTGGCCTGGGTCTGTTTGTGCAGCAGCCACGGGCCACGGGTTGAGGTGGAAGGACCTTCACGAACCCGGGTTCCAGGGCGGAGCAAAACAGCCCATAGCACTGTCCCCGCTAGGCTTGTAACCTATGCAAAAAATACATCTTTTTTAATCCCCTGGATGGAGGGGTGGTTCAAAAGTCTCAAAACAATCAATGAGAAACGTCGTCACAACAATAAGAGAAAGGATAGAAGCCATATGATCATTTACACAGATGCAGACAAAGCATTTGAAAAGTACAACATCCATTCATGATAAAACCCTCAACAAAGTAGGTCCAGAGGGAACCTGCCTCAACATAGTAAAGGCCGGGTAGGAAAAACCTACAGGGAACGTCGTACTCACTGGGGAAAATGGGGAGCTTTGCCCCCAAGATCAGGAACAAGACAAGGATGTCTTCTCTCACCATTTTTATTCAACATAGTACTGAAGTCCTAGCCACAGCGATGCTTTTTAAATTAAAAAACCTGACAGTTATTTATTTATTTTAAAATTATTATTATTGGGGGATCCCTGGGTGGCTCAGAGGTTTAGTGCCTGCCTTCAGCTCAGGGCCTGATCCTGGAGTCCCAGGACTGAGTCCCGCATCGGGCTCCCTGCATGGAGCCTGCTTCTCCCTCTGCCTGTGTCTCTGCCTCTCTCCCTCTCTCTCTATGTCTATCATAAATAAATAAATAAATCTTTAAAAAATTATTATTATTTGTTAGAGAGAGAGAAGTGGAGGCAAGCAGAGTGGACCTAGAGAACCCCAGAGGACTCCACACCCAGCACGGAGCCCGACATGGGACTCGATCTCACGACCCTGAGATCATGATCTGACCCGAAATCAAGAGTCAGAAGCTCAGCCTACTGAGCACCCCAGGTGCCCCTGAATGTTATTTATTTTAAATGTGTTCTTCAACACATTTGCCCAGGTTTAACCGGCTTGGCGTTTTACGGGACATGTTTGGTAATAACAGCATTGATTATAGTAACAAGATATTAAAAACAAGCCAAATTTTCAATGACACAGGAGTGAACAAAGGGCAAATCCAGCCACTAGCAAGCTGTGGAACCTTTTTAAATGACCAAAACGAGTCCAGCAATGTAAGAGGTGATTTCGTTTTCACATAAAACCTTCCTACTCCAAGTGACATATCTGAACTATCTCTCAATGGCAGATCGATAGTAACTTTTACCTTCTTTGCACTGCGCAAAACATCCGAGTTTTCTATTAAAAAGTATATATTCCTTTTAGAATCAGGGGAGAGAAAAACCCACTTCAGAAAAATAAGGAATGTGCTGGGACAACCAGATGTCCACCTGGGAGAGAATTAAGCTCCCCAACGTCGGGCAGAAAATTTAAGTCACGACGAACCACAGACTTAGGGCAAGAGCCGAAGCCACAGAACTCTTGGACAAAAATATAGGAGTAGATCTTTGTGCCCTGGAGTTGGCAACAATTTTTTACATAAGACACCAAAAGCACCTGAGGCAAAAGGAAAAAATAGATACATTGGACTTCATCAAAATGAAAGACTTGTTCTGCAAATACCACCATCCAGGAAAAGAAGAGACAACCCACAGGTGGGAGGAACGTATTTTCAAATCACGTATCTGAGAAAGGACTTGGGCCCAGGATACAGAAGCAACTCTCAGAACAACAAAAAGATGAATAAGCGAACTAAAAACTGGGCATAGAATCAGAATAGACGTTTTGCCAATGAAGATGCACAAATGACTAATAACCACATGAAGAGGTGCTCAACATCACTAGCCATTAAAGAAATGCAAATCCAAACCACGGCAGGTGCCACTTCCTGCCCAACAGCATGGCCACGGAACAGACGGACAATAACAAGTGTTGGCAGGGATGTGACCAAACTGGAACTCTCAGATACTGTTGATAAGGAGGTGAAATGTAGCTGCTTTGGAAAATGTGTAAGTTCTTCCAAATCTTAAACAAAGAGTTATCCTATGACCCAGCGTGTCTATGCCTAGGAACACCCCCCCCCCCAACGTGGAAACATCTCCACAAACGTTTACGGCAGCATTATTCATAATATCCAAGAGGTGGAAACAACCCAGTTGTTCCCCAGAAAATGAATGAGTGAATAGAATGTGCATCAAACAGCGTGTATTATTGACAATAAAACACATCTTCACCGTGAATGAACCCTGAAAACCTGCTAAAGAAAGAAGATGGTCATGGAGAACCATATAGTGCATGATTTCGTTCATATGTAATGTCCCAAATAAGCAACCCCGTGGAGATGGAAGGTGCATTAGCAGGTGAAGCGTATAGTTTGTTGATTGTATCTCCATTGTCAGACAAAAATAAGACATAAAAGAACAGAGACATGGACGGGGAGGGAGGTGACGCCCACCTGTGAGTCACTACTATGCTCCAGATACGAGCCACAGGTTTTACGCGTACTGGCTTATGCAGGCCTTGGCACACCTGTGGGAGTGGGCATGACAACCTCATTTTAACTCTCATCTCAGTGTCCAGAGAGGTAGGACCTCAAAACCCACAGTGGCTGAGCCCAGGAAGCCCAGCTCTGCCTGATGTCTCAGCCCACTTACCCCTGTTCACTACTTCCACAACTGCCCTGGTGTCAGGACTGGGCAGGCGGTGATGTCAGAACCCATGCTTAGTACGCACCATGTGCTCCTCCTGCCAGGGTCACTGTAAGAGAACATCTCAGGGCTCCAGGCACAACAGGCTGGGACCACGGGCTCCAGAGAGAGAGCCCGACTGAGACCTGTGTCCCCCCGGGGTCCCCGACATCACTGTGTAGTTTCCCAGGCACCACTACAGTCCCTCAAAGCCTTGAACCCAAGATACTGCCTTGTGCTATGGCATGTGGCCTTGTCGCTCTCACCTGCATTCATTACTGACTACCTCCTCAGGGCTGGGACGGGGACAATCAGAGACAGCTTCAGCCCTCACAAATCCTACATCCGACCAGGTCGGGGGTAGGTGCTAAACACCTTTCACAGGATGTTCAGAGTGCTCTGGGAGAACAAAGGAAGGGTGATGGACTGCTTGGGAAGTCAGAGCAAGCTCCATCTGCCAATCTGTTTATCTACCTGTCCACTCATTTACTCATCTGTCCACCCATCCATCCAGGCATCCACTCACCCACCATCCATCCATCCATCCATCCACCCATGCATCCATCCATCCATCCATCCATCCACCCGCCCACCAACCCATCCATCCACCCATGCATCCATCCATCCATCCATCCACCCATGCATCCATCCATCCATCCATCCATCCACCCGCCCACCAACCCATCCATCCACCCATGCATCCATCCATCCATCCATCCATCCACCCGCCCACCAACCCATCCATCATCCATCCCTCCCTCCATCCAACTGTCCCTCCATCCATCATCCAAAACTGTTTATAGAGCTCCTTTCACCCTCACTGCTCTTGCTGGGGCTTCATCACAGAATAAGACACATTTTTTTAAAAAAAAGATATTATTTATTTATTCATGAGAGACACAGAAGGAAAGGCAGAGACACAGGCAGAGGGAGAAGCAGGCTTTCTGAGGGGAGCCTGATGCAGGTTTCAATACCCAGACTGGGATCATGCCCTGAACTGAAGGCAGATGTTCAACCACTGAGTCACCCAGGTGTACCAGATTAAGACAAATTAAATCAATTCTTTTCTAGATCTTACTGCCTAATGCATGTAATGTAAAGCAAACATGTAAAATAATTTTACATACAGAAAAGTGCCACAAGGAAAATAAAACAGAATAACAAGTGATAAAGTCTGGCAGCCAGCGATGGCGTCTCTGGGGAAGTGGTGTTTGAGCTGAGGTTCACATGAGGAGGAGCCATCCATGTGAAAGTCCGAGGGAGGGGAGGGTCCAGGCAGAAGAGCCAACACATATGGAGACTGAAGGCAGGAATGGACTTGGCTTGTTGGAGGGAAGGACAAAGGTCCGTGTGCCCGGGACTCAGTGATTTTGAGCCAAGGGGATATTTGTACTGGGTATCAAAGAACGAGAGCTTGACAGGCAGAGAAGGGCTTGGGGACAGCATATGTGAAACCAGGAGAAGTGAATGGAACTGGTGTTCGCCTAGTAGGACCAGGCACTTATAAAAAAAAAAAAAAGATTTATTTATTTATTTATTTATTTATTTATTTATTTATTTATTTGAGACAGAGAGAGAGAGAGAGAGAGAGAGAGAGAGAGAGGCAGAGACACAGGCAGAGGGAGAAACAGGCTCCATCCTGGCAGCCTGACGTGGGACTCGATCCCGGGACCCCAGGATCATGCCCTGGGCCAAAGTTGGCCTTAAACCGCTGAGCCACCCGGCCTGCCCGGGACCAGGCACTTCTAAATGTTCTTTCACAGAGGGGAATAGATAGCCAGGAAATCCCTGGAGAAGATGGAGGGGTGTAGTCTACCAGACGCAATACACGTTATAAAGCTCCTTGGATTAAACAATGTGGCGTTAGCTCATTTATAGACAAATAGGACGTGGAATAGAGCAGAAAACCCAGAAACGGGTCCACAGCCTGTGAAATGTGGTCAACGTGGCTTCTCAAGTAAGTGAGGAGGTCGATGGCTTTGGGACACCTGGAGAACCACACTGGACCTACTCCTCACAGGGATGCCCGCACGTCTGAGCGGAAACCATGCAAGTGTTGGGAAAAGCCTGCATGACTCCTTTTACAACCAAAATCAGGGAAAAGCTTTGGTAACTATGACTCCAAACCCGAAAGCAATCAAGCAAAGATGAATAAATTCGCCTACTTAAAATTAAAACATTTCTACGATGAACGACACCATGAGCAAGTTCAAAAGACACACAAAATATTTTCAGCCAACATCACAGATGCAGGGCTCAAGTCGCTAACACAGAAGAAGGTCCAGCGACCTGTAGGAAAACGGGCGGATGTTATCAGCAGTTTGTGGAGAAGAACAGGCACACGGGGCCGGGCGGCCACCTCCACCACGGGTGGGAAATGTGGAACAGAACCACGGACCAGGTGGGGACGCAGGGTGTGCCCTCCTGGGGACCCATGAGGCCTGTGGAGCCCAGGCCACACGCACCTGGGCATCAACCACGCTGCAGGTGTGCCCAGGACACGCCGGGAGAATACACCCCGCACACGCCCCGGGGCCTTCGCTGTGGTTGTGCGGGCGGGAGCAGAGACCGAGCACTCCCAGATGCCCGTCACAGGAGGTCCGCTGACGGCGTTCTGGTCACGTCCACGGAAGCGGGGTGAGGCCGTGGGGGGCCCCAGGGACAGTGTGAGGGCCCGTGTGTGGTGACATTAGGACAGAGCGGGACAGTGTGTGCCGAGGAGGCTCCAGAAAGGGTTTGTGGGCGTGCATGTGCTTCCTGTGCTTTTTTCTAAGAGAACAGGTGCAGGGATAAAGCCCGAAGGGATGGAAATGGCTCTTGGGGAGGGGGAAGGGCCCTGGGAGGAGGGGGTGCGGGTGGGGGGCGGCTTCCGTGACCGCCGCACGCAGGCCCCTCTCTCAGGAGCCCTGTAAATGCTTTGCTAAATGAGATCACAAAGAAGGTGTCCCCCTGATGAAGTGCTGGAATCGAGGGGAGGTCCGGAGCCAACGACCAAGAAAGAATTCTTGAGACGTGTTTGGTGCAAAACGGTGGTTTTATTAAAGCACCAGGGATGGGACCGGGGGCGGGAGAGCAGCTGCCCCGGGCTGTGAGGGGAGGCCAACGATATCCCCGGGAGTCGGGAGGGGTTTGGGGGCAGCGTGCCCTGTAAGGGATTTTGGAAGCAAGGTCTCCAGCACCTTGAGGGGACCTGCTATTGTTGGGACAAGGTCACTTACTGCCGCCCAATAAAACCTGAGTCCGGAGACCTTTCAGATGTGTATCCGTGGGCTGCGTGCTCGGGGAATGATCTCCAACATGTATCTTGGGGGTTTAGAGATAAAGGGAAATTTCTAGAGCAATTTTTATATGTTAAAGTAGACTCACAGGGTCCCAGGGACGGGCTAAGGGGGCCCTTTGCCCTCAGCGAAGTACGAACATCGAGGCAGTTGAGTCCAGAGAGGAAGGTCCCTGTGCCTGTTTCTGGGACTTGTCCCTGTGCCGCCCGGGCTGTGCCATGTCCCCAGCCAGCCCTGTGTCCCCCCATCAGCTACGACTCCGAGCGACGGGCCCGGCTGCTGCTCAGACGGGGGGCGAGAAATCTTCGCGTCGCCCCGAGAAAGCAGTATTCAGAGTGAGGCCTTTTAGTGGACTATGTTCTAAGGCCAAAAAGCATCTTAAAACGTTCTTCTAAGCAAAAAAGAATAACAGGAGGAGCAGAGTAAGGAGATCTTATCTTCCCTGACGGAAACGGCAAGAACATCACAAACCGCCCCCGCCCCCATTTATCTGAATCCGCTCCCAGGCCGGGCGCAGACAACACAGGAGCTGGGACGGTCCCGGGGGTCACCCTGGCGACCCTGAAGCAGGCCGGGGGGAGGCAGGGGCCTCTGGAGGGTCCTGCTGGCTCTGCGGTCCTCCCCTGGGGGCTGCGGGCCTCTAGGTGGGTGGGTGAGCCAGGAGGCGGCCGGACGCTCGAGGGGGTCCAGGACGGGCAGGAAAGACCCCACGGGGCTTCCTGGCTCGGGCCTGGCTCAGGCTGGGGCCCCTCAGGCGTCCGGCCCCTCAGGCTGGTCCTCGCCGCCCGTCCCAGAGCCCGACCTGGTCTAGACAACGGGGAGCACCCGTGGGGCACCTGCAGGGGACGGGGGAGGGCTGGGGGGGGAGGGAAGGAAGCAGCTGATGCTCCCGGTGGGTCTATGCTGAGCCTCCGCGGACGCCCATTTTCCAGAGGTGGAAACAGAGGATGGGGCCTGGGCACTCGGCCGAGGCTGCCAAACCAGTGAGCCCGTGGTGGGGGGCACCTGAGCCAGGCCGGGGGGCGCTGAGGGTGTGAAGACCCTGCTCACAAGCCTCCCTGTCAGGCCTGGGGGCCAGCTGCCCCGGCCCCCCGCAGGCCAGCTCCCCCCAAACCGCAGATGCTGCCCGAAGCTCAGCTCGCGGCGGCGGAAATGATGACAGGTGCCACGGCCTCCAGGCCGCCTGTCACTGACACCAGCTGCCGCCCGTCAGCAGCCCGCGCAGGGCCCCCGCTCCAGGCCAGCCCCGCCCCCACCGGGCCCCTTCCCGGTGGTCGGGCTCCCCCCGCCAGCCGGGGCAGCTGCTGTGGCCCCGGGGTCTGGCTGGACGGGAGCCCGCTGGGAGCGAGGTGAATCACCCCGAGAGCCGGGCCGCAGGTGCCGGGGCGCCCGGGAAGGGAAATAGCTCTCGCTCCTTGGATGTCGCAGGCTTCCTGGAGGAGGCGTCTGAGGAATGGGCGGGCGGGGCCAGGGGGCAGCACAGGGGCCTACAGGGGTCGACTGGGGTGTGAGGCCCACCCGGGCCGCCGGGTGGAGGTCGGGGCGAGGCTGGACGGGAGACCCAGCCCCAGCAGGTCGTTCTGGGACACCTCGTGGGAGGCCCAGGAGCCTGGGCTGCAGCAGCTCGGGTGGGGGGCGGGTCCTGATGGTTCTGGGTGTGAACGACCCTTGGGGAGCTCGGGAGTGGGAGGGGGCCGAGCAGGGGTGAGACGGGGCCTCTCCCCCAGCCTTGCCTGGCCCTGGAACGTGGGTCCCGTCGCTAACCTCTAGCTGATTCGGGGCGTCCTTTCCTTCCGAGCGAGGCCCCGGGAGGCCCGATGAGGCCGTGGGCCCTGCTGTCCCCCAGCGGGTGGGCCTGACCTGGGGCTGCTGCCGGGGCTCCTCCCCCAGGGCGCGTTACCAGAGACGCCGCGGTCCCCACCGTGCAAATTGAGCTTCTGAACACTCGGTGACAACCGCAGCGCCCGTGTTCCCTTTGCCATCCCTGCGCCTGGCCCTGCGCCCTACACCCTGGCTGCCGCGGGGCCTGCTGCGTGGAGGGGGCTCAGCAGCCCCGGCCGCGGGGTCACGCAGCCCTGCACGCGGGGTCGGGACGCTCCCTGGGGGCCGGCGCCGGCAGCAGCCGCCGCTTGTAGCTGGTTGAGGGCGGCCAGGCTGGGCCAGGCGGGCGCGGTGACCCGGTCAGGGGCCGCCCCGCGCTCTCGGGTGGGGGCGAGGACCGCGAAGGAACAGCCCTTGGCCGGGCGGGGGGTCCAGGGCCGGGGAGGCTGTCTGAGCCCGGGTGACTCGCCACCAGCCCCCCAGGCCTGGCCACCGGGAACCAGCCGTGAGGGGCGCGGCGGGGCCTGAGGGTGGCGGCTGGAGCCACAGGCCGGGGCCCAGGGCGGAGGGGGGCGATGCTGCGGGGTGTCCGCCGCCTTCCTGCTGCTGCCGGCCCCTGTGGCCCGTGTCTCCCCAGCTCCCCGCCCCCCGGCGGTCTTGTCTGTGCTGTGGCTGGAGGGGGGATCCCCGGTGGCCTCACGGGGGGCGGAGACCCTGGCCCTGGAGCTCCTGGACGCTGCGGGGCCGCTGGAGGCCCTCGAGTGCCAGAGAACTCAGAAGCCTTTTGTGTTCAGGGGTGACGCCCAGCACGACCCCGCTGGCTGGTGGACTTGGCTTCTGTTTCCGGGACGTGAGGGACGTGCCAGCACGAGGGTCTCAACCCACCTGCTCAGAGGCCGGGTCCTGTGGGTCCCCGCCCGGGGGTGCACCTCCAGCATCCCCCCACGGGGCCCCGAGGGCTCAGCGCTGCAGGTGTCCGTGTGTCCTGCAGAAGGGGGGGCAGTTGGAGCCGCGGGTGCCTGTCTGCGTCGGGGGCTGACCGGGTGGCTGCTTACCCGCCTCTGCCACGGGGTCGGAGTGCGGGACAGGTGCGGGGCGTCCTGGGTGAGTCCCGGCTGGGCCGCTTCTGGGCTGCGGGACGTGGGGAGGACGTTTGACCCCCCTGGGGGCAGCTCCCTCTCCGGGTCCCATGGGGGTGCGTCCTGCGCCCCACCGGGCAGGTTGCTAAGTGAGAGCACTGCACAAATAGTGGGCGCCAGGCTTGCACACAGAGCGCCTGACTCAGGGGGCCCCTGTCTGTGCCGCGCTTGGGCCAGGGGACCCGGGAGCCATCGTCAGGAGCCACCCCGAGTCCCGGGGACACAGAGTGCCCACTGGGCGAGTGCCACAGGTGGCCTGAGGGCAGGGGGACGGCCCGCGGTGCCAGCACGCCTTCTACCCGCCACGGAAACAGGTGTTCTTTCTCTGCTCGGGCGGCCCTGGGACCACCGTGTCCCCTCCAGGGGCACCCCCCGCAAGCCGGGGCTCGGCCGGCGGGCAGAGCAGGCGGCTGGGCCTTCCCTGGGCTGCAGCCGCAGGTGGTTGGGGCGCCCCACGTGCTGCCTGGAGCTTGAGCGCCCTCTGCTGCTGCCACGGGCGGAGGGGCGCCCCGAGGGTCCTGGGATCCCCCCAGGAAGGCCTTGAGAACCTGGGCGTCTGGATCAGAAACCGAGGGGCGCCGGCCACTGCGGGGGACCCCGTCAGACCCCGCCCCTGCGCCCCCTTCACC
Organism: Canis lupus familiaris; assembly: GCF_011100685.1. Classification (NCBI taxonomy): domain Eukaryota; kingdom Metazoa; phylum Chordata; class Mammalia; order Carnivora; family Canidae; genus Canis; species Canis lupus. The sequence goes on along the minus strand of NC_049246.1, from coordinate 50,665,737 downwards.
CCCAGCTCCTTTCTGGGAGCCCCTGACCCTGCACGGAGCTGCTCTGGGCGGTGTGAGGGCTGTTCCCCCAGAGACAGGTGCGCCCCGGCTCCCGGCCGCGCCTGAGTGCACGTGTGTGCAGGTAACCCCCATCCCTCGGGGTGAGCAGAGCCCCCCCGACCTCCCGGAAACCGCTAGGACAGGCGACGTGGCGCACGCGTCCCCAAGAGCAACACGCAGGCCTGCGGGTGCCCATCAGGTGTGACCTAAATTGGGAAGGCCCCCCCGAGGACAATGGGGCCGCCCCGCAACCCCCGTCAGCCAGGACAGCAGGTTCCTCGGGGCCGGAAACTCTCCCGGTTTGCTGTGACCCCGGCTCATGCTCCTAATAAGTGATATAGGCACGAAGGGGGGGCAGGGAGAGCTGGGGGGCCACGGAGGGGCCCCTGTCCCCTCCTGCCCTCTCCTGCCCCCTCACCAGCCGGCCACTCCAGGATGTGCCACCGTCACGGGCTCTGCGTCCCTCCCATCTTCTCAGAAAGCAGCGGTAAACTCCCCTAGACACGCGACGGGGAGGAGGCGCGCTCTCCTGAGCTCCAGGCCTGTGTGGGGGCCAGGCCCCCGTGGGTGCAGGCCCGGCTCGCCTGTGGGGTGGGCATCGGGTTCTCCACACACGCTTCCCCCTCATACAGCTGCCGCCACACAGCCCCCAGGCAGGTGGCACCCGGGAAAGGGACATCGGGCTTGGCCAGCGACATGCCCCAAGGGTCCCTGGCTCCGTGAGGGCCGGCTCTGCGCTGCTCAGCGATGTCCGCGGCCAGGACCGTGCCAGCGCCCAGGAGGTGCCTGTGGTCCTGACGCACGTGTCTGCAGAGCCAGGGGCTCCATCCCGCCCCTCAGCTCTCGCCGGCGTCCATCTGAGCAAGGGCACGGCCGCTCGCCCGCCCTCCACAGCAAGGAGGGCCACGGGGGGCCGAGGAGACCCGGGAGCCCCTCTGGGCACCCAGCCGTCGTGGGCCCCCGGGGGGCTCGGGTGCAGCAGGGACATGGAACGCATGGCTCCCCCGAGCACCCTCTTCCTTCCCTGGATGTGCCAAGGGCGTCACCTCTCCTTTGGGGACCGCCTGGCTGGGATGAGAGGCAGAGTGGCCGCAGGGGTTTGGGAACATGGGGCTCCCCAACAGAGAGCAGCCCTTCCACCAGGGACTCCGGGACGTGGGGGGCCCCACTGGCAGCCGCGGGCCAAGCCCTCGGCGCCAGCGTCCTGCGGTCCCCTCATCCAGGGGAGCTCAGCTACCACCTGGATGCCCCGGGATGCGGTTTCCATGGAGAAGGCGCCGCCTTCCTTCTGACCTGCCCCCCCCGCCAAGAGAGGCCCCTCTCCCACACCCCGCGGCTTCGGAACCAGAGGGGTCTGGCTCGCTCCCAAGGCCCCTCCTCATCTGCACGTCTCCGCGCTTGAATGAGTGAAGCCAGCTGTTCTCGGGGCTCGTGCCACCGCCCGGCCAAGCCTCACCCCTCTGACTGGACGCCTTCCAGGTCGGCGCAGCACTGCTCCTCCCTGGGCCCTGGGCCCCTGCTCCTAGGCCCCTCTGCGTCCCGCCTCCTCCTGCCATCCCAGGTGGCCTCTTTGGGCCTGACCCCCGGCCTCCAACACCCTCACCTCTGTGGTGCTCTCCCTCCCGAGAACCCGCTGCCACCCGGGGTGCCCACTGCTGACGCGTCGCTCTGCCTGGGAAGCTGGGCCCTCCTGGCTCACGGGCTGCTTCCCATCTGTGGCTTCCTCCCCGCCAGCCTGCGCCCCTCGCCACGACCACCCTGCTTCATGTTCCGTGTCAGCCAAGTTTCGTGTCTCTTTGCTCAGGTCCACTGGGAAAAATCATTCCAACCACTTGCCCGGAAAACATACCCACTCAACTGTGGCGGTGGCTTCCCGCTGTCACCCCTGCTGCCAGCAGCCCTGGTCACCCCTGCACTGGTGGCCTCACGCCGGCCCTGAGGACCCAGCTACGCCTCTTCTATAGGTTGTCACAGACCCCGCTGCTCCTCCACCTGCAGACACTGCCCATTCTGCCATCTAAGAAATGGGCAGGTGCTCTTTGGGGGAATCTGGATCCTATGCCTGTACCCCCGCTGCGAGGAGTTTAGGATGGAGGAAGATGAATGAACATTTGGCCGTATTAATGACCCCGTCTATTTAGTAAGGAATCAAACACGGCGGATCCGATGTAAATTGTTATCACGCTTCCCAGGAGAATATCTGTAAGGCTGCCTCTGCGCCATGTGTGAAACTCTAGGCCTCGGAGCAAAGTAGCTGGACCCGTTTCCCCACATCCTCACTGGTGTCTTGTGGGCGCTGGATGTGAGCTCTGCAGAGGGGTTTCTGGAAGCTGGACCAGAAACTCTTCACCCACCAGCCCAGAGAGGCAGTGTGCATTCTCGCGTGCACCTGGACCCCGGGTGGAAAAATCTTTCCTGAGAAACCGGACGCCAGCCCACTCCACGGACACATCAGGGGATACAGATTCACACCACATGGAATCCTAAGCTAAGAAGTTACCGTTTAATGAGCCCTGGGCCCGTCCTGGGTGTCCGGCATGAACAGAAGCGGAACCAGGCCTGAGGCACGCTCACCCCGCCCCGGCCCAGGGCCTCCCACGGCACGCGTGGGGTGGGCCTTCCCCGGGAGTGTGCATTCACCCAGACGGGCCGGATTAGCACGCCTACGAACTTCATCAACTGAAGCTCCCTGAAAGGAAACATAAAATTCAAAATGAATAGATGGAAAATGAATGAACTGCAATCCTAGGTAAAGAACCGGATTTGAGGAGGAACCAGAGCAACTTCTAGAAATGACCACATAGATATTTGGAATTTAAACTTCCTGTGACACTTAAACAGCAAATTAGATTCAGTCAAAGAGAGAATTCATGAACTGGAAGACAGAGTTGCCCCCCCTCCCCGGCCCGCCCAATTCATGTTGAAGTTTTGACTCCCAGGACTTGAGAAGGGGCTGTATCTTTGTACAGAGTCTTTAAAGGGTCAGTAAGTGAAAATGAGGTCGTTGGGGGTGGGTCCTACTCCCGTAGGACTGGTGTTTTTATTAGGAGAAGAGATCAGGACACAGACATGCACAGAGGGACACTCGTGCGAGGTCACAGGGACAGGACGGCCACCTGCGAGCCCAGGACAGGGCTCAGGAGGAACCAGCTCTGCCGACCCCTGAGCCTGGTGGCCTCCGGGATGGGAGCCTCCAGGGTAGGGAGACCGTTCATTTCTGCTGCTCCAGCTGCCGGGGCTGCGGCACTTTCCTCGGAGCAGGACACAGGAGGGAGGACAAGCTGAAGGAAGGAGTACAGGCGCAGGGCTGGAGCAAGTCTGGGAGGCCCATCACCTACCCCAGGAGCCCCGAGGGAGGTGCTCACAGCCGAGGGAAGGGAGGTGTGTGTGCAGGCGGCGCACACGCGTGCCCAGGAACCCACGGTCAGGAATCCTCATGTTGGAGAGGCACACGGGGCTGGAGTGGAGCACATAGACCTACGTCCCGGCCGGGTATACTGCGTGCCGGTGCTGTGAACCCCCCGGAGCAGCACCCACCACCACCTCTTGGCCTTTCTCCCCCTTCCTGGTCCACGGCGGACACGTGCTGTGTGTGACCACATGAAGCGGGCTGTGGGCTGTATTTCCTCCCGTGAGAGCCCTGTGCTGTGGCCAATTCGGCCTCGGGTCAGCACGCGTCGAGTCTGTGCGTGCATGTGGATCGCTGCCTGTCACCTGCTCTTTCCCCTGTGGGCGCGTTTTATCATTTCATCAACAATTGAATAAATGCAAAAGGCGACTCACTGCAGCGCCCTTGGGCTCGCGGCGTCTCCTTCTCGGGCCTCTCCCCGGCTTCCCGCCCTGCAGACCTGCCTCCTCCCATCTCTTCTCCCCTCATGAGCTGCCTGAGTGTGTGTGTGTGTGTGGGGCCACATCCCGACAAGAAGGGGACCGGCCTCGTGTCTTTTACTGCCGTCGGGGTGCTGACAGCTCGGCAGCACACGGGCCCGCCCCGGCCGCCCTCCCGAGCCCCCCCCCGCCCCCCCCGCCGCCCAAAGACCAGTTCTTCTCCTGTGTCCTGTGCTCCGGGACAGAGCACCAGCATCCTAGATGCCCTGCCAGGAGCCAGGCAACTTGCCCGCTGTCCCTCAGGCACCACCCACCTCCCACCCACCGGGTGCCCCGTGGAACTGATGGGTCTCAAAGCCTCTGTTGTTTGGTCCCCCAAAAGCAGGGCCTGTGAGGGACCCCTCCCAGGCTGGCGACATGAGCCTTCCAGACACTGAGCTCTGGCTAAAGATCCAGAGACTGATTCTGGGAGCAGATCTCCGTTTCCCGTCACAGCCCCCGGCGCCCCGGGCCGCGGCGTGGGGCCCTCCGAGTACCGTGGGGCCCGGCGCAAACAGTCGGGAAGCACGGGCCCGCGGCGGCAGAGGTTTTAGTTATTTCTGCTTTGTAAAACAAAACAAAACAAAACAAAAAATGCAAACACATTACTGTGAGGAAATAGAACAAAATGAAAAAGTTCTCACTAGGAGGTAGGATTATGGTTAATGGTTATTTTCTTTAAAAATTTTTTGTTATTCAGTAATAAGTGTACATGACTTTCACAAAGGAACAAAATATTTTCCCCAAAGGCATCTGTGTGTAGACGAGGTAACCCCCCAGCTCTGTTGGGCAGAGACACGGGGAAGGGTGGGGAGGAGCCAGGTGTGCGGCTGGCCTCAGCCCTGCCCGGCCTCCCTGCTCCACCCCTGCAGCTCTTCTCCCCGACGACGAGCCCCCCATGGCAGGCGTCAACTCCTCCTGGAGAGGTCGGCCGTGCCCGAACCATCTGGTGCTGGGGGGCGGGGGTGCCGCCGATGGGCCTCACAGGAGCCCGTGCCCCCAGCGCTCTCCCCTCTGCAGCCGACCACCCAGCCCGCCTCCCCCTGAGCCCGGGAAACTCGTAGGGGTGCAGGCGAGCCCTCACCCGTGTCCGCAGCCGCCTCTAGGGAGCCTTGGGACTCGCTGTCTGCAGACTCAGCCGAGGCCAGGTCAGGAGCAGCGCCTCTGGCTGGAGGAGCCTGCACCTGCGGGCCCCACTGAGGTCCCCACTACGTGCGCTTGCCACGGCCCTGGCCTTCCTAGACGTGGGGGCCTGGGCCCATCCCACAGCCCTGCGGCCCCTCAGCCTCCTGGGAAAACTGGACAAAGTTACCACCAGGGCTCGCAGGCCTGCGTGACGCTGCTGTGGGCAGGCTCCTGCGGGACCCACGGCCGTCCGTCCAGGGCTGGCTCACCCCGGGACCCCGCGGGGCCATCCCCTCATCCTGCTCTCGAGACTTCGTCCCCGTGGAAGGGGCAGGTGCTTCGAGGAGGGAGGGGCTGCAGAGGCCTAACCCCCGGGGCAGAGATCCGCGCCCCCTCTCAGGAAACACCCCCCTCACTGCACCTTCCCATCTGGGGGACCCCCTGAGGGTCCTTGCCTGTCTGTGCCTTTCCTGAGCATCACCCCCCAGTGTGTCTCCTAGGAGCTGCTCAGTCTGACCCACACTGACCTCAGACCTGGGGTGTGTCCCTCACAGGGGACTTCAGTCCACCCACCTCAGCTCCCACCTGGCCCTCAACCCCACCTGACCAGCTCCTGGGGTGCTCCCCCCATGAGCAGGTTCTGGGATGCTCCCCCCATCTGAGCAGGTGCTGGGGTGCTCCCTCCCATGAGCAGGTCCTGCAATGCTCTCCCCATCTGAGCAGCTCCTGGGATGACCCCCCCCTGCCGTGAGCAGCTCCTGGGGTGCTCCCCTGCCTCTTGCTGCCTGCTGTGTCTGGCCCAAGGCTTCGTCCCGCAGCACCTGCAGGCCCAGGGCTCCGTGAGGCGTCGCGGGGAGCCCGGCTGGTTGTCCGCCCCGCGTCTCTTTGTTGCCAGCAGCCCTGGGCGCTGCCTCTGCGGACTCAGCACGTCCTCAGCTCGGGGCCTGCCATGGCCATCAGAACCGCGGTGCTGCTGGGGCCACTGCTCCACGGCCCTGTGCACTTCGAGGGCCCCCCAGTGCTGGGGTGTGGGGCTACACCCGGCCCTGCAGGCCCCTCTGCCCCCACCTGCCTGAGCTGTGTGCCTCAGGACGGAGGTGTCCCCTCAGGGCCAGGCCTCCCTCCCAGCCACATGGTCCCAGGCTCTGTGGCCTGGGAGGCGACCTAACTCCTGCCCAGGGGGTGTCGGTCCCTGTGGGCAGCAGGATGCCCCCCGGACCCCCCTTGCTGTCCGTGTCTCTGGACCACACCCCCTGGGGGCAGGAAAGCTGGAGGCCAGAGGATGGGCATCTTCCCAGCCCCCTGAGCCAGTGTGAGGAGGAGGAGCCAGCGCCTCCGGCACAGCGCAGCCCTGGACGGTCCCTGCACCTCCCGCTCCGGGCCGGGTCCGTGTCCGGGCCAGGTCCGCGTCGTGTCAGGGGGTGACCTCCAGGGCCACGTCCTAGGGTCGTGCTCAGCCTACGGCCGCAGAGGGTGGCTCCTGGGGCCACCGACCGCTGGGCTGCGGCCCTCGTCTCCTGGGCACCTTGGGCCAGCGGGCCGTGCTGCTGAGAAACGAAGTGGGGAGCCCGGGTGGGCGGTTCACCGTGCTCACCCCGCAGCCATCGCCAGCCCCAAGGTCGCACCATGAAGCTCCTCGTGACGTGCACACCCGGGAAAGACGCTCACAAAGACTCAAAGGAAGCAGCCTGTGTGTTGTGTCTCACCACCCCTGATTCTCTGTGGGCTTGGGGACCCCCTGCCCTCCAGGGCGGGAGCGCCCAGGACACCCCCAGCGGCCCTCCTGCTGTCCGTGACCCCGGCCTCCACGACCCCTGCCGGGGCAGGTGCGTCCCTGAGCTGACCGCGAGGCGCGCTGCCCTGAGCACCGACACGGGGTGCTGCTGGGACTGAGTCCACACCCCCGCCGTCCCCAGCCCCGCCGCAGCGAGCCCAGCACACGCTCGCCATTTGGCTTGCAAGGTTGTCCCGGGATCTCAGTGGGGAAACGCGGGGCCACGTCCTGGGCCCGACGGAGTAGTGGGTTGTCAGAGCGTCGTTTGCCATCAGGAGTGGGTGCTTAGTCGTGAGCTCTCCGACGGGGGAGAAGGATGGGCCGGGGTTCCCGGCAAGGAGAGGCCATTCCTTCTAGGCTGGAGTCGGAGTAATCGGAATTTTCCATTACTTATTTTTATGTGTTGCAGGCAGGGATGGCTCAGGGCGATAGGAAGTTCTCCGGATTTTTTTTTTTTTTAAGATTTTATTTATTTATTCATGAGAGACACACAGAGGGAGAGGCAGAGACCCAGGCAGAGGGAGAAGCAGGCTCCATGCAGGGAGCCCGACGCGGGACTCGATCCCAGGACCCTGGGGTCACGCCCTGGGCCGAAGGCAGATGCTCAACCGCTGAGCCCCCCAGGGGCCCCAAAGTCTCCAGATTTTGAAAGGTGATAATCGCTCACACATTTTAAAAGTGCCTCCACAGTGAGGCACCAACCTCTGTGTTCAGAATGGTCCCCTTTGATAAAAAGCGAAGCCCTGACAGGGAAGTGTGCGTGCGTGCTTTTCACAAACACAGAGAAAGGGGAGCAAGGAACGAGAAATAAACCGGGTTCCTCTGGAGAGCAGGGTGGGAGGTCGCTGTCTTCCTACGCTCGTGTATGTTTTACTTCCAGGGATCGTAAGGATTCCGTAGAACGAGGCACAAAGAGCAGCAAGACCCCGTGTTTTCACCACCTGCCCTTCGGAGGTACCATCACCCGCCCAGCGTTACAAGGGGAGGCAACGCAGGTCGTCTTCCAGTCCTTGCTCACAGCATTTATCGAGCTCCTACTGTGTGCACATCGCAAAGTGGGGCCGCAGGGACGCCCCCTGCCCTCAAATAGCCCAGAGCCAGGGCTTGACCCCGGGCTGGGCTGTGCTTTGACTGCGTCCCCGAGACGCCCCGTCCGAGCCTCCCTCCTCCCAAACCGCCACACGATGCCTTGCACACGGCAAACACTCGCCAGTCCCCTTTTACAGACTCATTTGTTAATTCACTTACGTGTTTATTATCTTCGTGAACGTTCATTGAGCACCTCCTGTATACCACGCTACGTCCGCAGGCCGGACGAGTACTCGAGAGGCGCGTGGCCAAAGGTACGATCAGCGACAGCGCCATGTGCCCCGGCACCCCGGGGAGGGGGGCATCTAAGGCTGGTGGGGGGTCTCGGAAGTCCGGATGGGAGTGTCGCTCGGGCTGAGTTTTGTAGCGAGAAGGAACCTGCCAGGTGAAGAGGAAAAAGCAGCAGAGGCAGAAAGAACAGAAAGAAAGTCAGAAAGAACAGGAGTGCAGCATGCACGGTGCCCTCCTTCCTGCTCACGTGCACTGGCCCCGTCCGCTCCGTGCTGTACGACGGACAGCGCGCACCGCACCTCCCTCCCCGCCCCGGGGATTCTAGTTGATAAATGAGCGACAGGCGCCCGTGGGGCGGGCTGCGTGACTGGCAGGGTCTCGGGGGGCGGCGGTGAGCGGGACGCGTAGGCGCCGCCGGTGCGATGCACGACCTGCCTCCGGAAGGCTTCCCGCGTCCGTCCAGGAGCGCGCACCCTGCCTGTCGGATGCACACGCGACGCGGGAGATGAATCGTATTATTATCTTATTAATTTCATTATGCCCAGATTCTAAATTCCTAATCCTTGTTACACCTACTTGATCTGTCCGGGGTGGAGAGAGGCCTCCCACTCCTGTTGGATTTTGTATGGTTTCCGGCGGTTTCTATACCATCATGCCGCTTGTTTGTCCCATTTCGTCCACGAGGAATGGCCTAGAAGTGGATTATGACCTTGGTCGATACGGCGACCTTTTTATCCTGTTGAAGGCTTGTCTTCTTTCAATGCAAAGTAGCCTGAAATCACCCCCCTGGGCCCGGCCCTCTGTCCCGGGTGGCGGGCGCTTTGCCGCCGCTGGGTCCGCGAGCATCAACCCACCCTGTGCCCCGACTGCCTTGTGTGAAGCAACCGTGTCACTGTGTTCACTTCTCCGGCGCAGTATGGAGAGTCCGCATTTGGGACGGTAATTTATCCTAGAAAGGACGCACATTTTTATTTTAAGGGCTGCCAGCAAGGTCCCCGGAGGGGAACTGTCTCTGCTCAGGACGATGCCTGGATGCGCCCCTCACCTCGCTCCCCCCGCGACACCCCGCCCCGTGCCCTGGGCTCGGCACACTCGGACGGTCTCTAGCCCTGCCTGCGGTCCTGCCGGCGGACGGTCCTTCGGGAGGGACCGCAGGTGCTTATCACCTGGGTACAGCCTGGGGCGATCCCCCCTGAGATGCTGCTCTCTGTGCTGTTCACTCACATGCGAGAGAAGGACGACAGGGGCTGAGCCCGCGCCTGCACACGGGACTCGGGGGCTGAGGTGCGGGAGGTGATCGTGCCCCCCGCCCGCCCCCTCCCTCTCCCCCTGCTCTCTCTCTGCAAGGAGGCACCAGGGCAGCAGCACAGGGCAGGATGGCCCCAGGCCACACCTTGGGTAACTGCTCTGAGTGAGAAAGCCCCTTCCCCGTGGAGCAGGAGGCAGGGACAGCGCTGAGCGGACCGCTGAGGCAGAGGACTGGAGGGTCGCTGGTGGGCACCAGGTTCGGGGAGCCGGGAAGCTGGGGCCCCGCCGGCCTGAGGGACCCCCGGGAAGGGAGCCCCGTCTGGGCGGGGTCTGCAGGGAGCCCCGCACGTGCTCAGGGGTCAGAGGAGGCCTGGGGGGTGAGCCTGCTGGGGGTGGGGTGGGGCGAGCGTGGGGACCGAGGCCTGAGCAGGGGGCACAGAGGGCTGGGTTTCCATTTGTCTCTGCTCCGGGCAGAGTCCTCAGAGTCCACGCAGGCCCGGCCCACAGTCCCGAGTCTCGGGTGCAACAGAGCACTGACCCCACTCGAACCTGGGACAGCGAGACAAGTGAGAATCCTCGGGCCAGGGTTCCAGCTGCCACGTAATTATTCAAGGCAGGTCCCAACGCCAATCAGATGACCCCCTACAGAGGGAAGGGGAGCCGGCCAGGAGGATGGGAGACGAGGCGGCAGGCCGCAGAGCCCGGGGGCCTGGCACGCGGTGCAGACAGCATCCCAGGGCGCGCGAGCCAGGGCCCAGGATGCGGGCTGGCCGCAGGTTGACTCACTGCAGATGACAGGGATGCCCCACACTCAGCGCCCCCAGTACCCCCATCCCCCCCAGCACCCCCAGCCTCCCAAGGGCCCCCAGGGCCCCCAGCACTCCCAGGGCCCCCAGCCTCCCCAGTGCCCCCAGGGCCCCAGCCTCCCCATCCCCTCCATCCCCCCCAGCCTCCCCATCCCCCCCAGCCTCCCCAGTGCCCAATGCCCCCAGCGGGCAGGTTTCTGCACCATCTCGGGCACAGCTCTGAGCTTGTCCCTTGGCGCTCTGTCCACCGGCTGCAGAACGGGCAGATTTCTGGCCTCACGTCTCCGCAGGAGCGGGCCTGGGAGCGCCAGGATGCCGAGGCCCAGCAGGGCCAACGAGCTGGGACGGGAGGACGGAGGACGGAGACTCCTGGCGCAGCTCCTGTCAGGAGGTGGGCAGAGGCGCCAAACGCACGTTTTCTGCTCGAATTCCTGCCAATTTAATTTTAATGTAATGAATAGCAGTGCGCAGTGTGATCAGTAGGATTCCCGCCACGCTGCTCCCCGTTCTCGCCTCCTCCCCACGCCCCTCCCTCCTGTGTCCTCCGACGGCCACCCTCACGGCCCCAAGGACCGCCTGGCACGGCGCTTTTTGGGGGACACACCCAGCCGTCTTGGCCCTGGCACCCGCAGGGGGCTCGCCGACACCTGCAGGCCCGGGGGTGCTCCGCGGTGCTCCCCTCCTCTGAGCTCAGGGGGGACACACCTCACCCGAGGCGCCCACACAGGTCAGCCCCGGCGCTGGGCGCCCGGCCCCCTCTGCCCTCAGCAGCCGCGCCGGGGCGGGGAGTCTCCCACCCCACCTCCCCGCCGCTCCCGGGGGCGCCCTGCCGTGGATCCACGCCCGCCTTCTGTTGGCAGACGCCCGGGAGCACAGCAGCGGCTTCAGGGACAGACGGACAAGGTGCCTCTGGGAAGACGAGGGGACCCAGCGCAGCGTGACGGGCAGCACCACCCCGGCTGGCGTTTCTCCTGCTGCCGGGACGCAGCTTCTCTCTGAGGAGACAAACCTCCTTCGAGAAATATCTGTGCCGCTTTCATTTATACAACGGGGCTTGTTCATTGTCAGTTTTTGCAAAGTCACACATTCAGAAAGTGTAGGAAAAAAAAGGAGAAAGGAACCCGTGGAAACCTCACCAGACTTTGCCGTCCTGCTTTCAAAGTCTTTGCACGGAATACATGGAAACATAATTGTTTCAAGAAAGGGGTTATGTGATTAACACTATCCTATCAGCTGATATTTGCGCTTGTGCGTAGAACTTTCCTTGGATAATGTTCCCTGTTGCTGAACATGGATGCAACTCATTTGTATATTGTATGATGTAAGAAATATATGTGATTTATGCCTCTATAAATATGGTGTTTTTGCACACGTACAACGCACCTCATACATATATATGCAAACACATGCACGTGCATTTCCATCTGTTTTAAAGGCTGCATTAAATTACGGATGGACAGCGGTTTATCTAAGCAGCTCCATCTTGACAGACACTTGGCCTGGTTTTATTTACTTTAGAATAAAAAATAATGCCGCCACGAGCATCTTTGTATTCTTGTGTGAGGGTTCTGTAGACAGATTTGTGCAGGGGCCAGTGCTGGGTGGAAGGCATGCATAAATTAAGGTCTGATGGACACTGTCAGGCTGGGTTTGCATCAGCAGCGCAGAAGCGTGTGGGCTCCCGGCCCTGCCGGGTCCGCCGACACCCGGCCTTGTCACACAGGCTGCTCGGGGAGGCAGCAGACGCCCGCTCGTGCCTCCAGCTCCACTTCTTAAAATCATCCGTGAGATGAAAATGTCTTCAGATGTTTACTGACTGCACTTTATGCCTAAAGAAGTAAATAAAAATTTCGCTACCTCACGAAAATGAATCTCAAACGGATAAAAGATCTGCATATTTTAAAAACGCATAAGAATAGTGACATAAGCGTAAGGAGGGCAAAGTCTCCCCTTGGCATCGCAAGGCCAGAAAATTATTTTCAGACCCGCGTTCTTAAAATTCCATAAGACGACAGACATAAAGGAGTTGAAGGAGAGACGATGAAATGGGACTTTGTTGTAAAACACAGACTGATGTAACATCACAGATCTGGAAGGAAAATAGTGAAAATACCGCAGAACACGCCGATGTGGAGGGACGGCGCGCCACGGGTGAAGGACACCAGCCCGCCCGCGCCCCGTCCTCGGGAGGCCCCGGGACCTCGGCCACGGCCACCTCGGGGTCCCGGAGGGCACGGCAGGTGCGAGGCGCAGGCCCAACGGCCAGCAGACGGTCCGGGAGGAACACAACGGCCACCAGTGCGCCTCCCTGTGCACCCCTTGTTCGGGGCAGAAGGCGGGTGGAGGGGGAGCATTTGTGCGGCGGGAACACAGGATCCCCGCGCCCGAGGAGCCGCGTGGGCATCACGGGGCCCGTGGCTCAAAAGCATCAGGGGACATTTGCGTCGTGGTGACAACGCACACTGCGAAGTGGGGAGGGGGTAATTCTGGGTGACGGACCCCAGGCGGGCTGGGAGGGAGGTGATGCCCCCAGCTCTGGGTGGAAGGGCAGCAGGAAGGGACAGGGCAGACCGGGGGCAGGGAAACTGAGGCAGGGCTGCGGTGTTCTTCATCAGCCCCACCACGTGGCTCCTTGCCTTTCCCCAGCACGTACCTACACCTCTCTGCACCCGGGGGGGTGGGGGGCAGGCGGCAGACGTGCTCGTGAGGCTCGGCCACCCGACACCGCGGGGCCCCCACGACCACAGCCGACTAGGATGGCGGCAGGCGAGGCAGAAGGGGGCCCTCTGGGGCCCAAGTGTATCCTCGATGACCTGCCTTCCAGCCCAGGAGATGGAGCAGGCGCTTCACTACGCACAAAGAGAACCAAGTATTATTTTTAACGAATGTTCAGAAGGCCCTCGAGGCTGTTTGGCAACTGTATTAATGATCAATGGCTGTGTGACAAAGGGCCCCCCGAATTTAGCAGCCGGCAACTACGGGCGTTGCCTCGCTCGCCGGTTCCGTGGCAGGAGCGGCGGTGGCTCAGCAGGTGCCCCCCGCAGCCCGCCAGGCGCTGTCCTGGGCGCCCTCCCCCCAAGGGCCTGCAGGGACGGCCGTGCCCCCGCTCTCTCTCGGTGCGCGGGCCTTGTGGGTTGTTGGCCGGAGGCTCCCCGACTTCTCACCCTTGTGGCCTGTTCCGGGGGGCCCAGCGAGGCAGCTGCTTCTCCCAGGACGAGAGCTGGAGACCGGGTCCCCAAGAGGGCCGCTGCCGTCCCTGACCTAGCGGGGTCCCGTCACCTCGGCTGTGCACCCTGCGCGGGGCAGGAGGGGTGTCAGAGGGTGTCGGGACAGGGCACGCTCGGGGAGGCTGAACCCGGGAGAGGCGGGAGAGGAGGCATGTTCCCCAGTAGAGCCTGGAGCCCGGGTCAGGGATGTCCAGCAGCAAACCGGCACCGACGGTCAGCGCCCGGAAGGGATTATGGCCCAGTGAAGGCCAGGTCCGGGGAGATGAATGGAACTTACTGGAATGAACTATTGTGTAAGCTCATTGCTGAGACCCAGTCAGTGTGGCCTGCGTGGCTCCACGAGGTGGGGGTGGGCACCCAGGGGGCACCTGGCCCCTCACGGAGTCCCCCGCCGTCCAGGTCAGGTCCTGTAGCCACACGAAGGTGAAGCCAGGGCCTGCCCACGCGCTCCAAGCTGCATGAGTCCCTGGAACGTGACCACAGGGTGGCCAAGGACTTAGATCAGGAAAACATAAACAAGGGGAAAGGAGAGAAAACGAGAGGGAGAAATCAGAGAGGGTGGGTGACCAAACATGAGAGACTCTGGGAAACGGACCAGGGGTAGTGGGCGGGGGGGGGGATGGGTGCCTGGTGACGGGCACTGAGGGGGGCACTTGCCGGATGCGCACTGGGGGTTACACTATGTGTTGGCAAATCCAATAAAAAACATATACATTAAAAAAAGGAGGGCAGCCCAGGTGGCCCAGTGGTTTAGCGCCGGCTTCAGCCCCGGGCGTGATCCTGGAGACCCGGGATCGAGTCCTGCATTGGGCTCCCTGCATGGAGCCTGCTTCTCCCTCTGCCTGTGTCTCTGCCTCTCTCTCTCTCTCTGTCTCTCATGAATAAATAAATAAAAATCTTAAAAAAAAAAAAAAAAAAAAAAAACGGAAAACACGTGTGCCTGGACGGGGATTTGGGATCAGAGATGGGGACTGGATGTGCTCTGGCCCTTCCTGCTTACGGCGTAGTGGGAGCGTGGGGACGGCCAGCTTGGGGAAGGGCCTCTGCGCCCACCTCCGTGGTCACCGTGGCGGGCACCGGGCAGGGCTCCGCTGGGGGCACCAGGTCTGGGGGCTGCAGGGCAAGAGGCAGAGAGCAGAGGTGAGCAGGCCGAGGCGGGCGGAGGGGACGCGGGGGACACGGGGGACATGGGGGCGCCTGGCTCGGATATGCACCCGCCAGCACACGGTGAAGGGGGAGCTTCCCTCTCCACCAGGTATTTTTAAAGCGGAAAATCAGAGGGGGTGCGAATGACCTCCAAAGCTGATCAAATTAATACCCACATGAACGTCTAGCCCACAAAAAAATTCAGTTCAAATCCCCTAAATTGCAACTGTCACATGCAGCGGGGTTCCGGGAGGGGAGTCTCGAGGTGCGACCACCGTCTTCATTAGATCTGCACCACGCGGAACTGCTTGAACCACGACTTTCCAGCAGAAGGTATTGTGAAAGAACGATTCTCCCCCCCCCCCCCCGATTTTCATCAGATTTCATGATTTTCAAGTGCGTGGCGGGGGGAAGAGCTGTTTGCTCAGCAGAGGCTGGAGCCGGGCTTCGAAGCCTCCTCGGCCTCCACAGGGCGCCTCCCAGCGGCCTGCTCTGCACGCGGCCTCCCCGGACTTCTGGAAGCGTAGGAAGGACAGGCTGCCTGGGCCCCGGGCGGGTGTCTCCTCGGTTCATTCTCACCCTGCTGGCCAGAGGGTCCGGGGGGTCAGAGGGTCCTGGGGCGGGGGGGAGGATGCAAGGGGACGGCGCCCACGGCCGCCTGAATCTCGGGGGCGTCGCAGCAGCAGGAGTGTGGGCCGCGAGCAGGGTGCTGGGGGCCTCCTGGCCTGGCCGAGCCAGGGGGCAGCAGCTCCCCCCTCAGGGGCCTGCCGTGCGGGGCGGCTCGGAGTCCTTGCTGCGACCCCCTGCGCCCGCCTGCAGCTGGCCTTGGGTCCTGGGGCCCGGCCACGCCGCCACACCCACAGCTTCCTGGTCATACTGCGGCGCTCCTTCCCCCCTTCTCCTCGGCCCCCGTCCTCCCGAAGTGGACCCCAGGCCCGGGGAGATTCTGAGCTACAGACCGGATCGATCT
Organism: Canis lupus familiaris; assembly: GCF_011100685.1. NCBI lineage: Eukaryota > Metazoa > Chordata > Mammalia > Carnivora > Canidae > Canis > Canis lupus. Next base: position 50,650,215 of record NC_049246.1, on the reverse strand, counting down.
GGGGCCCCAGCGGCGGGGGGGCAGGATGGGGAAAGGTGAGAAGCTAACCAAGGTCATGGTTCTGGGTGGAGCCTCGCCCGGCCTGGTCCCCAGGTCGCAGTCCCTGGTTGTCCTTGCACCTAGGCTCCTGCCTTGGATGCAAACTGCACACAGGCCTCCAGGACATGCTGTGTGAGACGTAGGGTGGGCTTGAGGCCCCGGGCACCCTGTGAGGCACAGACACAGTCCCTGCATTAGAGGCAGATGCACCCTCAGGCCCAGGGGCAGGGGTGGGGGTCCCTGGCACCCTGCCCCATCCTGGAAGCTGGGGGGCCACGTGGGCCCAGGGACGGGGGTGGGGGTCCCGAGGGTCAGGAGCCTGGACGCCAGGCCTGGCCTGAAGGCTCGAGTGGGAGAGCAGCCCCCACGCTCAGGCTCAGTCACGCGGCCCTGGGGTCCTTGGCAGGACTGGGGTCCTCATCACCTCGGTGGGAGCCCCCAGAGGCAGCTCGGGGCACGGCTCGCAGCAGGGCAGGCGGCTTTCCGGGATGAAGAGGGGGAGGTCACCGAGGCGGGGTCCTCCACACTTAACCTGGGGGGGGCGGGCATCCTGCTCCTCCTTCGAGGTGACTTGGCCCCTCAGGGCCCCGGGGAGGGTCACCCCAGCTGCGAAGGCAGGGTCGTCGGCCGTCCTAAGACACGCTTTGGTGCAGCGGTGGGCCCCCTCGGTGGAGCGGAGCCCGGGCCCAGGCCCCTCGGAGGGCTTCTGCCCGAGGGAGACGCACAGGGGCCCAAGGCTGCTCGCTGGTCACACCCAGCCCCATGCGTCCGGCCCCGGGTCGCCTGCTGCCGGGCAAAGGCGCTTCGACCAGAGACTCCAGGCCTAATGCTGCTCACTTCGAGGGCAGAGGCGCGAGGATTTTCAATTTTCTTTTTAATCGGCACAGCATCCGCTGGGGAAACCTGCCCGGTCACCGTGAAGAGCGCTTGCCCAGTCTGAGGTCCCCGAGACACTTAATCAAACCCGGAAAAGCACAGGGGGGACACAGGGGCGGCGGGGAACACGGCCCTGGGCCCACAGCGCAGCTCGCCGGCCTGCAGACGTGACCCACGCGGGTCCCCAGCCGCCCTGCGCTCCGCCGCCGCCGTGGGCCCCACGCCCCTCCCCCTGCCCCCGTCCCCCCCGTCCCTCCCAGCTCCTGGGCCCGGGCTCTCTCACTTGCAGACCAAAGGCAGAGTCTGGGCTAGGAATGTACCAGAATGCGGGCGGAGGGAGGGGCGCCAGGCTGCCCAGGGCAGAAGCCGCCCGCAGCCCGCAGAACCCAGTGGCAGGGAAGGCGGCCAGGGCGGGGGAGCCCAGTGCCCAGCTGCCAGACGTGGCCAGGAAGCGGCGGGGCGGGGGGCGGCGCTGGCTGGGGGTGCGCGGCTGGGGCTGGGCCGGGGGAGCAGCAGAAGGGCCCGATGCAGTGGCTGCTGGTCCTCAGCTGCGTCATGCCCCTGAGGAGTGAGGAACAGAAGCGGATCACGGTTTCCAGCACTTTCCGGGAGCCTCTACCCGGCCCCCCAGCCTGCAGCCGCTGAGACTGGCAGTGAGGGGACCGGCCACATCCCAGGACGGCCGGGGCGCGCAGGCGGTGTGCAGGAGCTGCAGGGGGCCGTGCCCCTGACCCACCTCCTCGGGGCCTTGGGCCAGCATCCCAGAGGCACCACAGACAGAGGCCCTCAGTGTGCACTGGCATTGCGGATCCAGCCACTTGTCTACACACGCGGAGGGATCTATTTAACATACTACCCTGTGAGGACCAGGCTGTTTCCAGGGCGGCCTCGGGGATCGGGGAAGAGCAAAGTCTGGCTGCACGGGGTCCGGCACCTGCTGCCTTAGCACCTCTCAAGTGAGGCTGCACCCCGTGCCCCGCCCAGACCTGGGGCGCCCCCCAGGAGACGTCCCAGCAGACCCTGCTCTCCCTCACCCTCCTCTGCCGGCGCCTTCTCCAAGGAGGACCTGAGAGCCACTGCCACGCGGTGAGAGCTCTGGGTTTGGGTGGGGCGCCTGCTGAGGGTGGAGCGTGGGGTGCAGTGTGGTGGCTGAAACGCCCATGTGTGTGCGCGCGTGTGTGCATGTGTGCGTGTGTGTGCACGTGTGTGGGGGTGTGCACGTGTGTGTGCATTCACACACACTCTCCAGGAGGCCCAGCACCTCAGTGAGTCTCCGAAGCACGTTGGCATCGAGCAGACAGGCAAGGCGGCCACTGGACACGCCAGGAGGCCGAGGCTCAGGAAGGTAGCATGACCCTCCCAAGGTCATGGGGTGACAGGAGAGGAGCCGGCTGCCCTGGGAGCAGGGCTACCCCAAGGAGCCCGAGGACGGGGCACCCAGCACGCACTGCCCTCGCCCTCCAGGGTGCCCCCTGACAGCTCTGGTGGAGAACAGAGCTGCCAGCGTCCGAGGAGCTGGCCCGGGCCCGGGTCTGGGGGTGACGGTCCCGGGCCGGCCGTCATTCTGTTCCGGCACAGAAGGGCCGACCGCTCCCCTCACGGAGGGCAGCTCCCCGCCGCAGTCGCCTTGCCGTCCTCGAGGCTCCCCCGGAGGCGCAGGGGCATCTTTGTGGGCATTTACTCAGGCGCCACCTCGGGGGCTGGAACACTCCCAAGGAGTGGGCGACGGTCCCAAGAGCAGGGCCACTGCGGAGCCCAACCTGACCTGTGAACGTCCCCTGCCCTTTCTCCCAGCTGTGCGATGGGGACATGAGAGGACATCTGTGCCCTGCTGTCCGGGCTCCACGGGTGACTCGGTGAACTCTGGAAGGCCACGGCTGCACGCCTCTCTATGTGGCTGGGGCCAGTCGTGGCCAAGTGGCCCAGGATCGCCTCTCTGTGACTAGTGGGGAGCAGGTTTGCTGGGTGTGAACATCCAAGGAAGGGCCCGGGGCGTCCCCGCTCCCCCGGGTGCCCCTCCTCCCCTGGGCGTCCCCCCCAGGCATCCCCTCCTCCCCAGGGCAGCAGCCCCCTCTCTCGTCCTCCACGTCCAGCCCACAAGCTCCCGGGGACCCTCCTGGCGACTTCTCCGGAGTGTCCCAGACACAGCTAAGTGCATCGAGCACAGGACCCATGGAAGGACACAGAAATCACATGGCCACCGCAGGGAAGGGAGGGAGGGGGAGGGCAGGGCCACACAGGGCAGGGAGACGGCTGCCCTTGGGGTCCAACCACAGCCCTGCTGCTGGAACGCCCGCTCCCGGAGTGGCAGGTGGGACTGAGCCTCAGAGACAGACGTGGGTGGAGGGGGGTGCGCTGAGGGGGCACCGGGCCAGGTCACAGGGAGACCCTGTCTCTAGGTGAGGCAGCCCCTAAAGAAACACTCAGGCCCCCCCCAGGAGAGGCCACCCTTCGGGGACATGCGATCTGGGGACATTACAGAAGGGGCCCCGGGCACGCTGACACACGGCTGGCAGAAGCAGAACCGCACAGCTTTCTGGAAGAAACACGCAGGCGCCAGGCCCCAAGCGAGGGTACGGACATGCTCAGAGCAGCCTTATTTATAATAGGGGGGAAGTGGAAGCGTCTAGCAGGCCTTCCCTGGATGGCGAAATAGCAAGAAGCCAGGAAGCCCGCCAGGGCACAGCGGACTCGGGCACCGCGGCCAAACACCTGGCCTTGCCCAGCGCGCAGAGCGCCCCCCGCAGAACACAGCCCCACGGGCATTTCCGAACCAACACAGACCGTGTCGTGGACCGCGAAGTGAGGCTCAGTAAACTTAAAGGGTCCGGGGAACACAGAGCACGTTCCGTAGCCAAAATGGAACTGACCCAGAAGCCAGCAGCAGCAGGACACGTGGAAAATCACGCACGTTTGGGGAGTAAGTAACGCACGTGTCAGTAACCCGCGCTTCAGGGAGGGGGGCCAGAAGAAGATAAGAAAAAAGTGGGAACTAAACAAGAATGAAAATAGAGCAGGTCAGGACCAGCTTCCCAGCTCCGCGCGCCCGGGTCAGAGGGCAGCAGGTCGCACGCCGGTGGCCCCGCCCGTGACCTCGGCGTCCGCCTGAACGAGCAGGGCCAGAAGGGTGAACTAAGCCCGTGTAAACAGAAGAAGGAAGGAACCAAGGTGAGAGTGGAAATCAATAACACGGGAAACAGGAAAATAAAAACAGAGGCGATCCACGAAACCAAAAGCTAGTTCTCACCCAGAGTGACACATCTCTGGTCAGACGGATGAGGAAAGAAGAGAACGAGACACGAATGACCAGTATCAGGAACGAGGAGGTGACACCAGACTCTGCAGATGCGAAAGGACTTTAAGAGAATATCGTGAACAACTTGAGGCTAATGAATCTGACACTTTGGATGAAATGAACAATTTTTTTTTTTTTTGAAATGACCACAGCTCACTCCAGTGGAAACGTGTACCTTGATAGCCACGCACCCAAGCAAGTCGAATTTGTAGTTGAGAGCCTTCCCACCAACAAAACTCCAGGCCCCGGTGGCTTTGCTGGTCCGTCAACCCCACGTGAAAGGAAGAAATGATATTCCCTACAGAAACTCTTCCAGAAACTCACGGAGAGGGAGCACTTCCCTGCTCATCGATGAAGCCATTACCTCTCCCCAAACAGCAAACGCCTGCCTGATAGATCGGTATCTCTCACGAATGGAGCCATCCCTGCTCTTAACCAAATTTTAAGCCAACTAGATCTGATCATATATAAAAGGATTAACTCCCAGGCCTATTAGGTTGGTTTAACATTTGAAAAGTAATATTAAGCGAAAAGAGATGTTTTTATCTTTTTATTTTTTATCTTTTTATTATAAATTTATTTTTTATCGGTGTTCAATTTGCCAACATATAGAATAACACCCAGTGCTCATCCCATCAAGTGTCCCCGTCAGTGCCCGTCACCCAGTCACCCCCACCCCCCCACCCTCCTCCCCTTCCACCACCCCTAGTTCGTTTCCCAGAGTTAGGAGTCTTTATGTTCTGTCTCCCTTTCTGATATTTCTCATTTTTTCTCCTTTCCCCTTTATTCCCTTTCACTATTGGAAGGTATGATGCTGAGTGAAATAAGTCAGTCGGAGAAGGACAAACATTATATGGTCTCATTCATTTGGGGAATATAAAAAATAGTGAAAAGAAATGTTTTTAAAGGCGATCTCAGTAGATGCTAAAAACATGTCCGACAGAACCCAACATCCACTCCCCCCCAAAAAAAACTCCGAGAAAGTCAGTAATAAAGCAAAGAGTTTTCAGCCTGATAGAGGGCATCTGTGAAAAACCCACTGCTAACATTTCTTGACACTGAAAACCTGAACGCTTTCTCTGTAGGATCAGAAGGATCAGAATCCAGGCAAGGACACCCGCACTCACCCCTTCTAGCCCACAGGCCACGGGAAGGTCTGGTCTGTAAAATAAGTCACAAAGGAGAAGGGATCTAGATTGGAAAGGAAGTCAAGCTGTCTCTGGATAGCCTGATCGTCTCTGTGGAAAAACCCGACAGAGTCCACAGAAACCTTGGAGGAGCCAACCACCGAGTCTAGCCAAGTTGCAGGGTACGAGCTCAAGGTATCGAAATAAACCATATCGTTATAGCCTGGAAACAAACAGTTGGAGGTTGGAATTTAAGGAGCACCATTTACAATAGTACCATATGAAATACTCAGGGACCTGACGGTGCATAAAACCACAAAGCGTCGCTGAGAAAAAGTGAGGAACTAAAAATCGGATTGATATTCTATGTTCATGGGCTCAGTGTGCTCAAGGTATCAATTCTCCTCGTTTTATTTTATTTTATTTAAGATTTTATTTATTCACGAGAGACACAGAGAGAGACAGAGACACAGGCAGAGGGAGAAGCAGGCTCCCTGCGGGGAGCCCCACGCAGGACTCGATCCCAGGACCCCAGGGTCATGCCCTGAGCTGAAGGCTGACGCTCAACCACTGAGCCATCCAGGTGCTCCAGTTCTCCTCATTTTAATGTATATTGTAAACGCAACCCCAGTTGGAAATCCCTGGAGGATCTTTTGAAGCAAACAGGACAGGTCAGTTCTGAAATCCTTTTGGAAACATAAAGGAAGTAGAGTAGCCAAAACAACTTTAAAAAGAAGAGAGTCAGGGGCGCCTGGGTGGCTCAGTCGGTTGAGCTTCCGACTCTTGACTTCAGCTCAGGTCATGACCTCAGGGTTGTGAGACGGAGCCCTGAGTTGGGCAGGCGCTCAGCAGGGAGTCTGCTTGAGAGTCCCTGTCTCTCTTTCAAATAAATAAGTAAATAAAACCTTAAAGAGATGCTTATTAAAAAAAAAAAAAAAGAAGGGAGTCAGAGGACTGACACTATGTGGTTTGAAGACTTACTATAAAAGCCGTAGCAAGCAACGCTGCACGACTGGGGGAAGATAGAGCTAGATCATTGAAACAGAATGGTGGCCAGAAAGAGACCCCGCACGCGTGCAAAGCTGACTTTCTACAAACGTGCAAAGATCATTCAGTGGTGAAAGGAAAGTTTTCAAAAACAAACCTGGAACAATCAGATAAACATTTGGGGGAAAAAAAAAGATCTGTACCAGGCAGAGAGGGGTGGTCAGGGAGGGGAACAGGATGGTTTCTGGTGACGGATACGTCCATATTTTGTCGATGGTGATGATTTTATCAACTACCCGTGTGTGGAAAGCTATCAAGCCGTACTCTTTACCATGTGTAGTTCATCGTATGTAAAAAAGTGCCCTAAGACCCTACGCGGTCTGTCCTCCATTCACCCTCCAACCTTCGTTCTGAAAACTCTGTCCCTTGCTAAGTCCACCCCATCCACCAGGACTCTTTGCTGTTTTGTTTTGTTTTGTTTTGTTTTGTTTTGGCCAAGCCCTCACCCCACCTCACTTTGCACGTGCTGTGCCCGATGCCTGGGATGTGTTTCTCCAGGGCTGCTCGGCTCTCTCTCACCAGCACAGCCCGAGTAGGTCTTGGCTCAAATGTAACCGCTCAGAGGCCTTCCTTGGCCGCCCTACTTAAAACCAACACTCTCCACCCCTCCCCCAACGCACACTCACTCGAGCCCTGGCCCACTTTGCTCCCTCGTTCTTGCCCACGGCACCTGGAGCCTTCTGCACCTTACATTCACTCCTCTGCGGCCACTGTCCCCCCCACACTTACACGTCACCTCCACGAGGGCAAGTGCGTTTGTCCGGTTTGTTTCCTGCTGCATCCCCAAATCTGGGGACAGGGCTTGTCACTTTTCGGGTACTCGATACACCTGCTGTGCAAACTAACGAGGTAACGGCTAAATGCTCCTCAGCCGGGATCTCCAAAGACACGTCCTTGCGTAGCCGGATGTGATGCTACCGTTAGAGAAGGATGAGGTGTTTATGTGCGCTGCCCTCCCCTCAGCGTGAGTGCAGCTCAAGAAAGCCCTCATTTTACAGCTTCTCCTGGATCGTGCTGCAGGGAGTGCGGGGGGCACCATCCCAGAGGCCCCAGGATGCTCTGCTGACAATCAGGTGTGTCCCTACCTGAGCCCACACTGCGCCCTGAGCTCTGTGGTCTCTTCCTTCACTGGTGTCCCTTCTTCCCCATCCTCCCTCACCCCATCCTGAGGAACTGTTAGATCAGAAATGAGGAGGTGAGTGGTAAATGGGAAGGGGACAATTTATCATTATTGCCAGCTCTGTGGATTAAAAAAAAATTAGAGAAGCTTAACAAATCAGAAAATTCTTCCGGGTTACTTTTGATTCATTTTGAGTCCACTGTACGCTTCCTCCTCTGCACTCTGAACCTTGGAAGGAGGAAATAAAATCTAAGGGAGAAATCCCCACGGGCAGGTAAAAATCCAATCCCCCCCCGCCAAAAAAATTCCAATTCCCTAATTTTTACTTCAAGTTTAGTTGATGCCAAAATAGAACCCCGAGACCGCTATGTGTCTGCACATGGAAAGATGTTCAAGACGACAGTAAGTCAACTCGGCAGGTTACAGAATGAATACAGGGAGGATTTCGGTTATACCACATAAATTATACACACACGAAAGAACATACTGAAAACGGCTCATTACAGTTGCAAACCTTAAAAATAAAGCTGCTCATTATCTTTACCAGCTAGGCAAGAAGCGCCCAGACTCACAGCCCACGGCGAATGAGTCCCTGGACCTTTGCAGGGAAGCCTGTCTTATAGGGGAAAGGGGGGGCGGGGGCTGTTGTAAACGGAAAGTCCATTGGAGCAAAATGGGAGCTGGAAGTGTGGTGGCTCCTCATTGGCTGGGCTGTGACGGTCTCTCATTGGCTGGGCTGTTGCCGGGGCAGAAGGAAACCACCCCTCATGCTGAGGTGGCGAGGTGCTTTACCTGTGCACGGTGGGCTGTCGCTGCAGGCTCTGCATTGCCAGCAGAGCCAGGCATGAGGGTTCCTGCTGGCCGCCCTACGCTCTTCTCAATGAGGTTTCCCTTTACGGATTCTCAGCCAACTAGACGAGGCTGGGACTGTAGAGGATTTGCACCGTTTTACATCATCCACTTCTGTAAAGTGTGAACATTTTTCATCAAGTACATATTGATCGTCGCTGAATAGTAACTGTAGTTCCATTGTGTGTGGGACACAAAAGAAATGAAGGAAGGAAACACTTGCAGCTATTATCCTGGACCTTCTAAAAAGTCCAAGCCGGCAACCTATAAGAATAAATAAAGAACTGGAAGATTCTGGGTGTTGTTCCTAAAACCTCTTTGTTATTTTAAGAATGCTTGAAAAATAGGGATTGACATCATCCCTGCTGCCTCTGAAGCTCCCATTTGGTGTGCAATCTTCCTCCTGGCAAGCGCGAGGTTGCACTTGGCTAGCCGGTGGGCAGATGTGTGTGTCACAGATAAGCCTGGGATCAGGAAACAAGTCTGTTCCCTTTCCACCGGGAGCCCAGGAGAAAAGAGTGACAAAGACAGAGACCTCGGCCGCGGGCATCTCTCTGCCGCAGGAACGTTTTGCTTGACGGAAGCTGTCCTTGTAAGCCAAGCCCGTCCAGGGGAGCCGACAGCGCAGGGCAGTAGACCGCGGTGTGACGGGCGATTCCTGGAGGCCCCATGAACCTCAACGCCTCCACGGTGGGGATGCTTGAAACTCTGCCCCATGGAAGCTCACTTGGGTAAGCAGAGGACCGCCATCCCAGAGGCGCTAGCACGTTCGGCGGCCAGCAGCAGATTAGCGCATTTTCCTAAGGTTTGGGTGACCTGAGGGTGTAATTTGAAGTCGTGGGTCCTGCTCCACATGATTACTGCGAGGGTGAGGCCAGTCCTGGACAACGGTGGGAGCCACTCAGGCCACTTTGGGCCAGCTGGATGCCGTGGGCGTGAGTGGAGGTGGGCACGGAGGGCGCCTCACACTTTTGTGAACCCCTAACTTTAGGAACGGCAGGCTTCTGGCCCGTTGTCTACCTATCTTCATATCAATGTTTTTAAAAAAAAAAAGTTAAAAAGTAATGACTGGCTCTGACTGGTTATAAAATGAAGTCAAAATTCCTCAACCCAGCATGCTCAATTTTTCAGCCTTACTTACCATTTGCCCTCAAGCTTCTGGCCCTCTCTGTGCCCTCCCGGCTGGTGTCAACTCCGCCTGCCCCTCCCGGCTGGAAATATCCATTTCCTCACTTAGTGTCTCAAACCTAGCATGACCCACAGTGAGTTACATGCCCTCCCCTTGCATGTGGCTGAAAGTGTGACTTGTGGGGCGGCAAAGATGGTGGGACGGCCACGGGAGCAACCCCCTGCTGGAAGACTCAGGTCTTAGGAGATTGGAGGGAGACATTCGCCTCCTGCCCTTGGAGACGCGGCACCGTGAATCCTCCAGCCACAGGAAACGAATCCCGCCAACAACCTGTGTGAGTTGGAAGAAGGGCCTTCCCTTCTGGGGGTGGGAATGCAGCCCAGCTGACCCCGTGGTTACAATCTGGCGACACCCTGAGTGGACAGCCGGCGGAGCTGCGCCTGCACCCTGACCTACAGTAAGAGGACAAACGGGGCTGTTCTGAGCCACTGAGTTTGTGGGACTTTGCTGGGCAGCTAGACAACTGCCGTCCGTCCACTCATCACACTGTTCAGCCTCAGCCACCCAGATGAGCGCGTGCCCCCTCATCACCATCTCCGGCGCTTGGCACCCCGGGGACCCCCGCAGAGCCCCGAGCAACTCACAGATGGCGTAAAGCAGACTCTCTTACGGGAGGACCTATCACAGGAAGGCCCCAACCAGGCTTTATTTAAGATGCAAAAGTAACGCTGAGGGTTCAGCGGGGTTAGTGCTCGCAAAATAGAAGAACAGCCCTGCTCATCCTTTTATGGAAGCTTCCCGTCAGGAAGAGCCTTGCCTGGGAGCCTGTGGGGGTCTGACCCCCGCACACCCACCGGGTCTCCATCAAGTCAGCGTGGACCAAGCGGCCAAGCGCGGGATTGGCAGAGGACCGGTGGCCCTGGCGCTCGCCCTTTGGGGATGGAAAGGGGCTTCCTATGGCAGCGCTGTCGGCTGACAGCATCATCTTCTAGGAAACCCACAGGAGGCCGAGCGTTCGCTCTGGCAGCGCGTATTTCAAGGAACTACCCCCAAACACCCGGGCAGCGACCAAAATATAATTTGATCAGATCCCGGTCTTTAATCTTTCGGCCAAAACTAATGAAAATATGTGAGAAACCGATTCGCCTTTTCCATGATTAACTTTGTTACATAAACAAACCTCCACATTGGCCCTGAAAACCAAATTCTCACTCCACTCAAGAATGTTGACAGAATAAGGCAGCAAAATAAATCTCAATTTAATAACCCTATAATCACATTTTTAACCACTTGCCACTTGAGATTAGAGCAAAGTCAGCGTCTGTCTCTTCACAAAGTCTCTGAACTCGCAGCATCTGTGCGCAGAGCCGGGCGTCTGGGGGCACCGGAGCCCACCCACTGCTGGGAGATGGGGGGGTGCTGGTTCTCGGAGGGGGACTTCCCCATCCCCCATGGGAGGGAGGGGAGGGTGCGAGGCGGTGCGTGGGGGGGGCACGGGGCGGGGTGTGGGGGGGGCTCCTGGCTTCTCAGGAGAGGCTCTCCCTTGGCCCTAAGGATTGACTTCCACAGCCCCACCCGGGCCTCGGACTCGGGATTTACCTCCACGTGGTTTACCTGCGCCCCTCCGGCCCTGCCCCTGCACTTCCCTTGGCCCCTGAGCCCCTGTGCCCCTGCACCCCTGCACCCCTCTGCCCCTGTGCTCCTCCGGCCCTGCTCCTGCGCCCCTCCAGCTCTGCCCCTGCACGCCCCTTGGCCCCTGAGCCCCTCTGTCCCTGCGCCCCTCGGCCCCTGTGCCCCTCCACCCCTTCGCCCTCCCCCCTGCCCCGCACCCTCGGTCCCTCAGCCCTTCCAATCCCTCTGCCGCTGGGCCCCTCAGCCCTTCAGCCCCTCTGCCTCTTAGCCCCTCCGCTCCCCTCGTCTCCTGTGCCCCTCCAGCCCTGCTCCTGCGCATCCCCTCCGCCCTTGTGCCCCGGCCCTTCCGCCTCTCTGCCCCTCGGGCCCTGCACCCCTCCTCCCCTGCGCCCCTCCGGCCCTGCCCCTGCGCGCCCCCGCGCCCCTGCGCCCCCCGCGCCCCTCCGTGCGGGCTTGTCTGACTCGCGTCCAGGGCGCTGGATCCAGCACCGCGCAGGGGGGCAGCTCCCAGGCGGGCCTGGCCGCCTCCTCCGCATCCTGCCCGCAGCCCGGCGCTCGGTTGCTTGGACGCGGCCCCCAGGCTCCCGCGCCTGAGGATGCTGTCCGGGTGTCACTGCGTGTCTGTGAGGAGTCCTGCGTAATTAGCGCAGAGCCGCGTGCACGTCTCCTTTGTCCCCAGACTTGCGCGAACTCATTATTTCTGTCGGTGTAGACGCGTGTCTAGTCTCGCTCAAGAAGCCCTAGTCCAGTGCTGCTGCGTTTAATGCGAAGGAGCTGCAGGCCTGGCGGGGCAGCTAGGGGGGCTTCCTGGAGGAGAAAGCTGGCTTGGCTGTCGGAGGAGGAGCGGACAGCTTCCTGGCGGACAGCTTGGTGCGGCCACGGATCCCAGGGCGCCTCGGAAGAGCCTGGCCCCCTGGGGACCACAATGGTCCCAAATGGCTAAATTCATGGGGCAAGCGGGGAGGCAGGAGGGGAAGGGGAAGAGCTGCGGGAGGAGAATGTCCAGGCCTGAGGCCCCGAGAGTCGGGGAGGCTGGAGAGGGTCCCAGGAGGACGCGGCCGCAGGAGCCTGTGACCCTGCCTCCCGGAGAAGGGAGCAGCCGGGTCAGGCCGCAGCCTGGAGCTGGTCCCATTGGGCCACCTCCCAGTGGGACAGAACGGAGCAGCCCTGAGCCCCCAGTCCTGCGTCCAGGCAGGCACCTCGGGAATGTGGTCCGCGTCAGGGAAGAATTTACCCACTGCCTTCAAGTCGCCCTGAAGGCCGTACAGCGCTCTTCCACGCGGGTGCACAGCAGCAGAAACGGGGTGGGGGCAACAGCACCCTGCTCCCTCAGTTTTGAGGCCAGAAGCTGGGATGGGGTGTGGGCCCCACCAGAAGCCGGGGATCGGGGTGTGGGCCCCTCAAGAAGCCCCAGGTCGGGGTGTGGGCCCCACCAGAACCCTCCCAGGGCTCTGGGGAGTGTCCTCCTGCTTCTTCCAGCTTCTGTTGGTTCCAGGCGGCCCTGGGCTTGAAATTGGGGTCCACCCCTCTCCTGCATGACCTCATCTGACCCTGGCTGTTTACATGTGCAACAACCCTGTTCCCAGATAAAGCCCCGTGTGGGACACTAGGGCGTGGGCTTCACCACATCCTTTAGGACACAGAGCTCAGCCCCTATCAGGGAGGTGCTGTCTTCTTGCCCCGATGTTTCCTCCCTTGCTCTGCAGAGGAGCGCGGCTACCCCGGGGGCAGGCCGGTGCCTGGCCTGGCAGCCGAGTGAGGTTCGGGGCCCTGCCCCCTCTGCACTCCTGCCCTGTACCAGGGTCCCCGCAGCTCCTCACTATCCGAGGGTGGCCTCCTGCCTCAGCAGGCCCGGGCCTCCTAGCTCTAGGCCCGTCCCTCTGCCGCCCAGTCCCACAGGTTCTGCCTCTGGCGCCTAAATGCCAGGGGCCGTGTCTGCAAACTGCCTCCCGACTCTTCCGCAGCCCTGGCTGACCTCGCTCGTGCTGGCAGGACTATTCCTTCAAGCTCGTCCCCATCCGAGGACGACAATGGTGATCTGTCTCTGCCTGGAAGTGACCACAGACCTCGTAGATGTGTCCCACGGACCCTTCCCGAAGATCCCTGCACAGTCCCCACATGCCCCCCACCCGCCCGTCACACGCCACGGGCAGCAGAGCAAAAGCAATGAGCTTAACTCGCTGTCGGTAATATCTTGGTTTGGTGTGTGTTTTGTTTGTTCTGTAAAATTTACAAAACTGCGTGACGGCAATGAGCACAGCACCGGGGCCTCCCTTCCGCACAAGTTCTGCGTAAGCCACGTGAGTTCAAGTAGTTTGCCCTTTAGGGACTCCCATCTGGGGACCCGATCGTATGGCGCAAAGCCACGAGCGCGAGATACTTGTAGGATGTTTACGGCGACCTGCGTGGAGCGCCCAGGCCCCAGACGTAGCCTGGCTGTTGTGAACACGATTGCTGAGGGCACGGGCTCTGGGCGCCCGGAGCAGGAGCCTCACCTCCCAGGAATTTGACCCCCAGGGACGTGTGACAATGTCTGGAGACTTGGGTTGTCTTGACTGGGGCCCGGGGGACGGAGGCCAGCGATGCCACGAGCCACCCCACAGCGCAGAGCACGGCGCCGCCACGGAGAGTGAGTCCACGGCTGCCTGAGAAGCTCCGGGCCGGTACCAGCTGCTGGGGAGCACGCGCGGCTCTACCGTGGGGAGCCCTGGCAGGTGTCCGAAAGGCATCGCTCAAGGAGAAAGCGCAGGTGTGTGAGGGGCGTGGAGTGGGCTTCGGCAGCAGCCGGGGTGCGCGGGGCGCCTGGCTGGGCCGGGGCGGCGCCGTCTGTCTGCGCCAGGCCGTGGACACTGAGCGTTTGCTCAGAGAAAGGCAGTGGAGGCGAGGGGGCGGGGAGGCATCTTTTTTTCTTTTTCTCACTTTAAAAATCTTTCTTCCTCTGCAGTGTGTACCCGTCAGCTGGCCTGCGTGCGGAGCGAGAGGCGGCCGCTCGCGGGGAGCGAGGCGGGAGGTGAGGTTCCGCTTTCAAGGCTGCCGCCGTCCACGGGGACAGGGACGGGTCTAGCGAGCGTTTCAAAGGCATCTCCAGCCCTTTAATTCCGGGGCCGCTGTTCTTGGCGCAGCTGGGCTCCTGCCCAACACGCGCCCCCCAGCTCCCCGCACCCCAGGCTCACGATACCTGCTCCTGGGTTGCTCAGTGAATGTAGGACAAGCCGCTAGAAGTGACACAGGAGCCTGCTCTTTTATCAACCTGTTTCCACCACCGTCAGGGCAGAAAGAACCAAAAAGGCAGAGGAGGAGGCCCGGCGGGCGGCCCGCCAGGGGGAGCGGGACGGCTGGTGCCCAGCTCCCAGCGGAGCCCCTCCGCGGCAGGCGGCCCGGGAGCCCCCGACGGCGGTGGGACAGGGCCATGCTGCCCAGACGCCTCAGCCAGGCTGAGAAACACGCTGAGCCCCGGTTCCCATAAATCCGGCTTTTATGTGGCGATGAATAGGCGTGAACAATGGATCTATTTCAGGCCGCAGAGAAGCCGGCCCAGCCTGGGTCCCTCTCCTGCAATTAGGAGCCTCGGCATGGCGGGTCCTGGAATGCGCGGCCCGGCCTGTAGGCCCCACAAAGAACAGCCACCTGCTTGGGTTCGGGGGAGGGTGTGCTCATCCGCGGGGGTCCGTGGCTGGCAGGACCCCCTCCCCAACCGCAGGACCCAGCCGCGGTCACCGCCCCATCACCCCATCTCGGTGAGCACAGAGTTGGCCCCGGCCTTGGGTGGTCTCTCCCGACTCCTCGCAGGACGGGAGCCCCTCCGCCGCCCCCTCATCCATGTGGCCAGCCTCCGCTCAGATTCTCCTGCTGAAGCAGACCCACCCCTGCAGACCCCTTAGAAATAAGGTCCACGTCCACCAGCCGCCATCGCTGCATCGCTCTGCCTGTGGACACCCAGCACTCCCCCGCAAAGGGTGGACATTGTACGTGTGCTGGGGGCAGCCAGACGGGGGAGGTCAGGCACTCCTACCCAGCAGTCCCCACCCCATGGTCTACGGCGGCGCAGAATCCACCGCCTCCAGTCCTTTCTCCCCCAGGTGAGTGTCCCTGGAAAGTGCATATTCTCTAGACGCTCATCTCTCTGCCCCCCTGCCCTGCCCCACCCCGGTGGGGGCTTCGGAGGGGACCTTTGCATCACACTGCCCTCAGTCAGCTCCAGCCCAGCCTGGCTCCCTTGCCTCAAGCCACGTGCCCCACCTACGGAGCGACATGCTTCCAACCTGCACCTCCCCAACACCCAGCCTTACCTCTCAGAAGCAATCACGTTCACCTATATTAGCTGTTCTTCTGCTCTTCATCTACGTGTTTCCAAAGAATAGGTTTATACTTCTGTCCCTTTGGTGACTACTTCTGTCCCTTTGTCCAGCCCATGGGACCCAGTTGTTTGCTCAAACACCAGTCTAGATGTCACCATGAAGGAAAATTTTCAATGAAAGCAGATGGCCTTTCATAATGTGGGTGGGCCTTGTCCAATCAGTTGGAGGGTTGAAGAGGAAAGACTGAGGAAGAGGGAATCCTGCCTCCTAATGGCCTGTGGACTCAAGCCGACACATCAGCTCCTCCCTGGCTCTCCAGCCTGCCCTGCAGATTTCAGACCTACAAGCCCCTACAAGCGTCTAAACTAATTCCTTACAATAAATCTCTCTGCCTTTCTCCCTGTGTTCACATCCCGTGGATTCCTTTCTCTGGGGAACCTTGTGTAATCCTCAGCCTTATTGTGGGCAGCCTCTGAGATGGTCTCCAGTGACTCCTGACTCTTGGTGTGCATGCCCTTCTATAATTCTGTTCCCTTGAATGAGGGAGGGACCTAGCAATGGATTCTAATAGAGACGGTACGGCAGGGGTAATGGGATGCCATCCCTATGATTAGGTTACAGAAAGACCTCCATCTGCTTGCCTTCTCTGGGGTTCCCTCTGGAGTCAGAACCCTCCCTCTGGGGGAAGGCAGCATCTGCAGTGTGAGCTACCCTACGGAGAGGCCCTGTGACAGGGACCAGAGGGAGGCCCCCAGCCAACAGCCGTGAGGGACTTGAATCCTGGCAACAGTGCTGTGAGTGAGGTGAATCCTTCCCTAGTGAGGCTTTCAGGTGCCTGCAACCACAGCTGATGCCCTGTGAGAGACCCCAAGTCAGAAGACCCCACAGTCCTGGGCCTGGGTTCCTAACCCGTTTGGATGGTGGAGTAATGAACATTTTGTTGCTTGGGGCCTGTGCACTTTGGGGTGACTCGCTGCACTGGCGTAGGGAACTGATACACCCCTGCTCATTTACATTTAGACCTTATCTGCTGAATCTTGCCGTTTCCCACTGTTCTCCCTGTCCCTCAACACAGCCATATCAAAGTTTGGGTGAAATCAGTGCCCAGGCCTCACAGGATTATGAGCATGTAAAGGAAGGAAATTTACTTCTGAGCTAGAGTGCATCCTGATGACGTTACT
This sequence comes from Canis lupus familiaris, assembly GCF_011100685.1. Classification (NCBI taxonomy): domain Eukaryota; kingdom Metazoa; phylum Chordata; class Mammalia; order Carnivora; family Canidae; genus Canis; species Canis lupus. The sequence goes on along the minus strand of NC_049246.1, from coordinate 50,633,622 downwards.
ACGATTCTCCATCCTTTTTTCCCAGAGTTAGTTATTGCCTTGCTTTTATTTATTTATTTTTAAAGAGCTTAGTTTTCCATGTACCGATTTATGATCCGAAGGCTGAGGCAGAATTTTTTTTTAAGATTTTAATTATTTATTTATTTATTCATAGAGACACACACAGAGAGAGGCAGAGACACAGGCAGAGGGAGAAGCAGGCTCCTTGCGGGGAGCCCAATGTGGGACTCGATCCCAGGAACCCGGGTTCACGCCCTGGGCTAAAGGCAGATGCTCAACCACGGAGCCACCTGGGCATCCCTGGCCTGTTTTCTTGATCAAAAGCAGAGGCTTCGGTGCAGAGGGATCTCTGGGCACAGAGCATCCCTCCTGCCACTAAGTGGGAGCGGCCCGTGCACAGGTCAGTGAGCTGTATTCAGAGAGCAGCGCGCTCTCCCTGCTATACCAACATAACAAGTTGTAGAGAAACAAACTCTGAAATCCTGACTTTGCAACACTGCTGTGACCCCACTGTCACCCTGGCAGGGAGTCACCTTCCAGCCTGCGGGGCAGAGCTCACTCTCTTCCTCCAGGCTCCCTGGGCCCCTTGCCTCCCCTGGACACCCCCAGCCTTCCTCTGAACCCCCATGGTCAACACAACCCCCCACCATCCCCACATCCCACATGACCCCCCCACCCCCCATAGCCCTCCCCATCCCCCACAGCCCACCAGGCCTAGAAGAAATTCAGACCACTTCCCACCAGGCCAAGAACCAGCTGCTGTCAACAGTAGGGCCTTTCCTGTTGTACTTCTGGGGTCATGCAGGGGCACTGGGGTTCATGAGAGTGGGTTTTCCCTGCGTTAACATTAGGTGGAGCCTCTAGTGAGCCTTTCAGACTCAAATGGGCATTGGGATCCCCTAAAGGAGAAGCGCCCATGACAGAACCGCCCACCTGTCCCGGTGGCCTTCTCCCCGCGTCCCCCTGGGGCTCACGGAAGTGGACTCTGGGGGGCAGGGCAGGCGTCAGGCCCAGAACCTGGAGGCACACCGGTGGGGCACTTTGCCCCAAGCTGTCTGCCCCCTGGACTTCCGCCCCTGCCTGTGCCCGCGTCTGCACGGCGGCCCTGCGTGTCTACCTGGCTCGCACAGTCTCCGACCGTCAGGGCCCAGGACCCACAGCTGGACCGACGGACGCTCGAGCAACACTGCTAAGCTGCTGTCCCGTCACTGCGGCCAGTCTCCGTGAGTCCCTGGGTTGTTTCCCAAGAGCCATGAGTTCAAAAGCCCTTTGGGCTTTCTCGGGGGCAGACACCCGGCCAGGAGAAGCCAGTGCCGTGGGTTTGCGGTCACACCCAGGAGCGTGTGCCTCCCAGGATGGGCTGGACGGGTCTATGTGGGCAGCCCACTGGACGCTGCAGCGCCCCGGCCCCGGAAACCCCAGGACGCCTGGGGGCGGGGGTGTTGACAATGCGAGGCTCCGCCGGGCCAGGCCTTCTGAACGAGGCTCTGCAAGGGGGAGGCATGTGCACAGCGGCTAGGGGTGCGTGATGGCAAAGGGGGGGTTCCGTCCCTCCACTCAGGGGCTGTCCCCAGACCTCCACCACGGGTCATTGGCTGCAGCAGGTCCCTAACTTGGAAAGCTTCGGTTTCCTCCCCGATGAGATGGAGAGGATAGAACAGCTCCGAACTCAGCAGGAGCGAGGCCTCTGGTGGGGGGGTCTGCGGAGGGGCCTGGACGAGCATCCACTGGGAGACGGGCGCTGGGACGACGTGAAGCGGGTTCCCGGGTGGGGCAAGCACCCCAGAGGCGGCAAATCGGAGTAGGCGTCCCCGTGTTTCATCACACAACACAGGGGCTCATTGCCCTCCGCGCTCGCTGTGTTCGGGCGCCCGGATCGCGAGGCCTGCCTTCCTCACTAGCGCAGACCCGCGTGTGGCCCGTGTCCGTGGGGGCTCCTGTGCTGGGAGGACGGAGGAGTGCAGGGTCCTGGGGCCGCGGCAAGGCCACCCATCTCATCCTGCCCCGCAGAGCTCCCAGGCCTCACCTGCTCTGCACAGCCCACCTCCCACGCCCTCGTGCTTCTGAGACCCCAGCGCCGGCTGCCTGCAGGGGCGCAGCAGGTGCTCTACCCGGCGTGAGGGGACCTAACCCCGTGGGCCAACCCCCAGCCAACAGAGACACAAAGCACCGGATAAACACTTCTGCTCCTGGTCTGTGGTCTCAGAAGAGCCCCGGCGGGCACCACTGGCCCACGGCCGTGCCAGGGCAACACGTCCAGGTTCCGGCTTTCCCCTTCGGTTCCCAGCCCCACCCAGTGCTCCATCCCGGCTCCCTGGGATCGCTTCCCACACGTGCACGCGCTGAGGTGGCTCTGGTTAAGTCTTGGGGTGTTGGGGTGTGACCCTTGCAAGCTCTCTGTGCCCTGGAAGGAGGGGGATGAACGGGGAGCCCCCACATTCTGCATCTCCTGCTGGCCTCTCCTTCCGGGTGTCTCTCCTCCCACCCAGCCAGGACCACATCTACGACCCCGGGCAGGATCCTCACACCATCTTGGTGCTGGGGCCCTGGGCTGCCGTCTCAGGGAGTATTTCCAGAAAGAAGATCCTGGTGCTAGGAGCTCTGGGGGCCTGAGGGGGGCACAGAGCATCCGGCGTGGGATCCGGGCACCTATGACCGCTCACATCTAAGGCCTCTCTGTCCCAGTTGTGGGCCTTCGGGGCCCACGTGCCCTCCATGTCCCCCCATCCCTGGCCCCAAGTGGTGCCCCCACCTCTCTGGCTGCTCACATTCTCTCTGACAGGCCCGCCGGGCCAGCTGTGCAGACTCGGGGTGCGCTGAGCCAGGAGCCCCGCCGAGCCACGGAGCTCAGGGCTGTGTCATGGCCTGGACCCTACAGGCCCCCGGGCTGGAGCCCCTTCTTGCGGCCAGTCTGTGCCCGGGGCCCGGCAGGGACGGGTAGGACTGCGGCTTAGCAAATACAAGTACAGGCCGCCCAGTTAGATTAGGATTTCAAACAGTCAACGAACACACTTTTAGCATCGAGCCATTTTAGCATCGAGCCATCCGCCCTGCGATCCAGGGGCCGCCGCTGGCCGGCCTCGGCCTCCCCGGGCCTGGGTCGCCTGGGCTCGGGAGGCCTCTCAGGGACCAAGCTGGGCCGTGGTCGGGAGTTCCCACAGATCAGCTAAAGGAAAGAATGGTTTTTAGAAGAGTCGAAAGGGCTTTACACGTTTTAGTTTCAGTTCTGCACGGTACCTTCTCCCACCACCCGTCTGTCCCGCGGGCCGGCGCCGGGATTCCAGCGAGGACGGCGCCCCCTGGCGCCCGCCGTGATTGCAGGTGTGCGTTTCCTCGGATGCTCCGGATGGTGGGACGTGGCTCCCCATCTCAGCATCCCCCCCCCAGGCCACATCTCCCCTGGCAGCAGTTTCCAGCAACATTCACCTCGACTGGGCCTTTCAAGGCAACTTCGTTTTCACCCACAAAACTCTTTTCATGTTCATTAGATTTTACGATGTTTAATTAAATCCTTTTCTTAAAAGATGAGAAGTACAGTCAGAGACTGTGGATTTGGGAACAGAATTCGTGAGCGTGAGCGGCATCCCCGCCCCTTGCAGGTGCTTCTGCAGAATTCGCAGCTGCGTGAGCGGCCCTGATGCTAACCAGGTGACGCAGGCCGGGCACCGACCGCCGAGTGTTCAGCCCGTCGGCGCTGTCCCCTCGGGACGCAGGGAGTGCTCCAGACCCGAGACACTCCGGTATCTTCAAGGAGCCCCGGGGGGGGGGGGGGCACATGGCTAAGCCGAGGGCAGTGTCGCTTCCTGGGGCCGAGGAGGGGACAGAGTGACTGACCGTGTGCTGGGGAAGGCAAGGCCCCAGGGGGGCAAAGTTCCTGGGCTCGGGGAGGGGCAGGGGTGGGGAGCTCCGGGCTGAGCCGTGCACACTGCCAGAGCCCAGAGCCCAGAGCCCAGAGCCCAGAGCCCAGCGCGGGCTGGCCAGAAGGGAGCCGGGAGCAAGCCTGCAGCCGGGGCTGAGGTTCCCAGGCTGGACGGGCTCAGCACGTGGACACTTCCAGAAGCAAAGTGAAGCCTCGGAAGGGAGCTGAGCTGATGGTGGCTGCGGGGAGGGTCGGGGAAGAGGAACCCCCCCAAAGGCTCGGGCAGGGGAGCCCAAGTATGGGAGGACCAGTGGCTTTAGGGCTGGATAAGGAACAAGGCTCTGGTCGTGCTGGGACAGCTGGCAGGGCTGTGACCTCGGGCGTCCTGCCCGTCCTTCCGGGGACCTGGGGGCTCCCCCTGGGGGCCCGGCTCCACACCTGCAGCTGTCACCCACCTCGAGGAGGCCACGCTTGGTGCAACGGAGTCGGACGGCAGAGGGCGCCCGAGACCGCCTAACGGGAGCATCAGGCCTGGCAGGATGTGCCCTGGTGTCACCTGCGCAGAGGCAGAGGACAGCAGGCTCCAGGCCAGCTTGCCCCCCCCCGGCCCCCCCCCCCGACACACACACACGCTGGCGGAGGCCGCAGCCGCCCCCTCTCTCTGCCGTCAGCATGGAGGCCGACCCTTGTCCTCTGTGTCCACCAAGGTCCAGCGTCCCACCCCAGGCAACTCCAACCTGGGCCCCACCTGGACCCGTCCTAGCGGCTTCCTGCCTTTGGAGCCGGCGGGCTGAACCCCGGCTATCGATCGGCTCTGCAGGTGCTTCTGATGTGCAGTCAGGGTTAGAACCTCTGCTTTAGACAGTGGCCCCCAAAGCCGAGCCCTGAACCTGCTTGGCACCCGGTAACAGGTCGCATACGCCCCGAGCTCTGAGGCGGAACCCGAGCGGTGGAGCCCAGCCACCTGCCTGCTAACACGTGCCCCTCAGGCCGCGCTGACACTGCCCAGGTTGAGAACCTGCCCACGCCTCGAGACCCTAAACCTGCTCTGGGCCAGCGGCACGGGCATGTCTCGGGAGCTTGTTAGGAATGCAGATTCCCAGGCTCCCCTCCCGACCTGCTGAATCGGAACTTGCATTTAACAGGACCCCTGGGTGACCTGCACGTAAGGTGAGGACCGTTGCTCTGGGATCCCCTGGAACAAGAACAATCCACGGCTGGCTGTGCAGAGCTGCAACGAGCGGCACTGTGGGGGGGCTGCTGGGTGAGGGGGAAGGGGCCCTTGTCCTGGGGCAGACGAGTTGGTCTCCAAGGTGGGGTCCTCTAGGTGGGGCTCTCCAGGTAGGGTCCTCTAGGTGGGGCTCTCCAGGTGGGGTCCTCCAGGTGGGGCTCTCCAGGTGGGGTCCTCTAGGTGGGGTCCTCCCGGTAGGGCTCTCCAGGTGGGGTCCTATAGGTGGGGTCCTACAGGTAGGTCTCTCCAGGTGGGGCTCTCCAGGTGGGGCTCTCCAGGTGGGGTCCTCCAGATGGGGTCCTCTAGGTGGGGCTCTCCAGGTGGGGTCCTCTAGGTAGGGTTCTCCAGGTGGGGCTCTCCAGGTGGGATGCTCTAAGTGGGGCTCTTCAGGTGGGGCCCTCCAGGTGAGGTCTTCTAGGTGGGACTCTCCAGGTAGAGTTCTCCAGGTGGGGCTCTCCAAGTGGAGTCTTCTAGGTGGGGCTCTCCAGGTGGGGTCCTCCAAGTGGGGCTCTCCAGGTAGGGTCCTCTAGGTGGGGCTCTCCAGGTGAGGTCCTCTAGGTGGGGTCCTCTAGGTGGGGTCCTCTAAGTGGGGTCCTCCAGGTGGGGTCCTCCAGATGGGGTCCTCTAGGTAGGGTCCTCTAGGTGGGGCTCTCCAGGTAGGGTCCTCTAGGTGGGGCTCTCCAGGTGGGGTCCTCCAAGTGGGGCTCTCCAGGTAGGGTCCTCTAGGTGGGGCTCTCCAGGTGAGGTCCTCTAGGTGGGGTCCTCTAGGTGGGGTCCTCTAAGTGGGGTCCTCCAGGTGGGGTCCTCCAGATGGGGTCCTCTAGGTAGGGTCCTCTAGGTGGGGCTCTCCAGGTAGGGTCCTCTAGGTGGGGCTCTCCAGGTGGGGTCCTCCAGGTGGGGCTCTCCAGGTGGGGTCCTCTAGGTGGGGTCCTCCCGGTGGGGCTCTCCAGGTGGGGTCCTATAGGTGGGGTCCTACAGGTAGGTCTCTCCAGGTGGGGCTCTCCAGGCGGGGTCCTCCAGATGGGGTCCTCTAGGTGGGGCTCTCCAGGTGGGGTCCTCTAGGTAGGGTTCTCCAGGTGGGGCTCTCCAGGTGGGATGCTCTAAGTGGGACTCTCCAGGTAGGGTCCTCTAGGTGGGGCTCTCCAGGTGAGGTCCTCTAGGTGGGGTCCTATAGGTGGGGTCCTCTAAGTGGGGTCCTCCAGGTGGGTCTCTCCAGGTGGGGCCCTCCAGGTGAGGTCTTCTAGGTGGGACTCTCCAGGTAGAGTTCTCCAGGTGGGGCTCTCCAAGTGGAGTCTTCTAGGTGGGGCTCTACAGGTGGGGTCCTCCAAGTGGGACTCTCCAGGTAGGGTCCTCTAGGTGGGGCTCTCCAGGTGAGGTCCTCTAGGTGGGGTCCTCTAGGTGGGGTCCTCTAAGTGGGGTCTCTCCAGGTGGGGTCCTCCAGATGGGGTCCTCTAGATAGGGTTCTCCAGGTGGGGCTCTCCAGGTGGGATGCTCTAAGTGGGGCTCTCCAGGTGAAGTCCTTTAGGTGGGGCCCTCCAGGTGGGGTCCTCTAGATGGGACTCTCCAGGTAGAGTTCTCCAGGTGGGGCTCTCCAACTGGAGTCTTCTAGGTGGGGCTCTACAGGTGGGGTCCTGCAGGTGGAGTGCTACAGGTGGAGTTGCCCTGCTGGGGCTCTCCAGGTAGGGTCCTCTAGGTGGGGTCCTCTAGGTGGGGCTCTCCAGGTGTGGTCCTCCAGGTGGGGCTCTCCAGGTGGGGTCCTCCAGGTGGGGCTCTCCAGGTGAGGTCCTCCAGATGGGGTCCTCTAGGTGGGGTCCTCTAGGTAGGGTTCTCCAGGTGGGGCTCTCCAGGTGGGATGCTCTAAGTGGGGCCCTCCAGGTGGGGTCTTCTAGGTGGGACTCTCCAGGTAGAGTTCTCCAGGTGGGGCTCTCCAAGTGGAGTCTTCTAGGTGGGGCTCTACAGGTGGGGTCCTGCAGGTGGAGTGCTACAGGTGGGGTTCCCCTGGTGGGGCTTTTCAGGTAGGGTCCTCTAGGTGGGGTTCTCCAAGTAGAGTTCTCCAGGTGGGGCCCTCCAGGTGGATCCAGGGAAGGTGTGTGTACAGGCCAGTAAGGGAGAGGGGCTTGAAGGACTCAGGGAGAAAAGGTCTGTGGTGAACGTGGGGTAGTGATTTGGTTGTGGAAGACCTGGGGGATTGGCCCAGGGCGGCGGATCACAATGCTTAGTAACAGGGAGCAACGGGTGGTGGTTTCACAGGTTTTTCCTCCGTACATAAAAGTAATAAATTAAGGAATATATGTATGTCCAGAAAGAAGAAAAACCCCACCCGTCGCCCCACCACCCAGTACCATCACTGCTCATTCCTTGCAGGTTTTTTTCAGGTAGTTTTTTAAAATAAGGAAACAGTTATAAAGATACAGTATTTGTCATTCTCTTTCCTTTCTCCTGACATCAGAGGAGTGATTGGTTGCACATCGGGGGCGGCCGGAGCTGGACGATGCGCCCCTGCCCTCTGCGGCCCGTCCGGCGGGTCCTCACTGCCCCCTGCGCGCTGCCCAGCCCTGTCAGCCGCCCCGGACACGGAGGTCTCAGCCCCCACGGCGCTGGGCGGCGCCCCCACAGACACGCGGGCCACGCGGAGGGCAGGGGAGCCCCACTCGCCCGGCGGGCGCCCCACGCTGTATGAGGTCTGGCTCTGCACCAAACCCCGCGTCCCCCGTGTGGGCGGCATGTGGGAGCCAGGAGGGCCCAGGGGACGAGGCTCCGGGTGGAATCGGGAATCCGTTCTCGGCCTGACAGCGGTGCCGTCCGCAGGATGCGGGCGCTGGAGGCCGTGCGGCCGAGGGGCTGCAGAGGGCCAGGCTCTGGGTGACCGGGCGGCTCCCGCCACAGACCACCTGGACGGGATACGCGGTGCGGGCTGTGGGGCTGGTTGCCAACCGGAGAGTGTGGGGAAATAAAATCAGGAGCTCAGGGCTTAAAATTCCTAGCTCAGGGGGCAGGTGAAGAGCCAAAAAGCGTCTGTGCTATGCAGAGGGGGGGTCCACCTGCAGGTCCGTCCCCCGCCCCGGCTGGCCCCCGGGAGGGCTCCCAGCACCCTCAGGGGTCCGAGGGCCCCGCCGCTGCCATCGCCCGAGCAGCGTGGTTCAGGCTGAGCACCCGAGTCTCCAGCGGGCAGAGGGACCCTGTGCCCCGTCCCCGGCGGGTACCCTGGGTGCCGCAGCTCCACGGGCTCCCCCGCAGACGGCACCTCCCACGTCGTCACACCCAGTGGTGGCCTGTGTGAGCCCACGGGGAGGGCCTGGGAGCTGCCCCCTGCTCCCTGCTCCCCCCTCCCCTGCACTGCACCAGCCCCAGCAGGGGCGCGGCCTCTGGGAAGTCCAGGGGTCCTCGAGGTCCCCGAGCCGGGTGGGCCCGGGGACCCTGACGCAGCTGCCCTACAAGAGTCCAGTATCTCTTGCAAGCACAGATTCCAGTATCTGAAAAAGCACAAAGCAAACCCAAGAAGATTTGATCTGGTGGGTGGCTGCATCACAAGGCAAGTTGAATTCCTGATCTCTGGGGCCATCTTTTGCGGGGGGCCGGGTATTGTTGGGCAAGAAGGAGCCCCGTCACTTGGATGGGGACATGTGGGGAGATTCTGAAGGTGAGGACCTGAGCCCCGACATTCTGCAGGGTGTCCTTTGCCAGAAGCGCCCTTCCTCCCCCTCTGGCGGGTTAGCCCCCCTTGCCTGGAGAACCTGTAGTTCCCCCCACAAAGTAATCATCCGCGGGGGGCTGTTGATTCTCCTCGGGACCACCCGTGACTCTGTTTCCAGATCCGTGACGAGACCCTGAGGCTCAGATGTGACTTAGAAGCTGAGGGGCGAAGTGTGTCCCCAGGAGGCTCTGCATAGGACCATTTGTGTTGCCCGCAGCCCAGGGGCCATATATGGGGAGGGTTAGGGTGGAGGTGATACTGAGTGCTGGCCAGGGGCCCCCGTGGACGAGAGTGGATTCTCAGGGTGACGGCGAGTGGCTCTGTGTTTGCACAAAACTTGCCCACGCAGGAGGCTGAGATGCCAGACCTGTGGTCCCCGGTCCAGGCAGGTGGCCAAAGGCTTGGGGGGACCAGGGGCTTGTTGGTTGGATCTGCCACCTAGGCCCTGTCCCCTGCCACTCAGCGGCCAGCCAGACGGCACGCTGTGCACCGCAGCTGCGTGGATTCCGTGGGTGACGGGCCCCGAGGTGTATCAGAGCACTGACCACGGAGCCTGGATGTGGGCCACGGCGTCCCTGGGGCTGGAACACCTGCCTTCCCAACGACGGGCTGGATCACGGCAGGGACGCTGTGGTCTGAGGTGGGGGGGGACTGGACACCCACGCTTCCCGCACGGCCTCTGCTCAGCGGTGTCCTGTCAGCAGGTGGCTCCCCAGGGGTCCCCCGAGGCAGCTCAGCCATCACGCTGGTCCTGCAAGGGGGCATCTCAGCCCCGGTGTCAGGCTCAGGACGTGTTTCTCTCCCGGTGGACAAGACACTGCGTTGACTTCCAGTTCCCGTGCTGACTCCAGTCCCGAAAACCCCAGCAGGGGCCTCTGCAGCGGTGTTTTTCTCCCAGCCTGATCCTTGGATCCGATCCTCAGGAGCGAACTCTCAAGATCGTGCTGCCAGCAGGGTCACAGGAGCCCTCAGTCCTCGGGCGGTGGCGGATGAAATATTCAGTTTGACGGCTCCGCTCCCGAGGGTGGAGGGTGGAGGGGGACGCCTGCCTCCTCGGCCGGGCCTCTTATAAAGAGGAGCCTGCTGGGCCGCAGAGCCCATCCCCTTCCCCCTGCGGCCGCGGTGAGCCCCGGGAGCTCAAGGTAACCCCTGCAGGGGCAGATGTGGGGGCGCCGTGACAGGGAGGGACCCAGACGGCCGGGGCTTGGGCTCAGGACGACGGTCTGAGGCCCCTGGAACTGAACCCTCAGAGCCCGACCTCTTCCCAGAGCCGTTTTCCAGGGAGCTGCCCGGTGTGGGGAGGCTTGGGGGGAAGAAGCGGGCGCTGCCGGGCGCCTGGTCCCACCCCGGCTCCTCCCGCTGCAGGTGGACGGGAGCTTCGTCAGCTGGTGGGCATGATGAAGGCCTGCTTGGTGCCAGGGGTGGCCCTCTGCCTCCTGCTGGGACCTCTGGCGGGTGAGTGGCGGCTGCTGTGCCCCCGGCCGCTAGGCAGCGGGTGTGTGGGGGCCGGGGGGTCCTGCCTGGGGGGCTCTCCAGGGTGACTGCCCTCCTCTTCCTCTGCAGGGGCCAAGCCGGTGCAGGAGGAGGGAGGTATCGTATGGTCTTCTTGTTCTCTCCTTGTGTGTGTTTGAGTGGGATGGGGTCTGAAGAGGGAGCCGGGTGGGGGCTGGGTGGGGGCTGCCCCCCCGCCCCCGTCCTGAGCCAATGAAGCAGGAGCCTGGGTCAGGCCAAGGACAAGCTATGCAGGCAGAGGGTCAGGAGCCTCTTCCCCCGGCCCTGCCCTCCAGCCCCCTGGGGACACAAACCCTCCGCGACCGGTGTCCTAGGCTTGCTCGGCCTCCTCATCCTCGGGTTGGACTCACCCCAGGGCCCCCCCACCTGAGTCCTGCCTCAGAGCAGTGGCGTCTGGACTCCAGGGCTGGGGCTGTGGTCTCTGGGGAAAGCCCCCCGGGCTGTGCCCCCACCCTCACCGAGGTGTTCCCTCCCTGCCCAGCATCTCCAGGATGGGAGCCAGATTCCCCGCCCCCTCCCCCTCCCCCTCCCCCTTTTCCTGTCCCTGAGCTGTCCCCCCCCCCCAACCAGGAGTGCTGAGAGGCAGACCCAGGCCATCACCCAGATAACGAGGCTCCGGGTACTTCCACAGAGGACCGGGGGTGGCCCAGGTCCCGGCTCCCAGCTGGGAGGGCCCCTTCACTGCCAGGGCACTGCTGGCCACCGGCCACCTGCCCTGAGGCATCACGGAGGGGCAGCTCGGGCAGGGCGGGTGGGGCAGCCACTGAGGCGGCGGCGGCCGTGTCTTTCAGGCCCCTATGCCGAGCCGCCCGCCATGCCCTACTGGCCTTTCTCCACTTCCGACTTCTGGAACTACGTGCAGTACTTCCAGGCCCTGGGGGCCTACCCGCAGGTTGAGGACCTGGCACGCACCTTCTTTGCTCACTTCCCCCTGGGGACCACCCTGGGGTTCCATGTCCCCTATCAGCAGGACTGAGCCCACCTGGCTCCCCAGTCTCATGCTCAATAAATTCCCGACTTGAGATGCACCGAGCCTTCGGGTTTTCTTTCAAGAACGGCTCTAGTCAGGCCACGTTCCCTTTCTTATGTGACAAGCGCTCCAGGGCCCTGACTCAGGACCGTGCTTTACGCGTCACCCTGTTACCTAAACTCACAGCCCCTCGGAGGGAGGTGCTGCAGGTCTCCTGGAGTGCAGGGGGGAAACTGAGGCAAACAGACACCAGGGCGCTGCCTGACTTGTTGACGGGACCTAGATTCCAGGCGGCCACACCCCAGAGCCCCGGCCCTCGGTCACCGAGGTGTGCAGCAGCCGGACCCTCAGCGGCCGCCCGGGCTGGGACCCCTGCCGCCCCCCCTTCCCGCAGCGTGCTCCTGAGGGCCGCTCACAGCAGGGCGGCAGGAGCCTGGCCTGTGGGGAAGGGCCAGGGGCTGGGTGCCCTCCGTCTGTAAGGGGAGGGTCCCTGAAACCTGGGCGCAGGCGTGGCCTACTCCTCCGTGGCCAACTCCTCTGGGGCTGTGGGAGGAAGCGGGCTACATGCCCTGGGGACTCTGGAGGTGGGGGAGGTGGGGGAGGACAGGCAGGCCAGCGGCATGGTGTCTGGGGTGGCAGCTCTGCAGCTCTGCAGGCGGTGAGCCTCCCGGGGCAAGCGTACAAGCCGCACGCCCTGCCGGCCACCTCGGGTCAATGAGAAGCCTCTGTATGGGGCGCAGTAGGTAGAGGACACATCCGGCTCTCCCCGTTTGTCAGTGAGCACGGGGTGCTCCCACCTTTGAGCTGCTGGGGATGACGGTGCCCTGACCACAGGGTGCAAGTGCCTCGAGCAGAGCCTGCCTCCACGTCCTCTAGGTGTGTCCCCCAGTGGCACCGAGGCTGGCAGGGCTGGCAGGGCGGTTCTACCCGCTCCCCACTGCTGCTCCGGGTCACAGTCCCCGGCGGTGCACGACTGACCGCTCCGGCCCTGCCCTCCCCTCCCCTCCCCTCCCCTCCCCAGGACTCCTCCTCCTCCGTCCTCCGGGTTGTAAACAGGGAGGTCAGGTGGATTCCTCCGGCATCTCCCCGAGGCTGCGGGGGCGGAGCACCCTTCCTGGGCTTCTCGCCATTCCTGTGTCCGCTGCAGAGAAAGGGCTCGTCGGGTCACTTGGCCACTGAGGTGCGGTCTGTGCTGGAGAGTCACGGGGTCTCCGTGTGCTGCGCACGGATCGCTCACCGCGGTGCACAGCGGCCCACGGGCATGTGCCTGCAGCGGGCGGGGCCCGGGAGTCCCGGAGCCCCCTGACCACCACCACCCGCCCCTGTCCTCGGTCCGCGGGGCTCCCCCCGGGGGCTCCCCCCACCCGATCGCCGCCCTCGCCCCCTCCCCCCAGCCCCGTGTCCATCCCCCTCCCGGCCCCGTCCTCCCGCCCCCCCCCCCCGTGCCCTCTCCCCTCCCGTTGTCCCCTCCCCCGCCCCGTGCCCTCCCCTTCCCCGTGTCCCCTCCCCCCCGTGTCCTCCCCCTCCCCGTGTCCCCCCGCCCCCCGTGTCCCCCCCGTGCCCTCCCCCTCTCCGTGTCCCCTCCCCTCCCCCGTGTCCCCTCCCCTCCCCCGTGTCCCCTCCCCCCCGTGCCCTCCCCCTCCCCGTGTCCCCTCCCCTCCCCCGTGTCCCCTCCCCCCCGTGCCCTCCCCCTCCCCGTGTCCCCTCCCCTTCCCCGTGTCCCCCTCCCCCTCCCCCGTGTCCCCCGCCCCGTACCCTCCCCCTTCCCCGTGCCCTCCCCCTCCCCGTGTCCCCTCCCCTTCCCCGTGTCCCCCTCCCCCTCCCCCGTGTCCCCCGCCCCGTACCCTCCCCCTTCCCCGTGCCCTCCCCCTCCCCGTGTCCCCTCCCCCCCGTCCCCCCCGCCCGGTGTCCCCCGCCCCCCGCCGCCCCCAGGACCGCAGGATAGCCCGGCCCCGCCCCGCCCCGGCCCTCCGACCCCCGCGTTCGCGCGCGGCTTCGCCCGGTCTGCGCGCTGGGCCGTCGGGGCCGAGCCGTCGGCGCCCGGGGCCACCCCGCCTCCCCGCCTCCCCGCGCAGGTCCCTCCCGGGGCGCCCAGGGAACCACAGAGTCGGCGGTCCTCCGGCGCCTAGACCCGCCGCGGCCGGCGCGCACCGGAAGAGGCGTCGGGCGGGCCGGAAGTGGGCCGGGGGCGCGGGCGGCGAGATGAAGCCGGCGGTGGACGAGATGTTCCCCGAGGGCGCCGGGCCCTACGTGGACCTGGACGAGGTGAGGCGGGGAGGCGGCGGCGGCCAGGCTGGGGCGGCGGCCAGGCGGGGGCCCCAGGGGCGGGAGGGGCTCCGGGCGCCGAGGGAACCATAGAGTCGGCGGTCCTCCGGCGCCTAGACCCGCCGCGGCCGGCGCGCACCGGAAGAGGCGTCGGGCGGGCCGGAAGTGGGCCGGGGGCGCGGGCGGCGAGATGAAGCCGGCGGTGGACGAGATGTTCCCCGAGGGCGCCGGGCCCTACGTGGACCTGGACGAGGTGAGGCGGGGAGGCGGCGGCGGCCAGGCTGGGGCGGCGGCCAGGCGGGGGCCCCAGGGGCGGGAGGGGCTCCGGGCGCCGAGGGAACCATAGAGTCGGCGGTCCTCCGGCGCCTAGACCCGCCGCGGCCGGCGCGCACCGGAAGAGGCGTCGGGCGGGCCGGAAGTGGGCCGGGGGCGCGGGCGGCGAGATGAAGCCGGCGGTGGACGAGATGTTCCCCGAGGGCGCCGGGCCCTACGTGGACCTGGACGAGGTGAGGCGGGAGGCGGCGGCCAGGCGGGCGCCCGGGGACACGGGGGCGGCGCTGGGAGGCGGCCCGGGGGGCGGGCTGGGGGCTGGGGCGAGAGGGGCCGCGGCCCGGGAGCGGGTGGCCTGCGTGGCCCGGGGCAGGGCGGGAGGCCGCGGGCAGAGGCGGCGGAGGATCCCGGGATTTTTTTTTTTTTTTTTTTTTTTTTTTTTCTTAAACGTCTCGGGTTTGGGTTCCTGAGAACGACCGCGGAAAGGCCCAGGGGCAGCCGCCCGGCGACTCCGGAGCCGGGAAAGGCGGGAGCGGGCGGCCCGGGGACCCTCCCCCGTCGCCGTGTGGCCTCCGCCTGCCCGGCCGCGCTGGCCCGCGAGGCGCCGGGACCCCAGGCCCGCGGGGAGGCCCCAGGGAAGTGGGTGGAGGCTCCGCAGCAGCGGGGGCCGATCCAGGGCCCAGGCGGCGGCGCAGGGTTCGCACAGACTCGGGGCCTCTGCGGCGCCCCGTAGGGGGCTAGAACCCCGCCCAGGGTTTGCGGGGAGGTGGCAGGTCAGGGCGGCTGCAGGATGCTGTGTGAGACGCAGGGGGAGCCCGGGGATGCGATGCACACGGCGTCCAAGACCCGAGGACCCGAGGGGACCTTCAAGGTAATTCCCTGGGATGCCGCCCCTCTCGCCCACTTCCTCGGCCTGAAACGAAACTCTGGCTCCGACCGGGGCACCTCTCCATCCCTCGCCCGCCTGCCTCTGCTGCAGGGCGGCCCCGGGCCCTGTAGGGCGCTGTCCCCCCCCCCCCCCTTCCTGCTCTCCCGGAAAGCAGCCCTGACGCCGTGTCCCCTTTCCCTTCCAGGCCGGAGGTAGCACCGGGCTCCTGATGGACTTGGCAGCCAACGAGAAGGCAGTTCACGCAGACTTTTTCAATGGTGAGGACGCGGGGGTTGGGGATTCCAGGGCTGACCCGAGTGTTCGTCGGGTGTGTGAGGCAGTGGAATACCTTGCGGCACCGCAGCCTGGGCAGTCAGCCCTGCTTCCCAGGAGGAAAACAAAGTATAAAACTGCACCCAGTCTTGCGTTCCGGTGGTCGAGCTTGCGCTGTAGCCACGCTTTTGGCCTCCTGAGCCCGTGGCAGAGGCTGGTCTGTTGTCGTGACCCGAGACTCGGGTGCGGGAACCCCAGGGGGGTTTCTCGTCTGCCGTAGGAGACGGCTGGTTTTCCTTCCCTCCCTGTGTCGTGTTGCTGGGTTCTGGCCCCCGGGCTCCCTTCACGGCCACAACCCGCTCTCCCCGCCCTTGTCGCTGAAAGCAGGACTCCGTTGTACTTCAGAGCTTTGACGCTGGTTACCCAGAACCTGGATAGTCGGTAGTGAAGAACCAAGGGGGCGTGACACCTTCTCACGGCCTTCCCACGTTATAGGGGGTGTTTCTCCTGCTGCCTTCGGGTCTCCTAAGGCCCTGTTCCTGCAGGTTGTATTCTTACTAAGACACAAGATAGGTCGTCTTGGGAGAGCCCGTGGTGTTTTCCATCATCCTTCTTTCATCCAGGGTGCTGCTTTGATGTGCCCAGTCCCCGCTGGAGCCCGAGTCCACGTTCTCTTATCTGGCGTCTTTTCAGCAAGTCGTTGCCTAAAAAGAGAAGCCAGGCTGCTTGCTTAGGTGCCGTCTTCCCGGGGAGCCGGCCACTCTCCTGAGGCGACACCCAGGCTGCCACCAGCCTGGAGGACGGGACAGCCTTTCTCTAAGGTCTCCAGAGTCACCATGTGAAAGCCCCGCTCATGTGAGGTGATCTCAGGGGGCCTCTCCCCGGGCAGGGCAGGGTGGTCTCCAGCAGCACCCGACCTGCTATCACATGCAGTAATCTCCCTCAAGGTCCCACGGGTCCTCTGGATTTACAGACTTGCCTGCGTTCCAGTGTTCAGGTGCACATGGTTTCTGAAAACAGCCCTTTAATTCTGCCAGGAAGGTACCTGGGAGGGACCCGGGCCGCCCAGCGTGGGGCCCTCCTCTCTCTGGTCAGGGCTGGAAAGGGAGGGAGCACAGAACGACTTTGTGCTGCATCGGTCCACCCACCGACAGTTCACGAGGAGGGAGCACGTGGCCGTCAGGCTGTGCCAGTGCCCTGTGTTCAGGAAGCTGCTTACTAGCCGGGAGTGCCTAGGGTGGGGCTTCTGCCCCCTGGCCCCTGGGGCGTGCTCTCTTCACTCACTGTATGGTAGGCCAGGCACGAGGGGGGGGCAGCTGTGAGGGCAGTTTCTCTGGGGGCGGGGGTGTGAGCTGGGGCTGGGGGCTGGGGAGAAAGGTGCAGAGCTGTGGGACGGGGAGTCAGCCCTGCTGCGCTGGGACACCCCCCCCCACCCCCGTGTCATTGCTGAGCAGAGGCGGCTGGGACCCTCCACACCTCTTTCCAGCTGTTTGTCCTGCACCGTTTGAACATGGGACTATGAGGAGACCCTTAGTTTCCTTTCCCCGTCGTGAGAGCAAGGCCTGCCGGTGGTAGAGGGTTTAGGAAACCCATAGACAAAGAGAATCCAGCGTCCTCCAGTGCTGAGGCAGGGGACCCATCCCAGTAAGCGGAACGCCGCAAGTGTGTGGTGCTTCTTCCAGCACAAAGGGCTCAGACCGTCTCTCAGGCGGGACCGTTGGTTGGACTCCCTTAAAGACGACCATTCTTGGGTGGCTCAGTTCTAGCACCTTCCTCCCGCCTGCCCTCTGCGTTCCCGTGCTTGCGCGGCGTCCAGTGCCTGCCAGCCTTCAGTGGCCTCGCCTCCGCCTGTGTGCATTTTCTTAAGATTGTCACCTAAATAGGTTAAAGGTGCCGCTTTCTGCACTACTCTGCCCCTAGGACGGTATGACCTCTGCTGGATAAAATGGAGTCTGGAAAAGCTCGTTTATTTGGATCGTTTACTGTTTTTTCTGTATTTTGGATGATTATGTAATTCATTTTAAAGTTATTTTCTTAGTTTACCTTTGTGCCTAGTTAACGTGTAGTTTTGTTTGTTTACGTAGATTTTGAAGATCTGTTTGATGATGATGACATCCAGTGAGACGCCGTCCAGGGGCGCGTGTGCGCGTGTGCTCACGCCTGCACTGTACTGCTGTGGTGGAGCTCCGCAAAGGACAATTTCAGATGGCTCTAAAGAACTTGTGGACGTTACTAGAAATTAGGAGGTGGTTACCAAGAAAGAGAAGGATGGTTTTAAATATCTGCATGAGGCCCGCTAATCTCTAAATGTGACCAACTTTTGTCCTTCAATTAAAAGAAAAAGTGATGCCGTCATTGCAGGGTAATTTTAATTCTTGAATTTTCAAGCAAATGTTACAATCCCTGAAAGTCTCTGTGCTTACGTGTGGGTGTGTGTGTGTTGGCATGGAGAGTGAAACACTTGTCAGCCTACAAGTACACACTACGCTCTTTTCCCCGTATGCAGTATCGAGTAATTGTGAGGGCTCACCCCCTGCAAAGTGTGGGCTAGACAGCGGTGTCGGGTGTGCACGTGGCCCTCCTCACAGCACGCTGGTCAGACCTTACTCTGGGCAGATGCGCCTGGCACGGTCCCCCCCGCTCCCCCAAGCTGGGCCTCGGGTCACCTGCCCTAGCACTAGAGCAGCTGCTGTTGCGAGACCCGAGGCTTGAAGACTCAAGACAGCTAGATAATGACCCTGACGGAGGTGCCTTCCTTGTGAGAAATGTGTATGTTGGGCCATTTCAAAGAGGATGTAACACCTAAGGGAGAAAAAGGTATTTTTGACTTTCTTTTTGGCCCAGCTCAGCTATAGATAATGGCTGTAAAAACTAAGATTTCTATTTCATGTCGATGTCAAAGTGAAGAGTGTTTTCTTCGGCCAGGAAGCGCCCATGCCACAGGACTACAGCGCTCCGCATATCTTAGAGATGAGCAGGGCCACTGAGTAGATGCTCAGCACATGCTGACCTCCCCCGGGACAACGCGCTGGACAGCATCACCTGGTAGCCCGAAGAGAGATGAAGGTCTAACCTGGAGGAGCCCTCACCTCTGCTGCGTCCCCGTGAGTGCTGTGCGGGCTTCCAGTCTGTCACTTAGACGGTGCTCCTGCCCTGCCCTGGGAGAACTAGTCTGGCAAGCTGCCCTGGGCCCACACGAGAGCGGGTTACGGCCCAGTGTCCCTGCCAGACAGGACAGGACAGGTGTGGTCTGCTGTGTCGGAAGCCCCTTCCTCTGAGGCTCGGGGCCCCAAAGCACAGGCTGCCTCACAGGCGAGCTGCGCACTCTCTGCCTTCTGAGAGCGGCTTTCTTGGTGCTTAGCTTAATTCACGAGCGGTTTCTACTGTTTGCTAAGTGGGTTTCTCAGAACAGGCCCACAAGTGTCTGGGGAGCAGGTAGGTGTGGGGGTGAATTCTTTGGGGTTACCCTACAGTCCTCATCCGTTGAGGTTTTCAACAGCCCTGTGTGGTTTGTGCCGTTTTGCGTCGGGGCTGGCTGGGGCTCAGACCCGCAGCGACCCTGCAGTGACCCCTGTGTTGAGTGTCACCAAGGAGCTGTGGGCCCCGCCCAACCCCCCTCACCTGTCGGGCCTCCTTCTTTGTCGGGCCTCCTTCTTTGTCGGCAGACGAGGCCCTTGGTCCCTGACATGGCTCCTGGTTCTTGGGCCTCTGCTTGTCAGCAGGAGGGGGTGGCCCGAGGTGGAGGAAGGGGAACCAGAGCACGGGAACTCCATGGCTGCAGTGGGGAGCTCTGTGTGAGCCTTAGAATCCCGGGCGAGTCTGGTCCCGGCAGCTGTGTGAGTGCTAATCCCCGTGTGTGTGACACACGCGGTTAGACCCGTTAGGCATTTGTGCCCTGGACCACCTTTTGCCTTCACAGAAGCTGCAGCTTCCTGGTGCCATGAGGCTCAGAGACAAAATTTGCACCTTCTCCCCCTTTGTCTCGCTGCACCTCGGCCATCCCCATGGGGAAGCGGCGAGTACGGTAGGAGACAGCAGCATCCGCTTGTCCTGTGCGTGTGCGGACTCTTGCCGTTGTCAGTCATGTGTCTTCATTGACAGTGGCAAAAACACACTTCCTCTAATTTTTTCTACCTCCTTGCCTTGATCATGGGGCCTCGTGTGCCCATCTCTGGCACATTTAGAAATGCTGTGGGACCCCTGGGGGGCTCAGCGGTGGAGCGCCTGCCTTCAGCTCAGGTCATGATCCCGGGATTGAGTCCCACATCGGGCTGCCCGCTGGGAGCCTGCTTCTCCCTCTGCCTGTGTCTCTGCCTCTCTCTCTGTCTCTCATGAATAAATAAATAAATCTTAAAAAAAAGAAATGCCGTGGAGTTATGCTACACTTGACGTCAGGCCCAGCTGCCAGCCAAGGGGTGGAACGTGAGAAGGTGAGGCACAGCTGGGCCGGAACCCCTGGGGCTGCTTGGAGACCCAGCTGAGGGTAAGGAGACTCCTCAGTGAGGACGGGAGGCAGCTTACGCACCAGAGCCTGTGAGTGGAAGCGGGGATTTGTGGGCAGGCTGGAAGGACAGGTGAACAGAGGACAGCTGGCCCCAGGCTCTGGGACCCTCGAGGGGGCCGTCCCCCCACTTCCCCTGCCACGGGCTTCTCGGGCCAGGTGGGGCCAGGGTCCTGACAGTGCTGGCTGTAGCTGGCCCCGTGTGCCCCCCGACCTGCCAGCCGTGGCCAGGCTGCCGCTGGGACAGTGGGTGGCAGTGCCCACTCAGACCCTGGAGCTGGGGAAGCACCTTTGTACAGAGCGGAAGGTGTCTGCTCCATGGCCGTGATGGGTTCTTTGGGGAATATTCTGTTAACTGTCGGGGGATCCTCGGGATCTGAAGTTACCGGTTCTTGGATGTGAGGATGCTAACGAGAGGGAGCCCTTTCAAGACCTCGTGACCAACTACACGTGTGGGGCTCAGGAAGCGACCCGAGAGGAAGACTGTCCCGAGTTTCACACTGGCAGGACTTCAGTCGGGGCCTCTGAAGGGACCGTCCCCTCTCCTGGCCCTCGTGTCCTCCTGAGTGGGGGCAGCGTTCACCTCACGCCAGCTCCGGCCCGGCCCTCCGTTGGAGCAGAGACGTGCCTGTGGCCTCTCAGGACTCCGGATACCACCCGAGACAGGGCGGGGGGCCGGCCTCTGAGTTCTGGCACAAACACCAGACAGCTGGACTGAGCACGCTTCCAAAACAAGTCACGTTTTTTAAAAAGCAGCGTTAGTGATTTTAGAAATCTTACCGCTGTGAATTCTGCCTGGAGCCAGGAGAAAGTGCTGAGGAGAGGCGCCCAGATAATAGGGCCCTTTGTTTCTCCAGAGGCTGAAGATGGACCCTGAGGGGCCGCAGAAGCAAAGCCTCGGCCAAGGGCAAGGGTGACTGCCCCACTCCCGCCCCCAAGGAGGTGGATGCAGCATCTCTGCACCCACCTCCTGCACCCAGCTCAGGTCAGTGCGGGGGTGTCAGCCCCACGGTGAGATCTGCGGGTGCCGCGTGTCGTGTGGATGATGCTTAACCCCGACGAGCCAGAAAGTGAGCTGCTCAGAAGTATGGCTCACTGGTGTAACTCAGGGGAGCGCATGTGGTGCCCTGGAAATGGCAAGTGCCCTCCAGGCGAAGAGCATCACCCCTTGGGGAGGGGCGGTGGCAGGGAGGGAGAGTCCCCTGGCCCGTGAGTGGCCGCGCACCGGAGGGGCAGCTTGTAGCCAAGCAGTGGCTGCCACGCAGTCGTGCTCAGGAAGCGCCTGGATAATAAGTGGCACTTGTGTGTGGTGCTGCGGCAGCGTGCGTCCCCACCACAGTGCACAAGGGCTCCTTTTCTCCACGGCCTCGCCAGCACCTGTTTCTTGTGTTTCTGACTTTAGCCATTCTGACAGGCGTGGGGTGATTCCTCATCGGCATCGTGATTTGCCTTCCCTTGCTGATGAGCGATGTGGAGCATCTCTCTGTTGGCCGTCTGGGCATCTTTAGAGAAACGTCTCCTCAGGTCCTCAGCGTGTTCTTGAATCACGTTATTTGGGGTGTTGTGGTTGTTGTTGAGTTGTAGAAGTTCTTTACGTGTTCTGGACACGCACCCTTCACTGAATACGTCATTTGCGGATACCCTCTCCCATTCGGTAGGCCGCCCTTTACACGTTGCTGACAGTGGTCTCCACCGTGTGAAAGCTTTTTATTTTGGTGAAGTCCCAGTAGTTTATGTTTGCTTTTATTTTTCTTGCTTCAGGAGACACATCTAGGAAAAGTCGCCATGTCTGATGTTGGAGAAATCACCACCGCCGGTGCTCTTTTCTAGGAGTTTAGAAAAGGGTTTCTTGCCTCACATTTAGGTCTGAACTTATTTTTGTGTGCGGCGTAGCAGAGTGGCCCAGTGTCCCTGTTCTGCACGCGGCTGTCCAGTGCTCCAGCACCATTTGTGGAAGAGCCTGTCTTGTCCCCCCCGTGTACCCGCCCCTGCCCTGTCCAGGGTTGGGTGACCATATAAGCAGGGGCTTATTTCTGGCCTCGCTTTGCTCCCATGGACGC
Source organism: Canis lupus familiaris (assembly GCF_011100685.1). Lineage (NCBI taxonomy): Eukaryota > Metazoa > Chordata > Mammalia > Carnivora > Canidae > Canis > Canis lupus. The sequence goes on along the minus strand of NC_049246.1, from coordinate 50,612,119 downwards.
AGGTGTCTGTTCCGGTGCCGGTACTGCGCTGCTTTGATTACGGTGGCTTTGTGGGATTGTTGAAATTTGGGGTTGCGATGTCTCCAGCTTGGTTCTTCTTTCTCAAGAAAGAGCACCTTTGGCTGTTGGGAGTCTTTAGTGGTTCCACACAGACGTTAGTGATATTTGTTTTAGTTCTGTGAGAAGTGATCCAGCCAAGTGCACCACGCACCACTGGGTACTCACCCAAAGAAAAGGAAGAACACTAATTGGAAAAGATGCACGCAGCTCGTGTTTGTTGCAGCATGATTTGCAGTAGCCGAGACCTGGAAGGAAGGGCTGCGTGTGTGTAACGGATTATCACTCAGCCGTAACAAAGGCCGAGGTCTTGCAGCTCCGTGGATGGACCTAGAGGGTGTTATGTAAGTGTAGTAAGTCAGAGAAAGATGAATGCCGTGATTTCATGCGTATGTGGAATCTAGAACACAAAACAAATGAATAAACAAAAAGACACAGACCTGTAAACAGAGGACACACTGGTGGCTGCTGGGGCGGAGCGGTGAGCAGAATGGGGAAGGGGAGCGGGAGGCGCAGGCTTTCTGACCGCGGGGATGAACGGCACAGTCGGTGGCACTGGGGAGCGTGTGGTGCCGTGGTAGTGACGTGGTAGTGACGCTGGTGAGCACAGCGTTAACACTCTGGGCACTCTTGTGCTGTCGTGCATCAACTGCACTCAAGAATACGTGAATCTAAATAAACACAAGTGTATTGGATACGCAAGGGACTTTGAAAATAATCAAGTCCTGGGTCCTGCTGGAGGACAGCAGCCCGGGGAGGTTGTGCATGGGGCCCAGCGCCTGCTCCGCTCACCTCGGGGGCTCCCGGCGCCCCCAGCCAGGCTGGCAGGGCGGGGAGAGTGGGGCCTCCGGAAGTGCCAGGCACGGGGCGTGGGGAAAGGCTGGGACATGGATTTCCATTCGTCTTCCAGTCACAGCTGGCGAGAGAGAGGCTGCCCCGAGAGACCCCTCACCAGGTCCCTAGAGGTGGCACGGGCCAGACCTTGCCGGGACCCAACAGGCCCTGCCAGGTGAAGTGCTGCCCCCGCCTCCCGAAACGTGCAGGCTGTGCTGACCCTGCCTGGAGACAGCCCAATGCTTCGAGGGGCCTGGGCGAGGCTCTAGGCCGTCCCTCCTGGAGCCGGGGGCGGGGGGCGGGAGGGGGGGGCCTGCCTGCACTTTGCAGAGAGCTCCCTGTTCCTGCTTGGGGCCAGCTCTCCTGCTGCCCACCCCCACCCAGTTCATTAGATCATTTGGGGGAGGGAATTGGGGTGCAGATGCTGCACAGAGAGAAGGCGGATCCTGCTGCCAGTAGAGCCCCAGGACCGAGCTGCAAGGTCCTGTGGACTCCGGTGTCGGTGGGCCCAGCCCAGCCCCATGTGGGATGCACAATGGAGGAAGCCGGGCCTCAGGCAGGAGGGACAAGTGACCTGCGGTCCTGCAGGCCCAACACTCCAGGAGGTGGGGTCCTCACAGCCCCAGGTGACCTCCTAGACTTGGGGTCCCGGGGCACATCGGGATGAGAGATTGTGCAAACACATCCCAGTCCGAGGCTGCCTGCCACACGGCCCAGGGGCACAGGGGACCTGAAGGCGCGCCCCTCCTGGTGGGGAGACAAAGGCAGAGGGGCAGGCGGGGTGCACAAGGTGGCGGTGACCAGGCTCCCTGGAGCTGCTCCCCCCCGACTTGCCCCCCCTGTGCCTGCCTGAGCTGTGAAGTGGGGCTGCTGAGAGTGAGCAGGGCCCGAGTTACGCCCAGATTGCCCCCTGCACGTGGCACTGCGAGCTGTGAGCACGCCCGTGGGCCCCGGGAACCTTGGGTCCTCTGTCCTCCGCCTCCCCCTGCCCCTGAGTTCCTGTCCCTGTGGAGTCACCATCTGCTCACGGCACAAGGGGATTTGCCCCCCCGTGGCGCAGGTCTCCGGAGGCGCCTGGCCCCAGCCCCAGCCCCGGGCTCGGGCGGCCTTCTCTCTCCCCAGAGGTGCGGACAGGCCGGGAGACAAACGGCGAATGTGGAAGGACCCACGGGAAGCACACACCACAGACGCAGGGCCGCGGGGCCAGTGTGGACCGGGGTCGGGCGCCTGTGCAGAAGGGCAGCGGAGCCGCGCAAAGGAAAGGATGGGCCCGGGGACCGGGAAGACCGTGCGCAGAACCACGGCCCGTGCGAGGCTGCAGCTGCCGGTAGATGTCCGGTGAGGCAACACCTCACTCTCCTCACTAGAGGGGCAGACGTTTAAAAGACTTCATTATGTTGACTTGAAGATAGTGTAGTTGGGGTACACGATCGGTGTCGGGTGTACCACGCGGGTCACACGGTCTGTGCGTGACTCCGTGCTCGCCATCTGAGCGTGGTCCCTCCTCCCCGCGCAGCGCCACGGCAATCTCACTGGCCACCCTCCCCACGCGGCCCTTCCCGGCCCTGCGCCCCACTGCTTCACAGCCGGGGCTTTATCCGTCTCCGTCCCCTTCCCTACTCTGCCCACCCCCGCCCTGGCAACCACCAGTTTGAACAGGTCTGTGTTCACAGGGCTGATTCTGTTTTCAGTTTGTTTATTCATCTATTTTTGTGGATTCACATAAATAAGTGGAATCATATGGTGTTTGTCTTTCTCTGACTTGTTTTCACTTAGCGTTAACACCCTCCAGCTTCGGGACGCCCGGGTGGCTCCGTGGGTGAGCGTCTTCGCCCAGGGCGTGACCCCGGGGTCCTGGGATCGAGTCCCGCATCAGGATCCCTGCAGGGAGCCTGCTTCTGCCTCTGCCTGTGTCTCTGTGTCTCCTGTATAAGTAAATACAATCTTTAAAAAAACAAAACAAAAAAAAACAACCGACACCTAGCTTCATCCAGGTCATCGCAAATAGCAAGACCTCCTCCTTTTGTATGGCTGACGGGTATTCCACTGTGTGTGTGCAAGGTGAGGTGCAGGGGTTGGGGCGGTTACTTGATACACTTACACCTATTCATCTAATACATAGAATTGACCTTTTGCTGTGCGTGTACAGATGTGTGTTCCGGGGGAGGGCACGCACGCGGTGTGTGCCCACCTGTACCTGTACGGCCGCCCCCCCTCAGCCCATGGCTGTGACCATACACAGGGTACATGCTCACATATGTGGGGGGGTGTGTCCCAGAAGGTGGAACTCACAGCCCCGCGGGGAAGGACACACCTGAAGAGCCTGAGCAAGTAGCGTGAGGGCAGGTGCTGGGGCAGGTGTAGGCTGCACTCTGGAGGAAGCCCCGGGTGGTGAGGAGGAGAGGGAGAGAAGAGTGGCCGGGTGTGTGCAGGATCCGGGCCAGGTGGCCGGTGGGGTGGCCACGGGGAGATTCGTGTGGGGCTCGGGGTGATTGGTTTTAGCCGCAGTCTCTGGACCGTGTTACTGGTTTTGTTCTGTTTGGTCCATCTCTGTACTCTTCCAACTTGAACTTTCATTTTGCTGAGACCTAATTTATCCTGTCACTAGGGGGGCAGGCTTCAGCCCCCAGCCGTGCCCAGCACGGTTAAGTAAATGTTGAAAGAACCTGTTGGAACTTTTGCTGAGACAGGAAAACCACCAGGCCTGCCGTGAAAATAACATTTGGAGCAGTTGGCTGTGTTTTTTCTTAGCCTCTTGCTGAGGATCTGAACAGTCCCACAAGGTGGCATTCATTGAAAGCCAACTCTGAGCACCACGTTTCCATTATTCCATCGTGAAGCCCCAGGATGTCCCAGAGGGCAGGTGGTGTGCCACTGGCACGAATAAACTGAGGCTCACCACGGCGACGTGTCTCGCCCGGGCAGGCCCTCTGAGGACAGGAGGAGCAGGACGGTGCCTGGAGAGGTACAGCAGGGCCACCCTGCTTAGGACACGGGTGCGGGTCTCACCCTCTGAGATGTGTGACCTGGGGCCCGGCCCTCTGCTCCCGTAGGGTTAGAGAGACACCTAGCTCAAGACGAAATGAACACTTTCTGCTTGACAAAAGATGCCATTGGGGGACCATCAAGCTGCAGACGGAGGAATATCGTAGCTGACAAGGGGCCCACCTCCAAAATACACAAAGGGCTTCTGCAAATCAACAATAAAAGCAGGAACAACCTAATGGAACTGGGAACAGGGCGTTTATAAAAGGAGGTAGGCAAGTGACCAGGGCCCCCTGAGAGGATGCCGGGCATCATGGATCAGGGCAATGGCGCCGGGATGTGATCTCGCATTTGCTTGAATGGCCACAGTCTGAAACAACAAGGACGGATGTCGGGGCTGGGGGGCCCTCGGGGGGCCGTGTCCGGCCTGCCATGCGGGGCGGTGGCTGGGCAGCCGCCTTACTAGGCTAAGCCTCCACCCTCCTGCAGGCCCTCTGCCTGCGAGCTGCACTTTCAGGCATTTGCCTAAGAGGGAGGAGTCCGCCAGCACCAAGCTGGGCCCAGACTGGCCCCTGCCCCCGTGCGCCCAGCCGTGGAGCCCGGAGAGCGCGTGGGGGACACCGCAGCCTGGGGCTAGAGAAAGCAGCCAGGCCCGGAGGAAAGCAGGAGCAGGTGCGGGCGGAGCTCATCCAGGGGACACGGGTTAGAGCCTGGAGGGGTGGGGGTGGCCCTGACGGGCAGTGCAGGCTGAAGCGGCCGCTGGGTCGGAAGTTTCCGTCTCGTGTGCAGCTGGTGGTTTTGTGGTTGTATTTAATCGTCAGGACCCATCAGACTGAGCGCTTAGGTGTGTGCATTTGATGATCTGTCGGCTGCTCGATGATTTTTTTTTCAAGGGCAGCACGTTATTGTTATTAGTGTGCTGGGGCGGCTTCAACAGCAGAGACTTTCCTCCGAGTCTGGAGGCAGGAGGTCCCAGATCACGGTGTTGCCAGGGCTGGTTTCTGCTGAGACGGCTCTCCGCGGCCTGCAGACGGCTGTCTCCTCCTGTCCTCCCTGGCCTCGTCCCCGTCAGCGTCGGGTGTCTCCTCCTCCTCCTGGAGGGACACCAGGCCTATGGAGCCGGGGACCCACTCTTCGGCCTCATTTAGCTTCAGCTGTGTCCTCAAAAGCCCTGTCACCAGATCCAGTCACGTGGGGTGTTGGGCTTCAATCTGTGAACTTCGCGGGGGTGGGGAGGGACACAACTCAGTTCATAACAAAGAGTTTTTTTTTTTATTATTATTGGTGTTCAGTTTGCCAACATATAGCATAACACCCAGTGCTCATCCCATCAAGTGCTCCCCTCCGTGCCCATCACCCAGTCACCCCACCTCCCGCCCACCTCCTTTCTACCACCCCTAGTTCGTTTCCCAGAGTTAGGAGTCACAAAGAGAGTTTTTGAAAGAGAAAAAGAATACCTGCTCGCAGAGTGGTCGTGAGGATTACACCAAGGAAGACAGCCCTGAACACAGCCCCCGCCACGCACCCCGCCTGAGCAAGAGGGCGCCGTCATGGTCAGCAGCTCTGGAAGGCCGGGCTGTTTGGCCTCCATCCTTAGGGGCTGTTCACCCGGATCGCGTGCGGGTCCTAGCTCGTCCTGGCACGAAACCGCCGTGGAAGGAAGGAGCACTTTGTCAACTAAGGAATTCGCGCCGCCTGCTGACCGAGGACACCGCCCTGGTTGCTGATCAGAGGCAAGATGGTCTTCCCAGCGTGCCTGGGTCTGGCCGCTTTCGCCTCTCACCCTTGGGAGCAAAATGCAGGGAACTCGTTGAATCCTCGAACTGTGTTCTATGGAGAGGTGTGGACATTTAAGGTAAAAGAAAAGAAAACGGCTCCGGATGTCTGTATTCAGAACCGAAATAAGAAATGAAGCTGCCCCTGCTCCTCGAATCACCAGGCAGAAAACAAGAATTTTCAAGTGCTTATTCGTTCAGAGTAACTTTGCTGCCGTTCCGTTCACCCGCAGTTCAAGGCACCCATTTTAAGGGTACGGGTGACGATGTGGCAAATGTGTGTATCCACGTAACTTGTGTCACATTCAAGATCCAGGACATTTCCATCATCCCCAAACCCCAGACATCCCCTCCTACTCCTCCGTAGTCAGAACCCTCCACCTGCAATGTCTAACCCACTTTCTGTAACCACAGCAGCGTTGTGCCGCTCTAGCGTCTCATACACACACGTCATACCCCTTCGCATCTGGGGTATTTTCCCGAGATGATGTTTTTGAGATTCGTCCACCCTGATCCGTGTACCAGCAGCTCATTCTTTATTGCTGAATATGTGCCGTCGTACGGGCGCCGTCTTCTATGTTTTTTTTTTTCTAGAAGTTATGTTTTGTACCTGTGATCCATTTCAAATTAATATATATGCACAGCAAGGGCAAGATTTGAGGATCATTTTATATTTTCACATGGATGTCTAGTTTGTCCAGCAATTGATTTCCATATTGATAATAGCATCAGATGATCAGACTGTCTTTATTACTATAGCAATGGGGTGAGTCTTGAAGTCAGGTAGTATCAATCCTCCAACTTTGTTTTGCTCCTTTGATGTTTTGTCGTCTCCTCCCAGTCTTTTACTTCTCCACAGAAAATTTAGAATCAGTTTCTTAATATCCACAAGATAACTGCCTGTGACTTTGATTGGGATTGCATTGAATCTATAGATTGAGTTGGAAAAAACTTCACATCTTGACAATAGTGAGCCTTGCTATCCATGAACATGAGATATCCCTCCATTTATCTGGCTCTCCTTTGTTTCCTTTCATCACACATTTGTAGTTTTTCTCATACAGATTTTGTACCTACTTTGTCAAATGTACACCCGAGCATTTCATTTCCAGGGAGTGATAATGTGAGCAGTGATACTATAAATAGTGTTGTGTTTACAATGTCAATTTCTGCTCATTTATTGCTGGTATATAAAGCTAAAAATTAGCCTTATATCCTGCAAGCTTGCTGTAATTGCTTATTAGTGCCAAGAGGTTTTGTTGTTGTTGCTGTTGATTCTTTTGGATTTTGTACAGGTGATTGTGTCATCTGTGAACAAAGTTTTATTTCTTCCTTCTCAATCAGGAGGTCTTATGTTTCCTTTTTTTCCTCTCTGTTTTATGGAATTTGCTTGGACTTCCAGCATGATCTTGAAACGGCGTGGTGAGAGGGGATATCCTTTTCTTGCTCCTGATCCAAGTGGAAAAGCGTCACATCGCACACCATTAAGTATGATGTCAGCTCTAGGTTTCTTGTAGACATTCTCTATCAAGTTGAGGAAGTTGCTTTCATTCCTAATTTACTGATAGTTTTTTTTAAAAATCATAAATGGATGTTGGATCATGACAAATGCTTTTTCTACATCTATTGATATGATCACATGATTTTTTTTTCTTTAGCCTGTTAATTTGATGGATTATATTATTTGACTTAAAATGTTTAATTAGCTTTGCATACCTGGGATAAATCTCACTTGGTTGTGGTGTGTGATTATTTTTATATTGTTTCTTTTTCAGATGTAGAGTTCGGTAATTCATCAGTTGCATATAACAGCCAGTGGTCATCCCATCAAGTGCCCTCCTCAAGGCCCATCACCCCGTTACCCCATCCCCCCCCACCTCCCCTGCAGCAACCCTCAGTTTATTTCCTATAGTTAAGTGTCTCTCATGGTTTGTCTCCCTCTCTGATGACTTCCCATTCAGTGTTCTCTCCCTTCCCCTATGATCCTTTGTGCTGTTTCTTATGTTCCATGTATGAGTGAAATCATATGATAATTGTCTTTCTCTGATTGCCTTATTTCACTCAGCATAATACCTTCTAGTTCCTTCCATGTCGATATAAATGGTGGATATTCATCCTTTCTGATGGCTGAGTAATATTCCATTGTATATATAGACCACATCTTCTTTATCCGTTCATCTGCCCGTGGACACTTGGTCTCTTTCCATAGTTTGGCTCTTGTGGACATTGCTGCTATAAACACTGGGGGGCAGGTGTCCCAGTGTTTCACTTCATCTGTATCTTTGGGGTACATACCCAGTAGTGCAACTGGGTCATAGGGTAGCTCTATTTTTAACTTTCTGAGGAACCTCCACACTGTTCTCCAGAGTGGCCGCACCAGCTTGCATTCCCACCAACAGTGCAAGAGGGTTGGTTCCCTTTTCTCTGCATCCTCGCCAACATTTGTCGTTCCTGACTTGTTAATTGTAGCCATTCTGGCTGGTGTGAGGTGGTATCTTACTGTGGTTTTGATTTATATTTCCCTGATGCCCAGTGATGTTGAGCATTTTTTCATGTGTCTGCTGGCAATTTGTATGTCTTCTTTGGAGAAATGTCTGTTCATGTCTTCTGTCCATTTCTTGACTGAATTATTTGTTTTTTGAGTGTTGAGTTTGGTAAATTCTTTATAAATCTTGGATCAATATGCTAATATTTTGTTGGGGATTTTTGTATCTTTGTTCATGAGAGGTATTGGTCTGTACTTTTCTTGTGATGTCTCTACCTGGTTTTGGTATTAGGGTAATTCTGGCCTCATATAATGACTTGGAAAGCATTCCTCTGAGAGAGATTGTAGAGGATTTGTACAATCTATTCTTTAAATGTTTGGTAGAATTCATCAGTGTCTGAGTTTAGTGCTTTCTGTTTTGGAAGGTTATTAACTACTGGTTTCAATTTCTTTAAAAGATATAGGCATATCCAGATTGCCAGTTTCTTCTTGTGTGAATTTTGGCAAATTGTGTTTTTAAAGAAATTGGTCCATTTAATTTACCAAGTTTTTGGACATTGAGTTGTTTTAGTAATCTTTTATGATCCATTTAATGTCCATAGGTCTGTAGTGATGTCCTCTTTGTCATTTCTGATATTAATAATTTTTGTCCTCTCTGTTTTCCTTAGTCTGGCTAGAGGCTCATCAGTTTTGTCGATTTTTTTTAAGTGACAATGTTTGATTTCATTGTTTTCCTCTATCGTTTTTCTGTTTTTAATTAGTTTCTGCTCTAATTATTTTTCCTTTTACTTATTTGGATATAATTAGTGCTTCTTTTTCTATTTTTTAAAGATAGAACCTTAGATGATTGACTGTAGATCTTTCTTGTACTCTTATATATGCATTCAGTGCTGTAAATTTCCCCCTGAGCACTACTTTATATGCACCCCACAAATTCTGATGAGTTATGTTTTCATTTTCACTTACTTCAAAATATATTTAAATTTATTTTGATATTTCTTTAACCCTTGTGTTATTTAGAAGTATGTTTAATATCCATGTATTTTGGGATTTTGTAGCTATCTTTCTGTTACTGAGTTCTAGTTTTTTTCTACTGGGGGCTGAGAGTAGACATTGCATGTTTTCTATTTTTTAAATTTGTTTAAGATGTGTTTTATACCCAGAATGTAGTCTACCTTGATGAATGTTCCAAGGAAGTTTGAGAACAATATGCCTTCTCAAATGTTGTTGGATAAAATGATCTGTAGATGTCTGTTACGTCCAACTGACTGATAGAATTGTTGAACTCAACCATGTCCTTACTACTTTTCTGCCAGTTGGATATAACCATTGGTGTTAAAGTCTTTGACTATAATAATAATGGATTTATCTGTTTTTCCTAGCAGTTCTACCAATTTTTGTGCTGTGCAATTTAATGCTGTCTTGTTTGTCCCATATACATTAAAGATTGTTTTATCTTCTTAGAGAACTGACCCCTTTATCATTATGTAGTATCTCTCTCTATTCCTGATAATTTTCCTTGCTGTGAAGTCAGCTCTGTCTGAAATTAATATAGCTGCTCCTGCTCTCTTTTGACTAGCTTGGATTCTCTTTCTCCATTCATTTCATTTTAATCAATATTTTAAGTGGGGTTTTTATAAACTACATGTAATTGGGTTTTGTTTTTTGATACATCCTGACAATCTATATAATTTAATTGGTGCATTTAGACCATTGACATTCAAAGTGATTATTGATATGGTTGGACTAATATCTACCATATTTGTTACTGTTTTCTACTCTTCCCCTTGTTCTTTATCCCTGTTTTTGTTTTATACTCTTTTTCTGCCTTTTGTGGTTTAATGGAGCATTGATTTGATTTTATTTTATCTTTTCTTGCCATAATAATTATGTGTGTGTGTGTATATATATATTTGTATATTTTTATTGGAGTTCAATTTGCCAACATACAGCATATCATCCAGTGCTCATCCCGTCAAGTACCCCCCTCAGTGGCCGTCACCCAGTCACCCCAACCCCCTGCCCATCTCCCCTACCATTACCCCTTGTTCATTTCCCAGAGTTAGGAGTCTCTCATGTTCTGTCTCCCTCTCTGATTTTTCCCATTTTATCTCCTTTCCCCTATAATCCCTTTCACTACCTTTTATATTCCCCGTATGAATGAAACCATGTGATGATTATTCTTCTCCAATTGACTCACTTCACTCAGCATAATACCCTCCAGTTCCATCCACGTCTAAGTACAGGGTAGGTATTTGTCATTTCTAATGGCTGAGGAATATTCCATTGTATATATAGACCACATCTTCTTTATCCATTCATCTTTCAATGGACACCAAGGCTCTTTCCACAGTGTGGCTATTGTGGACATTGCTGCTGTGAACATTGGGATGCAGGTGCCCCTTTGAATCACTGTATTTGTATCCTTTGTATGCAATTGTTGGATCATAGAGTAGCTCTGATTTTAAGTTTTTGTGGAATTTCCATATTGTTTTCCAGAGTGGATGCACCAGTGTGCATTCCCACCAGCAGTGTTAGGAGAGCTCTCTACATCCTCACTAATACCTGTTGTTCTGAGTTGCTCATTTTAGCCATTCTGGCCAGTGTGGTGTGGTATCTCATTGTGGTTTTGATGTGTATTTTCCTGATGCTGATGTCTGAGAAAGTCTGTATTTCTGCTTCACTTTTGAAAGATGATTTCACAGGGTACAGAATTCTAGGTTGATTTTTTTTCCCTCTCAACATTTTAAGTATTGATGCTACTCTCCTCTTGCTTGCATGTTTTTTGAGAAGTTGGTTGTAATTCTTACCTTTGCTCCTCTATAGATAAGGTAATCTCTTTTCTCTCTGGCTCCTTTCAGGATTTTTTCCTTATTTTTGGTTCTGAATATGATATGTCTAGGTATAGTTTTTTGTTGTTTTGTTTTTTCTTTTCTTTTTTTTTCTTTTTTTTTTTTTTTGGTATTTAATATACCTGTCATTCTCTGAACTCCCTGGATCTGTGGTAGGTGTTTCATAGAAACTGAATGTGTCTCCCGCCCCCCAACAACCAAATTAATCTATTAAGTCCCTAATCCCTACTGTGATGATATTCAGAGATTATACATCAGGAGGTAATTAGATCTTGAAGGTTGGGCCCTCATAATGAGACAGGTGCCCTTATAAGAAGGGACCCCAGAGAGCTTGCTTCCTCTCTATCAGCCACGTGGACACAGTTAGGAGGTGACCATCTACAAACCAGAAAGAACGTCCTCACCAGACCCTGGATCTTGGATTTTCCAGCCTCCAGAACTGTGAACAAAACCCACAAATGTTTGTTGTTTAGCCCCCCTTGTCTGATCTTAATGTAGGGAAAATTACCAGTCAGTGTTGCTCCTTCCCCACTTTTCCTTCGGGTGTTCCATTACATGTATATTACACCTTCTCTACACTGTGTCTCACAGTTCTTGGATATTATGGGGGCTTTTCCCTTAGTTTTTCTTCCTATGCTTTTCAGTTTTGGAAGTTTCTGTTGTCATGTTTTCTAGCTCATCGGAGCATAACTTGGTTGTGTCCCCCACTAATAAGTCCATTCGAGACATCCTCCATTTCTATCAGTGTTTTTTATGTCTTACATTTCCTTTGGATTCTTCCTTAGAATTTATACCTCTCCATTTACATTTTCTCGTCTATTTTTTGAAACTGTCTACTTTATCCACTAGACCCCCATAGTGTATTACTCAGAAGTGTTTTAGATTCCTGGTCTTACAATTCCAGCATCTCTGTCATACCTGGACCTGGTTCTGATGCTTCCTTTCTTTTTTTAAACTTTGGTTTTATGGTTTTAGTATGCCTTGTAATTTTTTCCTCAGACATGAGGTACTGGGTAAAAGTTGCTGCTGGAAACAGGCCTTTGGTGAGATGGTGATGAGATGTAAGGGGAAGGGAAGCACTCTGTAGTCCTGTGATTTCATCTCCATCTTGTAATGAGCCTAAGTCTCTGGACTGTGACCTCACAACTGCTTCTCAATTGTCATTTGTTTTCACACACGCCTGGCACAATGTGGTTAGAATGGACTGCAGTTGGATGTTTCCCTTCCCCCCAGGTCACTATTTCCACTAGATAATTTCCACTAGATTGGACCATGGTTAAATGATAATTTCCACTAGATTGGACCATGGTTAAATAGTGAAGTAGCCCTTTCCTGAAGGCACACCTTAGAAAGACAGAAAATTCTGGCATATTTCAGAATGGCCGCTTGCCTCCTCCCTCTTCCAGAAGCATGAAGGGATTTTTCTCGAGTATTTATGTGAGACCTGGTAGGACTCCAGGAGGTAAACTCCCCAGAGTGTGGGGCCCCTGATGGGTGCATCCCCCTTGAGTTTTTATCTCTCAGCCTTATTCACACCAAGCCTCCAGTAGTTCATCAGCTGTGGTTCAGGTTTTCCAAGATGGTGCTGGTCCCATAGACTTTTCAGCTCTGAGTTTCTGCTCCAGTATGTTGTGATTCTCTGTAATCCCTGTCTTTGGAAGCAGTGGTTTACCCTCTGACCTCACTTCTCTTGTGGATCTAAGAAGAGTTGTTGATTTCTCAGTTTGTTCAGCCTTTTACTTCTTGGTAGGATTGAGTGGGGAATTATGAGCCCCTCTCATGCTGGAGAAACCACAAGTCTCCATGCCTATTTTTATTCCTGTCATCCCTTCCTTGTCCTTCTCAGGCAACCACTGACCTCTTTTCTATATAGATAATGTTGTATTTGATAGAGTTTTATACACGTTGAATCATGCGGTACATACTCATTTCTTTGGCCTTTTAAATTGAGCATACTGATTCTGAGATCCATCCCTGCTGTTGGGTGTATCAATAGTTTGTTAATTTTTTTTTTTTAATTCATATTCTTTTTTTTATTTTTTTTTTCAATTTTCATTTATTTATGATAGAGAGAGAGAGAGAGAGAGAGAGAGAGAGGCAGAGACACATGCAGAGGGATAAGCAGGCTCCATGCACCGGGATGCCCAATGTGGGATTCGATCCCAGGTCTCCAGGATCGCGCCCTGGGCCAAAGGCAGGCGCCAAACCGCTGCGCCATTGCAGAGTTACTCATACATTGTATGCATTTACCGCAATCTGTTTATTCATCTATCTGTTGATGTACTTGGGTTGTTTCCATTCTTTGGCTATTATATTGTGGATGCTATGAACATTCACTCATAAGTCTCTGTATTGACATATGCTACCATTTCTCTTGGGTAAATATCTGGGAATGGATTGGCTAGGTCATATGGTAGGTGTATGTTTAACTTTTTAATAAATTGTTAAACTGTTTCCCAAAGAAATTGTATCATTTTACATTCTTACCTGCAATATATGAGAGTTCTTAATTTTCTTTTTTATTAGACTTAAATTTTAGCCGTTCTGGCGAGCATATAAGGGTGTCTCATTGTGATTTTCATTTGTATTTCCTAATTAATTATGTTGAACATAATTTGTTCATTTGTTTATTTGGTTGTATATAATATATATATAATTTTATATAGTATAATATACTATATTATATTTGTTATATGTAATCTTAAATGAGGAGTGGCAGATATTCTCTTCTATTCTGTGATTTGTATGGTGTGTAGGCAACCTTCATGATGGCGCTAAAGATCTTCATCACCACCACCACCTCCGCCCTCCCTGCCCCCTCCCCCCACCCCGGTTTCACATTGTTGTTTTATCCCCTTCCTGGAGGTGGGTGTGATTTAGTTACTTCCTTCTAATGAGTAGAATATGGCAGAAGTGATGGTATGTTTCTGTCGATATTAGTTTAGTTATATAAAGCCAGACTTCTCATTCGCTCCCTTTATTCCCTTCTCTGTCTCATCATTTTCTTAAATAAGACAGTTTGCATATTTTAAGGACACTTAGGCACCATATAGAGATATCTGCTTAGAAAACTGGTGCAGCCACTCTGCAAAACAGTATGGAGTTATCTCAAAAACTTGAAAATAGAGCTACCCTGTAACCCAGCAATTGCACTACTAAATTTTTATCCGAAGGACACAAATACAGCGATTTGAAGGGGCACATGCACACCAATATTTATAACAGCAATGTCCATAGTAGCCAGACTATGGAGAATCCTAGATGCCCTTGACAGATGACTGGATAAAGAAGATTAAAAAAAAGAAGAAGATGTGGTATGTATACAGTGGAATATTATGTAGCCATCAAAAAAGAATGAAATCTTGCCATTTGCAATGATGTAGATGGAACTAGAGGGTATTATGCCAAGTGAACCAAGTCAGTCAGAGAAAGACAAACACCACATGATTTTACTCATATGTGGAATTTAAGAAACAAAACAGATGAACATAGGGGAAGGGAAAGAAAAATAAGATGAAAACGGAGACAAAACATAAAAGATTCTTAACTATAGAGAACAAACGGAGGGTTGCTAGAGGGGTGGGGGTATGGGGTAACTGGGTGATGGGCATTAAGGGGGGCACTTGTGATGAGCACTGAGTGTTATATGCAACTGATGAATCACTAAATTGTACCCTGGAAATTAATAATATACTATAAGTTAACTAACTTGAATATAAAACAAACAAACGAGATATCTACTTGACAAGGATGTGAGTTATTCAGTGAATAACTGACATTTATCAACAATCACATGGGTAACCTTAAAAGCAGATCTTTCAGTCGGCTGCTTTCTCATTATTAACCCTGAGAAAGAATCACCCAGCTAAGCTGTTTCCAGATTGCAGATGCTCAGTAACTTTGTGAGATGATGTATATTCTTTGTTTTAAGCTGCTGAGTTTGGGGGTAATTTGTTATGCATCAATACATAACTAAAACAGACTTTGGACCTGGAAGTGGGGTGCTTCCATAAAAGATGGGAAACTGTGGAAGTGGCTTTGGAACCAGATCATGGGCTTTGGAGGTAGTATTTGTGAAAGTCTAGAGTGCCTAGAGGAAACTGATGGTCTCTGATAAAGGCTCACAGGAAAGTGAGGTGAATTTTATTGGAAACCGTATAGAAGCAGAAGCTATGTAGTGGCACAAAGTGTGGCAACATTGTTGCTTAGATAATGAGGAAAGCAGAAATTATGCCAAATGCATTAGAAAATCAAGCTAAGGAAATTACAAGTGCCACTTGTTTCCTTGCTGCTTATACTAAAGTGCAAGACGATCAAGATTTTTTTTTTAAAGAGAAATACTCTTAAGCAGAAAGGTACCAGAAATTTATATTTTGAAAATTCTCAGCCTTTCCAGATGACAAATGATGTTAAAATTAAGAAATGGCCTCTAAGAAAGGCCCAAATCTAGGGCATTTCCAGGAAAACTAGACACAGAAATCAAGCCAAGAGTATGACTGAACTCCTTTGTTAAGACCTTAGAAAGATCTAAAGTTGTGCCTAAGTCATATAAGTCTTTGGAAGAGAGTAAGAATGTGCATCCAAGATGCTTTTACTCACACAGTAGCATCACTAGGAAGCTAAGGACCTCATCCTTACCAGTCTGAGCAGGAAGCCAAAGCGTGGAGGAATTACTTCAAAGGGCCTCAAGATTTGCAGAGACCTTCGTGTTCTTAAAAGGGTTCAATATGCATCAACACCACCAGCTAGCTGTGAGAAGGACAGTGATAAATGAGAATGGGGAGAAGCCTTTGGGCCCCCAGAATCATACTGGCAAAAATCAGGGTGAGAGAGCTATTTAGTTAAAAGCATTTTATACCATTCACGCAAAAGGAGAGATGACCCAGAGGGCAGAGCCACAGAGAATTATTCCCGGGCCATCAGACACAGTTAAGGAACTTAAGAGAATTTCCCAGCTGGATTTCAAAATTGCTAGGTCCAGTGACACCTCTGTGCCTCTCACTTCCCTGTTTTTGAACAGGAACTTCTACAGAAGTTTTTCCATGCACATCCAGTGTTGCATGTTGGGTATATGTGGATTCACATGACTTCTCTCTGTAGGTTCACCAATCTACATATTGAGAAAAACTGTACTCAATGAGCCATAATTAAGGAAATGTTCCTGAGAAGCTACATCCACATGTGGACCCAATATAAATTATGAGATTCTAGATGATGCAGTCATGAGATAAAATTGCGGGAGCCTTGTGATGAAATGAGTGTATCATCTCATACTGGAGAGAAATAAACCAAATGAATACAGAAAAAAATGCTGGGATGTTATTCTGTGTTTATTTTTTTTAATAAATTTATTTTTTTATTGGTGTTCAATTTGCCAACATATAGAATAACACCCAGTGCTCATCCCGTCAAGTGCTCACCTCAGTGCCCGTCACCCAGTCACCCCCACCCCCTGCCCACCTCCCCTTCCACCACCCCTAGTTCGTTTCCCAGAGTTAGGAGTCTTTCATGTTCTGTCTCCCTTTCTGATATTTCCACTCATTTTTTCTCCTTTCCCTTTCATTCCTTTTCACTATTTTTTATATTCCCCAAATGAATGAGACCATATGTTTGTCCTTCTCCGATTGACTTATAAATTATGACTCTACTTCCACACTGGTGTCTTCTCTTCCCCCCAGACCACCCCCCCTTTCACTGCCCATTTGGAGAGAGTCAGCTGCAGTGTCATTGGTTAGTCCTGGGGCCAAGCTGCATGAACAAGCTTGGGAGAAGGGCTTTTGAGGCCTTGTCTGTGGACACATGAGTGATCTCAGGCCTTTAGGTGACCACAACCCAGGGTGACACTTCGCTGCCTCCAGAAAGACGTCAAGCTAGGACTGCCTGCTACGGTGTGTCTGCATTCCTGGCCCACAGAAACTGGTGTGATAACATGTTTGGGTTTTTTTCTTTTTAAGCTTCTATAACAAATAGAACTGTTTGCCTTTTTATGTAAATTTTAGAATTAGCTCATCAATATCTTTAAAGAGCCTATTGCAATTTTGATCAGGTTTGCATTGAATCTATAGAGCAAATTTGGGTGAATGGATATCTTAACAATATAGAGTATTCCAATTCATAAACACAGTTTATCTCTCCATTTATTTAGACTTTCTTTAATTTTCAAAGCAGCCTTTATAATTTTACACAAATATATCTTCATTTTGTTAGATTTATACTGAAGCATTCTATTTTTGTGATGTTATTGTAAACTATACTATTGAAATTTCAAATTCCAACTGTTTATTGCTAATCTATAGATATATTACTGATTTTGTATTCTGACTTTGCTCCCTGAGACTTTGCTAAACTAATTTATTGTTCTAGGAGATATTTTGTAGATTCCTTGAAAATTTCCATATAACTGGAATTAGCTACTAATGTTAAACAGGCCCCAATGACCCAGAAACTTCAGTTCCTTGGCATAGTTGCAACACAAATCAGTGCTTATGGCCATCAAAACACATGCAAACGATTGCTCATAGCAGTTTGAGTTGTAACAGCTCCCAAATTGGAACAACTTAAATGACCATCAGCAGTAGAGAGGATAAGTTGTGTGTTTATGTAATAACATAGTATGCAGCAGTAGGAAAGAGTGAACTTCTACAACAAGAACAGCATGGAGGACTTACACAGGAATTACACTGAGCCAAGTAAGCCAGACAAAAGAGGACACAGTGTATAATTCTATTCTTAAGATGTTTAGAATAGAAAAAACTGATTTATATTATTAGAGATTAGAATAGTTATCACCCTAGGTATTGATTGGGAAGGGGCACAAAAGGGCTTCTTTCGTTCTGAAAATGTTTCAGTCTTGGCATGGGTGGTAGTTTTATGGGGATTTTCACATGTGAGAATCACTAAGCTGCACATGTAATAATTGTGCATTATGGCTGGGGATGGATGTGATTGGAGGGTCTCATATGGAGACCGTGACCTCAGAGGTCACTGATGGGGGCAAATGGACCCTGGAGAGATGGGAGGCAGGAACAGCCCCCAGGCGGGCATCAGCATTTAAATGGCATGAAAGAGAGGGCCCACCATGAGTGTCTGGGTAGGAATGATCAGAGGCATTTGGAAAGAACAGGGATTGCCACATGCCCCAGACATTAAAGGAGGAGAAGCTGTCAAAGAAGAAAGGGGTAACATTGACATTTTCACAATATTAATTCTGCCAATCCATGAGCATGGAATATTTTTCCATCTCTTTGTGTCTTCCTCAATTTCTTTCAGAAGTGTTCTATAGTTTTTAGGGTATAGATCCTTTACCTCTTTGGTTAGGTTTATTCCTAGGTATCTTATGCTTTTGGGTGCAATTGTAAATGGGATTGACTCCTTAATTTCTCTTTCTTCAGTCTCATTGTTAGTGTATAGAAATGCCATTGATTTCTGGGCATTGATTTTGTATCCTGCCACACTGCCAAATTGCTGTATGAGTTCTAGCAATCTTGGGGTGGAGGCTTTTGGGTTTTCTATGTAGAGTATCATGTCATCAGTGAAGAGGGAGAGTTTGACTTCTTTGCCAATGTCAATGTTACCCAGGGCAATTTACACGTTTAATGGAATCCCTATCAAAATACCATGGACTTTCTTCAGAGAGTTAGAACAAATTATTTTAAGATTTGTGTGGAATCAGAAAAGACCCCGAATAGCCAGGGGAATTTTAAAAAAGAAAACCATATCTGGGGGCATCACAATGCCAGATTTCAGGTTGTACTGCAAAGCTGTGGTCATCAAGACAGTGTGGTACTGGCACAAAAACAGACACATAGATCAATGGAACAGAATAGAGAACCCAGAAGTGGACCCTGAACTTTATGGCCAACTAATATTCGATAAAGGAGGAAAGACTATCCATTGGAAGAAAGACAGTCTCTTCAATAAATGGTGCTGGGAAAATTGGACATCCACATGCAGAAGAATGAAACTAGACCACTCTCTTTCACCATACACAAAGACAAACTCAAAATGGATGAAAGATCTAAATATGAGACAAGATTCCATCAAACTCCTAGAGAAGAACACAGGCAACACCCTTTTTGAACTCGGCCACAGTAACTTCTTGCAAGATTCATCCACGAAGGCAAAAGAAACAAAAGCAAAAATGAACTATTGGGACTTCATCAAGATAAGAAGGTTTTGCACAGCAAAGGATACAGTCAACAAAACTAAAAGACAACCTACAGAATGGGAGAAGATATTTGTAAATGACATATCAGATAAAGGACTAGTTTCCAAGATCTATAAAGAACTTATTAAACTCAACAGCAAAGAAACAATCCAATCATGAAATGGGCAAAAGACATGAAGAGAAATCTCACAGAGGAAGACATAGACATGGCCAACATGCACATGAGAAAATGCTCTGCATCACTTGCCATCAGGGAAATACAAATCAAAACCACAATGAGATACCACCTCACACCAGTGAGAATGGGGAAAATTTACAAGGCAGGAAACCACAAATGTTGGAGAGGATGCGGAGAAAGGGGAACCCTCTTACACTGTTGGTGGGAATGTGAACTGGTGCAGCCACTCTGGAAAACTGTGTGGAGGGTCCTCAAAGAGTTAAAAATAGACCTGCCCTACGACCCAGCAATTGCACTGCTGGGGATTTACCCCAAAGATTCAGATGCAATGAAATGCCAGGACACCTGCACCCGATGTTTCTAGCAGCAATGTCCACAATAGCCAAAGTGTGGAAGGAACCTTGGTGTCCATCGAAAGATGAATGGATAAAGAAGCTGTGGTCTCTGTATACAATGGAATATTACTCAGCCATTAGAAATGACAAATACCCACCATTTGCTTCAACATGGATGGAACTGGAGGGTATGATGCTGAGTGAAATAAGTCAATCGGAGAAGGACAAACATTATATGTTGTCATTCATTTGGGGAATATAAATAGTGAAAGGGAATAGAAGGGAAGGGAGAAGAAATGGGTAGTAAATATCAGAAAGGGAGACAGAACATAAGGACTCCTAACTCTGGGAAATGAACTAGGGGTGGTGGAAGGGGAGGAGGGCAGGGGGTGGGGGTGAATGGGTGATGGGCACTGAGGGAGGCACTTGACGGGATGAGCACTGGGTGTTATTCTGTATGTTGGCAAATTGAACACTAATAAAAAATAAATTTATTATTAAAAAGAAAAACAAGAAAGGGGGTAACCCAAATCCACTCAGGTCATCACTGATAAGGGCCAGAAAGTGTCTCTTAGACTTAGTGGCACTATAGTCAGTAGTTTGAGAGATTTGATTGCAGAGGGATGCAAGACAGCACAGGTAGAGACAGTGAGTACACAGTACAGGTTTAAAAAACATTCATGGGGAGTGAGTGAGAGATATAACCAGGCTACGGAGATGGCTGTGTTAAAGGGAAGGGTGAGAGAATTTTGGATAAGCTTGAAGGTTGAAGAGAATGAATTGGGAAGGAGAAAGGTCAAAATCAA
This sequence comes from Canis lupus familiaris, assembly GCF_011100685.1. Classification (NCBI taxonomy): domain Eukaryota; kingdom Metazoa; phylum Chordata; class Mammalia; order Carnivora; family Canidae; genus Canis; species Canis lupus. Next base: position 50,591,645 of record NC_049246.1, on the reverse strand, counting down.
ATGAGAGAGAGGACACTTGTTGGCAGAGAGCCCTGAAGGAGCCCAGAGGAGTGGATGCAGTAGAATTCCAGACCCAGTATAATGTTCAGCCTTGAGCAGGATGGGGACAGTTTATCCTGCGAAGACAGAGGAGGTAAATAAAGATGAATGCGCCTGAAGGCCCCATGTTTTTTTTTTTTTAATTTATTTTTTATTGGTGTTCAATTTACTAACATACAGAATAACACCCAGTGCCCGTCACCCATTCACTCCCACCCCCCGGCCCCATGTTTTTAACAAAGTTGTGATGAGGTGGTTTGCTGATAGTAAGGCAGTGTGGGTGACTCAGTTCAGTTCAGCAAACATTCAGCATCCAACTAGGTGCCATGAGCAGAGGCTACAGAGACAAGTGAGATGTGATCTCTGTTGTTGAGAAGGTGCACATGCATGGACATGCACACTCACACAGGCACACAGAATTGTCATTCATGTGACATGGGAGATGCACCAGTAGAAGTATCCAGAGTAGAGGGGAGCCATGCAAGAAGGGTACATAGATCTGTCCTGGCCTTGATGCTGGGACTGTGCTGGCAGAGGGCAGAGGTAAACAAGATAGAGGTGTAGCCAGCAAGCTAGGCGGGAAGTTCATTCTAGGCACCATTGTTACAAGAGGAACACTGGCTTCCTGTGACAAGAGAGGATCTGTGATTGCCAAGAGAGAGTGCTAACATGGCCAGACTTCTCTGGGCTTGATCTTTTAAACCTCACTATAAGGGTTGCTCCTCTCTGAGCCTAAGATCGAGGCACTGGTAGAAGCCCTTTCCAGGGGCTCAGATAAACTGCATGGTCAGAGGCTGAGGCAGCAGTGATTTGCATTGAAGCCATGGTGGGCAGTGGGAGCATGCAATGGGTTAAGGGGCTGAGAGCCAGAAATGGCAGGGCCTCTGCTTAGGGTCCATTCATCATTCAACCTGGTATGCTCTTGGTTGTGGGAGAGTTTGAGGTAAGAAAGGTACATTCCTTTCCTTTGTTCTAATTTTTCATGTCACTTTGGTTATTCGTATGGCTGGTTTCTATATAAAAATGTTAGAATCATGTGTCCAGTAATATAAAAAAATATATGTTAAGAGCAAGGCAACATTGGAACACCTCAACTGACATCTCAGTCAGTTAAGTGTCTGACTCTTGGTTTCAGCTCAGGTCATGAGATCAAGCTCTGTGTCGGGCTCTATGCTCAACATGGAGTCCTCCATCTCCCCTCCCCCCCTCCGGCTTGCTCTCTCTTGCTTGCTCGCTCTAAAATAAATAACAAAGGGTTGTGGAAGGGAGGAATGTAAGGGGATGGGGTAGTTGGGTGATGGGCACTGAGGAGGGCACTTGATGGAATGAGCACTGGGTGTCATACTACATGTTGGCAAAATGAATTTAAATAAAATTTAAAAACTAATAAAATAAATAAATATACCAAAGAGTAAGACAACATTGAGTATATTGGTTATGTTGTATAATAAGGATCTTTGTGTTAAAACTTCTCATCCATGAACATGATACAGCTTTCCATTTACTCAGTTCTTTCATATATTTCAACAACATTTAAAATTGTTTTGCTAAATGTATTGCACATCATTTGTTATTATTTATTCATATATACTGAAGAGTTTTATGATATTTTACTTTTTAAACATTCAACGATATGTTATAAAATAGCACAAGAGGGATCCCTGGGTGGCGCAGCGGTTTGGCGCCTGCCTTTGGCCCAGGGCACGATCCTGGAGACCCAGGATCGAATCCCACGTCGGGCTACCGGTGCATGGAGCCTGCTTCTCCCTCTGCCTGTGTCTCTGCCTCTCTCTCTCTCTGTGTGTGACTATCATAAATAAATAAAAATTAAAAAAAAATAGCACAAGAATAGACAAATAGCCCAGTGGGACAGAATAAGACTCTAGAAACACATCAACATATATAGGGACACTTGGTTTATGACAAAGGTGACATGACATAGCAGTGGAGGAAAAACATATATATTTTTAAAAAGGCCAGTAGGATAACCATATGGAAAAAATAAAACAACCCCTATATCACAAAAGCTACAAAAAGTTAATTCTATATGACTTATAGATACTAATATAAAAGACTAAGGAAGAAAACTTCACTAGATAGTATAGAGAAATATGTTTTTGGATCCAATATGGGAAATAGTTCTTTAAAAGTGCTATAGAATAAAGTAACCATGAAGAAAATGAGTGATTAATTTTACTAAGAGAATTTAAGAACTTCTGTTAATAGAAAAAATTAATACAAGTGCAAATGTGGAAGCAGCAGAGAGGAAGATGATATTTGCAAATCATATAACTGATGAAGGGCTCATACCCAGAATATAGGAAAAAATTCTATAACCAATATAAAAAGAAAAACAATAGAAAAACCAAGCAAAGCATATATACTTTCCCAAAAGGACATCCAAATTGCTGTTAAATATATGAAAATCTGCTTAGCCCATTGGCCACTGGAGAAATGAAAATGAAAGCCACAATGATATGTGGCTACATACCTACCAGAATGGCTAAAATTGATAAATATGACTTGTTTGTGATGGTGTGCAGCAACAGGAACTCTCAGGCACTATTTTTGGGAACAAAGATTGCTGTAACATTTTTGGAAAACTTGCATTATCCAAAAAGATGAACAATTCCACTCCTAAGAATGCCCAAATGAATTCGTTCACAGCAAAAACAAAACAAAATATGTAAAAGTATTTCATAGCAGCATTATCTTAAAAGACAATAACTGGAAACAACCCATGTGTTCATAACAGTAAGATGAACAAGTTATGGTATCTTCATATAATGAAATGTATATAGCAACGAAAATTAAAGAACTGCTTCTATACACAATCACAAGGGTTAACGCCACAGAGAGAATATTAGCAAAAAAAAAAGTCACAAAAGAAGAAAAATTGTGTGCTTCTATTCCTAGGAAGTTCACAGCAGGCAAAACTAATCTGTGTATTAGAGGCGGGATAGCTGTTGACCTTGCCGGGCAATGACTAAATGGAGGTAGGGGTATAGTGGAAACTGGGTAGGTTTTTTTCTTGACCTGGGGGTTGGTGATCTCCCTGAATGGATATGATGTTATTTTTTTTTCTGTAGATACATACAAATTATATCTGTTTATACTTCATGTCTCTCATTATGTGACTAGGAAGGTGGATGTCACGGCTGGAGCTCTGGGTCATCTTTTCTAGTGTCAGTGTCTCCCATGCCCTTGGTGTCATGAAGCGGAGCCCAAAGGAGCTCCTTCCTCTGAATGAGGCCAATGCATTGCTTCAGACCACTAACCTGGCTTCTCTGTGAGAGAGGCCCTATCATCAGACCTGAACTGCTACAGCCAAGCCCATTTCTATTGACACCAAACCCACCATGAGGAATACCTTGGACACACATTACATTATTATCTTAAACAGATGTCTATGGCAATGGTATTGAGGATGGCCTGATGAGAGGTAAATGTTCAGATCTTGCCAAAAATAGATAGCAAGGGCATTTAGAGGATAGGAGGTTGGAGGTACAGTGTATGCAGACACTTTTTTCATCCAGTTCGATCAAGATACATAAACATCTGACTCCTCTCCTACTAAATCTCATGGATGGTATAGAGAACCATGATAAGAAATAAGCAGAAGACCTACCCCTGCCTCGATGCCCAGTGATTGCTCTCCTTATCTTCATGTGATTCAAGTCATTGCTCTTTCTTCGAACATTTAGAGATTTGAGAGAGAACATCCTCATTTATCCATACATTTCCCACTTAGTAAACATCTGGTCCATTAAATGCTTTTAATCAACATTGATTGAAAGAGTAAATGAATCAGTTTTTCAACATGTCCAATTCCATCTGGAAGTGATGAGGTTTGAGGAGGTCCTCATAGTTCAGTGTCTCCCTGAGGCCTCCATCCAGCCTGCAAGACACACTGACTCCCTTCAGCACATCCTTCACATGGCCGTGTGTTTCTGGCCCAGCCTCCGCAGGGCCTCCTTCACATCCTTGTTTCGCAGACTGTAGATGAGGGGATTGAGCATTGGGATGACCAGCGTGTAGAAGACAGAGACTACCTTGCCCTGCTCCATGGACTCAATTGCTCCTGGCTGGGCATACATGACAAAAACAGTCCCCAAAAAATAGGGTCACTGCAGTCATGTGGGAGCCACAGGTGGAGAAGATCTTGCGTCTCCCAGCTCCTGACCGCATCCTCAGGATGGTCACTGTGATGTAGCCATAGGAGATGAGGATCACAATCGTCACAGCCACTATGATGAGCCCACAGATGCCAAACAAGAGAAGTTCATTGATGGCCGTGTTGCCACAGGCGATCTGGAGCAGAGGGGGCACATCACAGAAGAAGTGGTTGATGCGGTTGGAGCTGCAGAATGGGAGGTGGAATGTGAAGCTGGTCTGCACAACAGAGTTGAGGCAGCCTCCACAGTAGGCGCCCAGCACCAGGCGAGTGCAGGCAGACTGGCACATGGTGATGGGGTAGCGCAAGGGGCTACAGATGGCCATGAAGCGGTCATAGGCCATGACACCCAAGAGGAAACCTTCAGTTGTGACCAGCAGGGAGAAAAAGAATAACTGGGTGGCACATCCTGTAAAGGTGATGACCTTGGATGAGGAGAAGAAGTTGGCCAGTGCATTGGGGGCGATGACAGATGAGTAGCACAAGTCCAGGAAGGAGAGGTTCTTGAGGAAGAAGTACATTGGGGAGTGCAGTCGGGCATCCAGGGTGATAACGATGATCATGAGGAGGTTACCCAGGACAGTCACCATGTACAGGGCCAGGAACACAGCAAAGAGCAGGGCCTGGGTCTCCAGACCACCTTCAAATCCCTCCAGCACAAAATCTTGAAGGTAGACCATGGAGAGGTTTCCATTACTGTAGGATGGCATGAGCCTCAGTCCTCACCAGGGGTATTACTTCTTCAGTATAGGCAGTTTAAGTAGGTCAAGCTAAATTCCCTGCTGAAGACTATTTAGAAGATAAATAACAACAAAAAATCTGATTGAAGATATAATGGAGTTAATGGTTTAGCAAAGAATTACTCAACAAAATTCAATATACACAGAGGCCCAGGGATTCATCACTCAGAGCTTTTTTATCCCTTGATTCCTAAGCCAATTTTGAAGAGGAATCTGAGAGGCCAGGTAGCTGAGCAGTGAGGTTTTGTTTGTCTTGCAGAGCTAATGCTGACAGTGGTTGGTTACTAGGGACCAGGCAGGATGTACCATAGGAGTGAGATAAATCTGACCATTTCAATCACTGAAAGTGTTAAGATGTTATCTGAGCGCTAGTGCCTCTGACACCTTGCATAAGTAAACATATCTCAAGAGGCAGACACATTATCTTAGACTGCAGGTACTATCTACAAAAGTTCTGTTTAAATAATGCCAGACATTTTTAAAAATTGAATTATGAATTAAAATAACATAAAAACATAAACAATAAACAAGAAAAATGCAAAGGGATTTCAGATTTTGGAATTCACACACATAAGCGTTAAAGTTATTATGTTTAAAGAATAAAAGATGAGACTAAGAATTTTAGCAGAAATGTGAAAGGTGTAAAGCAAATAATATGTAACTTTTTAAAGTACAATGACTAAAATTAGGAATTCAATGAATGAGTTTTACAGATTAGAAATAGTTAAGGAGAAAATTTGTGAACTAGAATACCAATCAGTAGAAAATATTCAGAGTGAAACATTGAGAGACTAAAAGATAGAAGAAAAATCCAGAAATGAGGGTTAGAGACAAAAGATATAGAAAAATACATAGTATGAGCTCCTAAAAAAGAGGAAAAGAGATAAATAGGCTGAATCAGAGCTTGAAGAAATAATGGCCAAGTATTATCTCAAACCAATGAATGATATTATTTTTTTTTAATTTTTATTTATTTATGATAGTCACACAGAGAGAGGGAGAGAGAGGCAGAGACACAGGCAGAGGGAGAAGCAGGCTCCATGCACCGGGAGCCCGACGTGGGATTCGATCCCGGGACTCCAGGATCGCACCCTGGGCCAAAGGCAGGCGCCAAACCGCTGCGCCACCCAGGGATCCCTGAATGATATTATTCTATAAATTCAATAACACTTCAAATTAAAGCAGGATTTATACAAAGAACACCAAACTTGGGCATGTCATAGGAAATATTTAGAACCAAATAAATAGAAAAACATTAAAAACAGCTTGAGAATGAACCATAGCCACTTCAGGGATGCCTGGTTGGGACAGTCAATGAGGTCTTCCACTCCTGGATTCTGGGATGTGTATGTAGCTCAGCAGTTGATCATCTGCCTTAGGCTAGAGCGGGATCCCAGGGTCATGTGGTTGAGTCCTGCATCGAGTTCCCAGGGGAGGTGGGTGGGTGGGGGGAGCCTGTTTCTCTCTCTGCCTGTGTCTCTGTCTCTCTCTCTCCGTGTCTCTCATGAATAAATAAATAAAATCTTTTTTTTTAAAACCCTCCTGGCTTTTGCTCAGATTGTGGTCCCAGAGTTGTGAGATTGAGCCTCATGACAGGCACACATTCAGCAGAGAGTCTGCTTGAGACCCTCTCTCCCTTTCCCACTGCCTCTCCCACCTAAAATAAATAAATTAATTAATTAATTAATTAATTAATTAATCTTTTCTATAAAAGAAGACATAGTCGCTTCAAAGTATGAACATTAGAATTAAGACTGACAATTATCTTACCAGATTAAAATAATGGAAGCAAAAATAAAAGGATTTCTATTTTCCTTTGTTCAAAGAAAATAATTACCAACATCTACCAAAAAGTATCCTTCAAGGCTCAAAGTGAATTTAGCAATAATAGTTAAGACTTCAAGACTCCACTGAATATTGAATACAAAAACAAAACTAAGTATCAGTAAGAAATAACAGATTTGAACAGCATTATAAACCAAATAGACCTAACAGGCATACATAGAGCACACTGTGTCCCCATTGATAGCAGAATACATTAATAGCAGAACACGGTGCATGGGAAACATAATCCAGGATAGCCGATATGTTAGTTCACAAAGCAAGTCTCAATAAATGTTAAAAGATTTAAAGTACATGATGTATGTTCTCCAGACAAAATGGAATGAAATCACAGAACAACCACATAGGGCAATTTGGAAAGCTTACAGACATGTGGAAGCTAAACAACATATTTTTAAATCACAATGAAAATTATAAAATATTTTGAGATTAATGAAAATGGAGACACAACACCCCCAAACTTAGGAGATACAATGAAAGAAGACTCAGAAATTTATAGCTATAAACACCAACATTAAAAAAATATTTAAAATCAATTATTTAAGTTTCCATCTTAGGAAAGAAAGAGTAACAATACAAAACTAAACTCAAAGCATAAAGAATGAGATAATAAAGGTTGGAGAAGACAAAAATGAATTAGAGGAAAGTAATATAAGGCAGAAAATCAAAGACATTAAAAGTTAGTTCCCCAAAAAGTTTAGCCAACTTCATATTCAGTTAGATTGACCTAAAAAATCAGAATTAAATTTCTAAAATCAGGACTGAAAGCAGACACGTGACTTCTGAACTTACATAAATAAAAAGTATCGTAAGAATATATTGGAACAATCGTATGCTAACACATTAGCTAACCTAATGAAATGAACAAATTCCTGGAAACACTCAAACTGACATAACCAACCCAAGGAGAAATAGAAAATCTGAGAAGACATATAACAAAGAGATTGACTCAGTAGTCAAAAACATTTCTAACAAAGAGAAGTTCAGGACCAGATGGTTTCAGTGGTGACTTTTACCAGTGAATATAAGAATTAACATATGTACAACTCAAAGTCTAAAAATGTAGATAGGAGAAACCACTTCTTAATTCATTCCATAAGGCCTGTATTGTTTTCACACAAAATGGAGACAAAGATATTTCAAGAAAATGAAGCTAAAGATCAATATGTCTTAGGAATATAGATACAAGAATCCTTGTCAAAATATGAGCAAGCTAAATAAGCAGAACTTCACAAGGACTATACAGCATGAGACAAGTGAGAGTTATCTCAGGAATGCAAGAGTGGAGCAATATACAAAAATCATTCAATGTGATACACCATACAAGTGGAATTCAGGGAAAATAACCACATGATGATCTCAGTAGATACATAAAAACTACAAAACATTGCTGAACAGAATGCAAGAAGAAATGTAAAGATATCCCATGTTCATGGACTGGAAGACTTACTAATGTCAGGATGTAGTAATCCCCAAATTTACACACAGATTCAATTATAATCCTATTAAAATTCCAATTGTCTTCTTTGATTTGGGGCAGAAATCGCCCTAAATAGTGAAAACAATATTTAAAAGGACAAAATAGGAGCACTAACACTTCCTGATTTTAAAACTGACTTTGAACCAGAGCAGTGTTGTATTTACACAAGGATAGACATAGACCAAAGAAAAGGAATCAAGAATACAGAAATAAACTCACACATCTGAGATTTTCAACAAGGGGCCCACCAGCACCATCCAACAGTAAAAAATAGTCTTTTTCACAAATGGTGATGGAAAAACTAAATATCCAATATCCACATGCAAAAGAATTAAGTAAGAGCTTTACTTCACATCACATACAAAAATTAACTCAAAATGGACAAAGACCTAAATGCATGTGCTAAAATTATAAAATTATTAGATGTTAAAGAGACATCAATGTCATTTATTGTGACTTGGGATTAGTCAGCAATTTCTTAGATATGACATCAAAGTACAAACAACAAAATAGATTAAAACTAAAATAAGGGATCCCTGGGTGGCACAGCGGTTTGGCGCCTGCCTTTGGCCCAGGGCGTGATCCCGGAGACCCGGGATCGAATCCCACGTCGGGCTCTGGGTGCATGGAGCCTGCTTCTCCCTCTGCCTGTGTCTCTGCCTCTCTCTCTCTCTCTGTGTGTCACTATCATAAATAAATAAAAATTAAAAAAAAATAAAAATAAAATAAGATAAAATAGACAAATTGAACATCAAAATTAAAATATTGCACATTGAAGGACACTATCAAGAATATGAAACAGCCCATTTTATGGGAGAAAATTTAAAAAAATTACATATATTATAGGGATCTGTTATTCATTGAATAACATATATTATTCATTGAATATACAGAACTCTTCCACTCAGCAACAAAAAGACTCAAATTTTACTTTTTAAGATTTTTTATTTTATTTATTCATGAGACACACACACACAGAGAGGCAGAGAGATAGTCAGAGGGGGAAGCAGCCTCCCTTGAGGGAGCCTGATGTGGGACTCGATCCCAGGACCTCGGGATCAAGATCTGAGCTAAAAGCAGACCCTCAACCACAGAGCCACCCACTCAGCCTGACAGTCAAATTTTAAAATGGGTAAAGGACCTGCATGGATATTTCTCCAAAGTTAATATACAAGTGGCCAATAAGTATAAGAGAAGTTATTCAATGTCATTAGTCAAGAGGGAACTGTGGAACAAAACCACTATGAGATTCCACTTCATTTGTTAGAAGGGTTACAATTATTTTTAAAGATAGAGAAGAACAAGGGTTGGTGAGAATTTGGAAATTAGAACCTTCATATACAGCAGGTACAAATATAAGAGTGGTACAGCCTCTGTAGAAAATAGCTTTCCCATTCCACAGAAAGTTAGACACAGGGTTTGCCTATGACCCACCCTAATCCACATGTAGGGATGTGTCCAAGAGAATTGACAATATATGTTCACATACAAGCCTGTTCACAAATGTTCATAATAGCAATATTCATAATAGCTAAAAGCAAATGTGAGCCAAATGTCCATCAAATGGTGAAGAGATAAACAAAATGTGAAATATTTATACAGTGGCAACATCAGTATGAAGCCATTAAAGAAGTGAAATTCTTTTGTGGGGGTTAGGGAGGGAGCACACAGGTGAGCAGGGGGAGGGGCAGAGGGAGAATCTTAAGCAGGATCCATGCCCAGCATGGAGTCCAATATGGGGCTTGACTCACAACCCTGAGATCATGACCTGCACCCAAATCAAGAGTCAGATGCTGAACTGACTGAACCACCCAGGATACACCGTGGATGACCCTTGGAAACATTATGCTGAGTAAATGAAGCTTGACACAAAAGACTGAATAATCTATTGTTCCATTTATATAAAATGTGCAGAAGAGGGACAGAAGTGCATTTGTATTTGCCAAAATATGGTTGGGAGAGAGGGAAAGGAGAGTGCTAATGGGTATAGGGTTTCTTGTGTGATGGAACTATTCTGGAACCAGAAAGTTGAACATGGTGGATATAATAAAATGAAAGACCACGCTTGTTTGTACACTTTGAACTGGTAAAATTGTGACTTTTATGTCATGTGAGATTATTCCTCAATTTAAAATTTTAAAAATACAAATAATGAAGGTTAAATAAGAACATTTACCAGCTATTTAAACTGAGAGAATTTAATTGAGGCACATCAAATATGTTAAAAATCCATGTGTTCATCATACCAAAAAAACCACTTCATTGGTTATCTTAGGAGATGCTGAGGGAATCCACGCAGTGATGCTCATAGTGAGGAAATAAATGTTTAGAGGGATTATCCCTTTATAGAAAATTGCAGCTAATAAATAAAGATTGAATTACACAATTTGAATTTATCGTCCTATAATCCCCTAATGAAACAATGAATTTAGGTAAGATTACTGATGGCTACTAATATTAGAAAACAAGAAATGCAGCCAGGTGGACCCCTAAGTGGAAGTACGCAGAACACTTATGAAATATTCCTGCAAAAAAAATCAATCGTGAGCCAGACTGAGCCTCTAGGGCCTACCAGTTACTGGAAATATAAGGAGCAACAAAGTATGCCAATCAACACTACAGGGACATGATCAGCAAAATCTGTCATGTGTGTGAGTGGCTTTGCAGGATAAACAATCTGTTTTCTTCAATAAATAAGGTGAAGTAATAATTTTGAAATGAAAACAGAGGGACAGGAAGCCAGTGAATGAGAGACTTTAGAGGCATCATGAGAGCACGGTGTAAGGATGTTAATCCTGTTCCAAAACAAACTATAAAGGAAAAATGAGTCAATCAGGACAATTAAAACACTAAATGGCAATTTCATAATATTAAGAAGACATTATTAATTGTTTTATAGATAATAGTGACATTGGAGTTATCTTTCTTTAAAGTCCTCACTCTAATCCCTCAGTTTAGAGGGATTAGATATGATTGGCTCTAGGTTGATAATATTGAAGTTGGTGGGTGCTATAGGTAATCCATTACTACTCTAGTTTCATGTCTGTGTGTTTGAGAACAGCCATAATAAAGAGAGGCCTTTATCTAAAAATAAATAAAATAAAACTAAGTGAAGAGAATTGGTCTCACACAGGAAGAAAAGCAGACGTGACCTTTAGGTAGCAGGAAACTGACCTTGGGGACGAGGGGAGCTCAGTGATGGCAGAAAGAATGAAGGTTATGAAAAATGGCCCCAAATGGATATACCTAAATAAATACAGATTTTATGAAATGTACATCAGGTTGAAAATGGAGAAAGTAAAAAATACAGGTAATTGAGAGTAAATACCTAGAGTAAAAACAGTTTCCTCATTGTTCAGAACATCAATAAAAAATACTAATGTCAGTTATGTTAGGTCAAGAATGCAATTTGTAATTTGTTTGCCACCCCTAACAAAAGAAAAAGAATACTAAACAAATGTAAAACTTCCAAGCTAATATAAAGAAAAGGTGGAATAATACTTTTTTCAATGAATGCAAAAAATGGAAGAAGAGAGAGAGAAAAAATAAATATTGCTAATGAACTCAGTATGCATACAGCCTAAAAATGGGGTATTATGTGAAGGACTAAAGTGTCTTGTACAACATGATTGGAATGAAGTTTCCAATGAAAAGATGTTCCAGTAGGCAGGTTGAAGAAACAAAACTTAACCATACACTATATAAGAGATAGAAAAAGCAACAAAATTGTTGAAAACAAAGTGATGGAAACAAACACAGCAAACTAACATTCCACCAAACAACCACACGACACCACAGTTGCTATACTAACCCCAAAGCCCACTTCACGATGGAAGCACCAGCTGAGAAGAGGACACTTCACAGTGACGAGAAACATTTGGTTCCCCTGAGACGGGCAACCGTGTTAAATGTGTGAGCACCTGCTAGAAGAGCCTCAGGGTGTACAAAGCAAAACTGGGCACTTACGGGAGAAAAGTACAAATCCACAACTATGTGAGAGATTTTAACCCCCTCCCTTGGAACTGATAGAACAATCTCACAAGGTGCCAACCTGGATATGGAACGTTTAGGCAGTAACATAGTGACCATAACCTAAAGGAGCACGGCACAAAATGGCAGGATGTATATTCTTTGTTTTCTTTTTCCTAAAAGCTTTTGTTTAAAGTCCAGTAGAGTTAAGAGAGTATAATATTAGTTTCAGGTGTACAGTATAGTGATTCAGCCCTTCTATACAGCACCTGGTGCTTATCACGACAGGTGTGCTCCTTCATCCCCATCGCCTCGAGCCCCCCATCCCCGGCCCACCTCCCCTCTCTTACCCTCAGTGTGTTCTCTGTAGTTCAGAGTCTGTTTTCTGGTTTGCCTCTCTCCTTTCTTCCCCTATGTTCATTTGTTTTATTTCTGAAATTCCACACATGAGTGAGATCATATGATAATTGTCTTTCTCTGACTTTATGTAGCATAATACCCTCTATATCCACCCATGTTATTGTAAATGGCAAGACTTCATGGGTTTTTATGGCTGAGTAATACTGCATTGCATGTATATATCACCTCTTTATCAATCAGTCAGAGGATGTACATTATTTTCAAGAGTATAAATAACACATTAACACATTGGTTATATTCTGGACTCATTGCAGCTTTCAACAAATTTCAAAGGACTGAAGGTGTAAAAAATATATTGTGTGCAATTTATATGAAACCAGGCCAAAAGTAAATCACAAATAGATCATTTAAAAATCCTTGTGTATTTTTATTTTTAAAAGTACTTCTAAGTAAGCCATGGGTGTAAACAAGAATTTTGAAATATAGAAATTGCATGAGTAACAAAAGTAGCAGCTTGGATGCATTACCGTCTGTGTTTAAAGGCAAATTTATAGGCTTAAGTCCATATGTAAGAAAAGTAGAAAAACAGGAAATAGTATTCGTCTGAAAATATTATAAAAAATTAGTGCATGAATCCCAAAAAATGGAAGGGAAGAAAGTAAAGAAGAAAATTTATTAAATACAAAACAGACATACACCAGAGAGATGTTATAACAAAAGGTGATAATTTGGGATGACTGATCAAATAACCAGACTTTTGAGGGATGAAGGAGAAAGGGCAGAAATTACTGAGGTCGGGAATGAAAGGAGGTTATCACTGAGATCCTTGAATCAGAGTGGATCGTGACAGAGTGTTTTCATAAACTTGAAAAGTTGTGGAATTTGCAAACCACGAGAAAGATTTCCCCCAACCCAAATGTCCCAATAATGAACGAGGTTGAAGATCTGTAAGTTTCATAATTCTTGAGAAATGTGATATGTATTGTAAAATCTTTCCATGGAAAAGGTTCCAGGACTAGATGGCTTTGCAGTGGAAAGTAAATACCTTTACTAACTATGACCAAGTCTACCAAAACTGAATCTTACAAAAAGCTTCAAAACAATAGAAGGAAAATTTCCATGTTATTTTATGAGGCTCGTGTAATATTAATGCCAAACTCTAACAAGGATATTATAAGAAATTTTTTACAATTACACTATCTCAATCACAAGTATATAAGCAAATTTACCAAACAAAATCTGATTAAGTACCATATAAAAGTCACGGTATGCCCAACACCAAGTGTCTGATTTCCAGGAATGCATAAACTGTAGAGAGAAACCAAAGTAGACTTAAGTAACATGGTGGGATTCCAGATCCCCAAACTGGAACACTCAATATTGCAAAGATGCCAGTTCTCCCCACAGTGAAGTGAGTCACTGTGATTTTTTATTGTGGAATCTGAAGAGGTGATCCTAAAACCATGTTGAATTGCAACACTAGTGTTTCCAAGACAGTTTTGAGAAATTATCAAGGGGGGGATTTGCACTATCAGCAAACAGCGAGGGGGATTTGCACTATCAGCAACTCACAGTAGGTGTGATGAAACAATGATAGCGACAGAGGATAGGCCATCTGAGTACGGAACACAACAGAAAGCCTGGAAGTCAACTCAGTGCTTGTTAGACACCCCATTTACCAAACAGGTGGGAAGTCTATGGAAAAGTAAAAAATCTGGGTCAATTAAGAGTCATAGGCTAACCACTGAGATTTGGCTCTTACCTCATACTAGACACACAAAAGAGTCCAGGCTGAATGCAGAGTTAGATTTGAAAGCAAAATAGTGATGAGAATAGAGAAGACCTTCCAGGTCCTCAAGCAGGAAAGTGCCTCCCAAATGTCCCGTGCAGGGAGCAAAAAGGAGTAAAGCACGAAGGAAATACCTTGAGGATGGAGCTACATGAAAATCGAGAGAGTCTGCAGAGTGTGTCAAGGCAGAGCACAGCTTGGGAAGGCACACTGCAATACATGATGGGAAACCGACTCGTCTGCATGATATATAAGTAATCCTTGACCCACAAGAATAAGACAAGCCTGTAGAAATGCGAGAGACAGGTAGAAGCGATGTGCAGAGGAGAGGAGCCAAATGTGCTGGACACATTTGAAATGTGTCCTGTCTCCCCACGGGCTCTCCGTCACCTCTCTGATGAGACTGTTTCCTGTATGTGCCATAGGCAACCTGGTCACACCCCCTCTCACTGCCTGTGTCCCATCATATTGCACATGTTTGTTGTCATGTCTGCCTTCCTGCAGAGCCATGAGCTCCCAGGGCTGGCCTTGATCTACACTATTTCTGCATCCCCCACCCTGGGACCATGTCCCTTAGAAGTGTGTGCTCAGTTCTCTGGTGGGCTACTGATTTGAGCCTGAGAAATACATTTCAGGTCATGAGGGAGCCTGGTGCTGTGATCCTCTGATTAAAATGAAAACCTGTTCCTTCAGATGGAATGACCCTGATCCCAAATAGTGCTGGCCAGGGCAGGAGTGGGTCACCCTTTCAGCTGCTGAGGCAAGCCCTGAGTGCTTCCTGTCTACCATAACTCTGATGCCCCCCTTACACACTCGGTGTCTTTCATACCCTGGACTCCTGAGGGATGGCCGCCTTGACCTTTACCTCCTCCAGGTGAGGGTCATGACTGTTGAAGGTCACACAGCCCATGTCTATGCAGATGATGATGAGGTCGGCTTGTAGAACTGTCACCCCTCCTTCTTAGTTTTGGGTTCCCATGCAATGAAGAGAGTGTTGGGAGGGAGCAGGCGAGGGTCTTGGGGTCACAGGGGCTGTGTGGATGGGTGCTCCATGTTCAAGCTTCAGGAGCTCCTGGTTTCTGGTAGAAGCAGAGGAGGAAATGGCCTCAGCTCACTTCAGCTGCCACATCTTGTTGCTTCATCCAGGCAGTAGTAGTGCAAGGACGTGCACCTTGGGGTCACTGTGCTGGGAAGGTCTCTCCTCCTGAACTGCTGGGACTTGGAGCCTTGAATGGCCAATTAGGTGAGCTTGTTTGTCTTCTGGCCTCTGGAGTGTACTGGGACTCCCAGTTCCCCTGGGTACCACTGTCATCAAGCTCTGTCTGAACCCGTCTGCCCCTACACAGCTAGGCTCCAAAGCAGACAAGTCTCTCTGGGCCTCAGGTGTGAGCAGAAGAGAATCATAGACATCATGTGCCCACCTTAATGCCCGTCATCCGGTTACCCCATTCCCTATACCCTCCACTGCAGCAACCATTAATTTCTTTCCTATATGGAAGACTCATTTTTAACAATTTTATTCAGAAGAGAGCACTTGACCTAGGAACTACCATTTAATACATTTTTTCAGAACACAGTAATCATGTTGGTTGTAGATACAGGGTACAGCACATCTCTAAAGCTTATTCTTTTATGACAGCAGTTTATGTCTGTTACATAATAACTTCATCACCCCACCTGTGGCAATCTCCATACCCTCCATCAAGGTTGCAGGACACATTGACTCCCTTCAGCACATCCTTCACATGGTCGTGTGCTTCTGGCCCAGCCTCCGCAGGGCCTCCTTCACATCCTTGTTTCGTAGACTGTAGATGAGGGGATTGAGCATTGGGATGACCAGCGTGTAGAAGACAGAGACCACCTTGCCCTGCTCCATGGACTCAATTGCTCCTGGCTGGGCATACATGACAAAGAGAGTCCCAAAAAAGAGAGTCACTGCAGTCATGTGGGAGCCACAGGTGGAGAAGATCTTGCGTCTCCCAGTTCCTGAGCGCATCCTCAGGATGGTCACTGTGATGTAGCCATAGGAGATGAGGATCACAATCGTCACAGCCACTATGATGAGCCCACAGATGCCAAACAAGAGAAGTTCATTGATGGCCGTGTTGCCACAGGCGATCTGGAGCAGAGGGGGCACATCACAGAAGAAATGGTTGATGCGGTTGGAGCTGCAGAATGGGAGGTGGAATGTGAAGCTGGTCTGCACAACAGAGTTGAAGCAGCCTCCACAGTAGGCACCCAGCAGCAGGCGAGTGCAGGCAGACTGGCACATGGTGATGGGGTAACGCAAGGGGTTACAGATGGCCATGAAGCGGTCATAGGCCATGACACCCAGGAGGAAGCCTTCAGTTGTGGCCAGCAAGGAGAAAAAGAAAAACTGGGTGGCACATCCTGCAAAGGTGATGACCTTGGACGAGGAGAAGAAGTTGGCCAGTGCATTTGGGGCAATGACAGATGAGTAGCACAAGTCCACAAAGGAGAGGTTCTTGAGAAAGAAGTACATTGGGGAGTGCAGGCGGGCATCCAGGGTGATAACGATGATCATGAGGAGGTTACCCAGCACAGTCACCATGTACAGGGCAAGGAACACAGCAAAGAGCAGGGCCTGGGTCCTAAGGCCACCTGCAAATCCCTCCAGCACAAAATCTTGAAAGTAGACCTTGGAGAGGTTTCCATTATTGTACAATGGCATGAGCCTCAGTCCTCCCGACGGGAATTACCCCTCCTTGTTGGCAAAATAAGTGGGTCAAGCTAAACTGCTGCTGAAGACTATTTAGAACAGATAAACAACAACAAAAAATCTAGTTGAAGATATAATGGAGTTAATGGTTTAGCAAAGAATTAATAAACAAAATTCAAGATAGACGCATAGGTCCAAGGATTTCAATACTGAAGATTTCTTCTTCCCTTCATTCCTAAGCCAATTGTGAAGAGGAATCTGATAGCCAGGTGGTTCAGCAGTGAGATTTTCCCTGTCTTCCAGAGCTAATGTGATAATGATTGGTTACTACTGGAGCAGCCAGGATGCACCATGGGAGTGAGTTAAATCAGGAGTAAGTATGCAGCTGAGCTTCTGACCATTTCAATCACTGATAGTATATTAAGACACGATCTGAATGCTATGCTCTAAAACCCTGCAAAAATAAACATATATCAAGTTGAAGACATGTTATCCTAGACTGCAGATGTTTTCTCTAAAAGTTTTTGTAACTACTGCCAGACAGAATTAAAAAATTGAATTCCTGTAATAAAAATTAAAATTACCCGACCATAGAGAAACCCCAAGAGGTTTCCGATTTTGGTGTAACACATATGTAAATTTTATATAAAGTTATTATTTTAAAGAATGAAAGATGAGCGATGCCTGGGTGGCTCAGTGGTTAGGGCCTGCCTTTGCCCCAGGGCGTGATCCTGGAGTCCCGGGATCGAGTCCCACCTTGGGTTTCCTGCATGGAACCTGCTTCTCCCTATGCCTGTGTCTCTGCCTCTCTCTCTCTCTGTGTGTGTGTGTGTGTTTCTGTCTCTGTATCTCTCATGAATAATTTTTTAAAAAGAATGAAAGTTGAGAGTTACAATCTTATTTGAAATTTGCAAGCAATAAAGAATAATATGTAACAGTTTAGAAGTACAATGGCTAAAATTAGGAACTCAATGAATGAATTTTAAAGATTAGCTAAGAAGAAAATTAGTGAACTAGAATACGGATCAGTGGAAAATACTCAGAGTGAAGTATTGAGAGACAAAAGGACAGAAAAAATCAGAAATGAGTGTTAGAGATCAACAACATAGAGATATACATATTATGAATTCCGTAAAAAGATTAAAGAGATTAATATGCTGAATCAGTGCTTGAAGAGTTAATGGCCAGGTGTTATCTCAAAACAATGAAAGATATTATTCTACAGATTCATTAACCTACAAAATCAAAGCAGCATTTATACAATGAACGCCACACTTGGACATATCATAGTAAAAATATTTAGAGTCAAAATAAAGAGAAAAGTATAAAAGCATTCTGAGAAAGAAAACAATCACTTCAGGGGCACCTAAGTGGAACAGTAGGTTAGGACTCTGATTCCTGGCTTCTGCTCAGGTTGTGATCTCAGAGTTGTGAGATTGGTTACCATGGCAGGCTCACATTCAGCACAGAATCTGTTTGAGACCCTCGCTCCCTTTCCCAGTGCCCCTCCTCTAAAATAAATAATAAAACCTTTCTTTACAAAAAAGACAAAAAAGAAGACATAGTCATTTCAATGTTTAAAGTTAGAAATAAGACTGACAATTGTCTTACCAGATTAAAAATAATGGAAGCCAAGGAAATATATTTTCCTTTCTTCAAAGAAAATAATTATCAACTATTATTCTGCATCTAGCCAAACATATCCTTCAGAACTCAAAGTGAATGTAGCTGTAACAATTAAGGAGTCAATCCATTTACAATTGTATCCAAAAGCATAAGATACCTAGGAATAAACCAACCAAAGAAGTAAAGGATCCATACCCTAAAACTACAGAACACTTGTGAAAGAAATTGAGGAAGTCACAAAGAGATGGAAAAATATTCCATCCTCACAGATTGGAAGAATTAATATTGTGAAAATGTCTCTGCTACCCAGGGCAATTTACACATTCAATGCAATCCGTATCAAAATCCCATGGACTTGGGAGCAGCACCGGTGGCTCAGTGGTTTAGCACCGCCTTCAGCCTAGGGCATGATCCTGGAGACAGGGGATTGAGTCCCACGTTGGGCTCCCTGCATGGAGCCTGCTTTTCCCTCTCTCTCTCTCTCTCTTTCTCTTATGAATAAATAAATAAAATCTTTTAAAAATATCCCATGGACTTTCATTAGGGAGTTGGAACAAATAATCTTAAGATTTGTGTGGAGTCAGAAAAGACCCCAAATAGCCAGGGGGATATTGAAAAAGAAAACCAGAGCCGGTGGCATCACAATGCCAAGTTTCAAGTTGTACTACAAAGCTGTGATCATCAAGACAGTGTGGTGCTGGCACAAAAAGAGACACATACATCAATGGAACAGAATAGAGAACCCAGAAATGGGCCCTCAACTCTATGGTCGACTAATATTCAACAAAGCAGGAAAGACTATCCAGTGGAAAAAGGACAGTCTCTTCAATAAATGGTGCTGGGAAAATTGGACAGCCATGTGTAGCAGAACGAAACGAGATCATTGTCTGACACCAGACAAAGATAAACTCAAAATGGATGAAAGATCTAAACGTGAGACAAGAATCCATCAAAATCCTAGGGGAGAACACAGGCAACACCCTTTTTGAAGTTGGCCACAGTAACTTCTTGCAAGATCTATCTATGAAGGCAAGAGAAACAAAAGCAAAAATGAACTATTGGGACTTCATCAAGATAAGAAGCTTCTGCACACCAAAGAAACAGTCAACAAAACTCAAAGACAACCTACAGAATGGGAGAAGATATTTGCAAATTACCTATCAGATCAAGGGCTAGTTTCCAAGACCTATAAAGAACTTATTAAACTCAACAGCAAAGAAACGAACAGTCCAATCATGAAATGGGCAAAAGACATGAAGAGAAATCTCACAGAGGAAGACATAGACATGGCCAACAAGCACATGAGGAAATGCTCCGCATCACTGGCCATCAGGGAAATACAAATCAAAACCACCAGAAGATCCCACCTCACACCAGTGAGAATGGTGAAAATGAACAAGATGGGAAACAACAGATGTTGGAGAGGATGTGGAGAAAGAGGAACCCTCTTGCACTGTGATGGCAATGTGACCTGGTGCAGCCACTCTGGAAACTGTGTGGAGGTTCCTCAAAGAGTGAAAAATAGACCTGCCCTACGACCCAGCAATTGCACTGCTGGAGATTTACCCCAAAGATACAGATGCAGTGAAATGCCGGGACACCTGCACCCTGATGATTCTAGCAGCAATGTCCACAGTAGCCAAACTGTGGAAGGAGCCTCGGTGTCCATCGAAAGATGAATGGATAAAGAAGCTGTGGTCTCTGTATACAATGGGATATTCCTCAGCCACTAGAAATGACAAATACCCACCATTTGCTTCGACGTGGATGGAACTGGAGGGTATTATGCTGAGTGAAGTAAGTCAGTCGGAGAAGGACAATCATCATATGGTCTCACTCATATGGGGAATATAAAAATTGTGAATGGGATTAAAGGGAAAGGAGGGGAACTGAATGGGAAATATCCAAGAAGGTGACAGAACATGGAGGCTTCTGGTTCTGGGAAACGAACAAAGGGTGGTGGAAAGGGAGGTGAGTGGGGGGAAGGGTGATTGGGTGACGGGCACTGAGGGGGGCATCTGACGGGATGAGCACTGGGTGTTATGCTATATGTTGGCAAATAGAACTCCAATAAAAAATATAAAAAAAAGGAGGAGGTGCAAGATGGCAGAAGAGTAGGGTCCCCAAATCACCTGTCCCCACCAAATTACCTAGATAACTTTCAAATCATCCTGAAAATCTACGAATTCAGCCTGAGATTTAAAGACAGAACAGCTGAAATGCTACAGTGAGAAGAGTTCCCGCTTCTATCAAGTTCCCGCTTCTATCAAGGTTCCCGCTTCTTTCAAGGGAAAAAGAAATAAACAAAAGGCCTCCAAGGGGGAGGGGCCCCGCGAGGAGCCGGGCTGAGGCCCGGTCGAGTGTCCCCAGGACAGGAGAGCCCCGTCCCGGAGAAGCAGGAGCTGCACCAACCTTTCTGGGCGGAAAGGGGCTCGCAGGGAGATGGAGCAGGACCCAGGAGGGCGGGGATGCCCTCGGGCTCCCGGGGACACTAACAGACACCTGCGCCCCGGGAGAGTGCGCCGAGCTCCCTAAGGGCTGCAGCGCGCACGGCGGGACCCGGAGCAGCTCGGGGGGCTCGGGCGGCGGCTCCGCGGAGGGGGCTGTGGGGTGGGAGCGTGATTCCAACAGCGCAGGCCCGGGAGCACAGGGCGCTGGGACACAGCCCAGGATCCGGCCTCCCCCGGGACAGGCTGAGGCCAGGAGGGACCAGGACAGCGAGGACGCTCCTGCCCCGAGCTGAGCAGATCAGCGGCCCCGCCCTGAGCCTCCAGGCCCTGCAGACGGAGAGCTTCAGAGCTACTGCGGGGGCTGACTCCAGGGCTGCAGAGCTGGCCGGGCCACTGCGGTTATTCCTCCTGGGGCCTCACGGGGTAAACAGCCCCCACTGAGCCCTGCACCAGGCAGGGGGCTGAGCAGCTCCCCCAAGTGCTAACACCTGAAAATCAGCACAGCAGGCCTCTCCCCCAGAAGACCAGCTAGACGGACAAGTTCCAGGGGAAGTCAAGAGACTTAAAGTACACAGAAGCAGAAGATACTCCCCCGTGTTTTTTTCTTTTCTTGTTTTTTTTCTTCTTTTTGATTTCTGATTCCTTCCCCCACCCCTTTTTTCACCTTTCTTTCTTTTTCTCTTTTTCTTCTCTTTTTTCCTTTTTTCTACCTTTTTTCTTTTTTCTTTTTTTTTTCTTTCCTTCTCTCTCTCTCTTTTTCTCCTTTTCCCAATACAACTTGTTTTTGGCCACTCTGCACTGAACAAAATGACTAGAAGGAAAACCTCACCTCAAAAGAAAGAATCAGAAACAGTCCTCTCTCCCACAGAGTTACAAAATCTGGATTACAATTCAATGTCAGAAAGCCAATTCAGAAGCACTATTATAAAGCTACTGGTGGCTCTAGAGAAAAGCATAAAGGACTCAAGAGACTTCATGACTGCAGAATTTAGATCCAATCAGGCAGAAATTAAAAATCAATTGAATGAGATGCAATCCAAACTAGAAGTCCTAACGACGAGGGTTAACGAGGTGGAAGAACGAGTGAGTGACATAGAAGACAAGTTGATGACAAAGAGGGAAACTGAGAAAAAAAGAGACAGACAATTAAAAGACCATGAAGACAGATTAAGGGAAATAAACGACAGCTTGAGGAAGAAAAACCTACGTTTAATTGGGGTTCCCAAGGGTGCCGAAAGGGACAGAGGTCCAGAATATGTATTTGAACAAATCCTAGCTGAAAACTTTCCTAATCTGGGAAGGGAAACAGGCATTCAGATCCAGGAAATAGAGAGATCCCCCCCTAAAATCAATAAAAACCGTTCAACACCTCGACATTTAATAGTGAAGCTTGCAAATTCCAAAGATAAAGAGAAGATCCTTAAAGCAGCAAGAGACAAGAAATCCCTGACTTTTATGGGGAAGAGTATTAGGGTAACAGCAGACCTCTCCACAGAGACCTGGCAGGCCAGAAAGGGCTGGCAGGATATATTCAGGGTCCTAAATGAGAAGAACATGCAACCAAGAATACTGTATCCAGCAAGGCTCTCATTCAAAATGGAAGGAGAGATAAAGAGCTTCCAAGTCAGGCAGAAACTGAAAGAATATGTGACCTCCAAACCAGCTCTGCAAGAAATTTTAAGGGGGACTCTTAAAATTCCCCTTTAAGAAGAAGGTCAGTGGAACAATCCATAAAAACAAGGACTGAATAGATATCATGATGACACTAAACTCATATCTGTCAATAGTAACTCTGAACGTGAACGGGCTTAATGACCCCATCAAAAGGCGCAGGGTTTCAGACTGGATAAAAAAGCAGGACCCATCTATTTGCTGTCTACAAGAGACTCATTTTAGACAGAAGGACACCTACAACCTGAAAATAAAAGGTTGGAGAACCATTTACCATTCAGATGGTCCTCAAAAGAAAGCAGGGGTAGCCATCCTTATATCAGATGAACTAAAATTTACCCCAAAGACTGTAGAGAGAGATGAAGAGGGACACTATATCATACTTAAAGGATCTATCCAACAAGAGGACTTAACAATCCTCAATATATATGCCCCGAATGTGGGAGCTGCCAAATATTTAAACCAATTAATAACCAAAGTGAAGAAATACTTAGATAATAATACACTTATACTTGGTGACTTCAATCTAGCTCTTTCTACCCTCAATAGGTCTTCTAAGCACAACATCTCCAAAGAAACGAGAGCTTTAAATGATACACTGGACCAGATGGATTTCACAGATATCTACAGAACTTTACATCCAAACTCAACTGAATACACATTTTTCTCAAGTGCACATGGGACTTTCTCCAGAATAGACCACATACTGGGTCACAAATCGGGTCTGAACCGATACCAAAAGATTGGGATCGTTCCCTCATATTCTCAGACCATAATGCCTTGAAATTAGAACTAAATCACAACGAGAAGTTTGGAAAGACCTCAAACACGTGGAGGTTAAGGACCATCCTGCTAAAAGATGAAAGGGTCAATCAGGAAATTAAGGAAGAATTAAAAAGATTCATGGAAACTAATGAGAATGAAGACACAACCGTTCAAAACCTTTGGGATGCAGCAAAAGCAGTCCTGAGGGGGAAATATATCGCAATACAAGCATCCATTCAAAAACTGGAAAGAACTCAAATACAAAAGCTAACCTTACACATAAAGGAGCTAGAGAAAAAACAGCAGATGGACCCCACGCTCAGCAGAAGAAGAGAGTTAATTAAAATTTGAGCAGAACTCAATGAAATCAAGACCAGAAGAACTGTGGAACAGATCAACAGAACCAGGAGTTGGTTCTTTGAAAGAATTAATAACATAGATAAACCATTAGCCAACCTTATTAAAAAGAAGAGAGAGAAGACTCAAATTAATAAAATCATGAATGAGAAAGGAGAGATCACTACCAACACCAAGGAAATACAAACGATTTTAAAAACATATTATGAACAGCTATACGCCAATAAATTAGGCAATCTAGAAGAAATGGACGCATCCTGGAAAGCCACAAACTACCAAAACTGGAACAGGAAGAAATAGAAAACCTGAACAGGCCAATAACCAGGGAGGAAACTGAAGCAGTCATCAAAAACCTCCCAAGACACAAGAGTCCAGGGTCAGATGGCTTCCCAGGGGAATTCTATCAAACATTTAAAGAAGAAATCATACCTGTTCTACTAAAGCTGTTTGGACAGATAGAAAGAGATGGAGTACTTCCAAATTCGTTCTATGAGGCCAGCATCACCTTAATTCCAAAACCAGACAAAGACCCTAAAAAAAATTTATAGCTATAAACACCAACTTTAAAAATAAACATCTCAAATCAATAATTTAACTTTCCATCTTAGGAAAGAAAGGAGAAAGAGAATAAAATACCTCATAGCAAATAGAACAAATAAAGGTTAGAGTAGAGGTAAAAGAATTAGAGTAAAATAATTCAGAATATAGATGATACTAACATTTAGTTCTCTGAGAAGTTTAACCGACTTGGCAAACCGTCTGCTAGATTCACCCCCAAAAAGCAGAATACTTAAATTTCTAAGATCAGAAAAAAACAGAGACATGACTTCTGATGTTATAGAATTAAAAAGTATTATAAGAACATGTTGGAATATGGCATGCCAACACATTAGCTAACCTAGATAGAATGACCAAATTCCCAGAAATAGACTAACATAACTGACTCAAGGAGAAATAGAAAATCCGAGCAGACATATAATAAACCGATTGAGTCAATAGTCACGTAACATTTCTAACAAAGAAAAATTTAGGAACAGATGGTTTCAGTGGTGACTTTTACCAGTATACAAGAATTAACACACTGGTACACCTCAAATTCTAAAAATTAGATGGGAGAAAACACTTCCTAATTCATTCCATAAGGCCTGTATTATTCTCATGCAAAGTGGAAACAAAGATAGTGCAAGAAAACGAGGCTACAGACAAATATCTCATATGAAGATAGATACAAAAATCCTTATCAAAATACTAAAAGCTAAATGCAGCAGAACTTCACAGGGATTATACAGCATAACCAAGTGAGAGTTATCCAGGAATACGAGAGTAGACCAATATACAAAAAAAATCACTCCATATAATACACCATAGACATGGAATTCAGGGGGAGAAACTACATGATCATCTTAGGAGATCCAAAAAAGTACAAATCATTGTGGAAAGATGAAGAGGACCCACATCAATGCGAGGATATCCCATGATCATGGACTGGAGGACTTACTAATGTCAAGATGTAGTACTCCTCATGTTTACATATAGATTCAATGTAATCCTATCAAAATCCAATTACCGTTTTATATTTCGTGGGGTTTTTTTGGCAAAAATTGACCCTAAATGGCTGAAAAAATATATGAAGAGACCAAAGTAAGAGGACTGACACTTCCTGATTTCAAAACTGACTTTGAAGCAGTGTTGTGCTTGCACGAGGATAGACATAGAGCAATGGAATAGAATCAAAATACAGAAATAAACTCACCTGTGATTTTCAACGAGGGGCCCAAGGGCACCATCCAACAGTGAAAAAAGAGTATTTTTCATAAATGTTGAGGAAAAAAGTGTATAATCCACATGCAAAAGAATGAATTAAGAGCTTTACCTCACACCACATACAAAAATTAACTAAAAATGGACAAATACCTAAATGCTTGTGCTAAAACTATAAAACTATATAGTGAGGTGAAATAGACATCAGTCAATTATTGTGACTTGGGATTAGTCAGCAATTTCCTATATGACATCAAAGTACAGACTACAAAATAGGAGAATCAAAACTAAAATATGATAAAATAGACCAATTGAACTTCTTCTAAATTAAAATCTTGTGCATCAAAGGACACTCTCAAGACGATGAAGACAAAAATCTATATTAAGGTAAATACTTTTGACAATTGATACATATCTAATAAGGATAAAATATCCATGGAATATACAGAATTCCTCCAACTCAGCAACAAAAACACAGTCAAATGTTTAACTGGGCAAAGGGTTTGCATGGGCATTTCTCGAAAGATATATACAACTGGCCAATAAGTTAAAGAGACATTATTCAATGTCGTTAGTCAAGAGGGAACTGTGGAACAAAACCCCTATGAGATTCCACTTTGTTTGTTAGAATGGTTACAATTATTTTTAAAGACTGAGAAGAACAAGGGTTGGTGAGAATTTGGAAAATAGAACCTTCATATCCGGCAGGTACAAATATAAGAGTGGCACAGCCTCTGTAGAAAGTAGTCTTGCCATCCCTCAAAAAGTTAGACACAGGGTTTCCCTATGACCCACCCTAATCCACATGTAGGGATATGCCCAGGAGAGTTGACAATATACGTTCACACACAAGCCTGTTCACAAGTGTTCATAGTAGCAATATTCGTAATAGCTAAAAAGCTAATGGAAGCTGAATGTCCATCAAATGGTGAAGAGATAAACAAAATGTGAAATATTCATACAGCGAAACAATATTCATCCACAAAAGAAATAAAGTTCTTGTGTGTGTGTGTGTGTGTGTGTGTGTGTGGTGGGGGGGTGGTTAGGGAGGGAGCACACAGGTGAGCAGGAGGAGGGGCAGAGGGAGAGAAGGGGAGAGGGGGAATCTTAAGCAGAATCCAGGCCCAGCATGGAGCCCAATATGGGGCTTGACTCACAACTCTGAGATCATGAGCTGAGCCCAAATCAAGAGTCGGATGCTGAACTGACCGAACCACCCAAGTTCCCTGAAAGAAATAAAGTTCTAGTACAAGATACATCATGGATGAGCCTTGAAAAAATTATGCTAAATAAATGAAGCTTGGCACAAAAGCCTGAATATTCTGTAAATTCATTTTATAAAATATGCAGAAGAGGGACAGAAGTGCATTTGTATTTGCCAAAATATGGTTGGGAGAGGGAAGGGAGAGTGCTGATGGGAATAGGGTTTCTTTGGGTGATGAAACTCTTCTGGAACCAGAGAGATGAACGCTGTGGATACAATAAAAAATGAAAGACCATGCTTATTTGTACACTTTGAACTGGAAAAAATGTCATGTGAGCTTTGTTCCTCAATTTAAGATTTTATTTATTTATTTTTTAAAATAAATTTATTTTTTATTGGTGTTCAAATTGCCAACATACAGAATAACACCCAGTGCTCATCCCGTCAAGTGCCCACCTCAGTGCCCGCCACCCAGTCACCCTCACCCCCCGCCCTCCTCCCCTTCCCTTCCACCTGCCCACCTCCCCCCTTCCACCACCCCTAGGTCGTTTTCCAGAGTTAGGAGTCTTTCATGTTCTGTCTCCCTTTCTGATATTTCCCACTTATTTTTTCTCCTTTCCCCTTTATTCCCTTTCACTATTTTTTATATTCCCCAAATTTAAAATTTTAAGAATACAATGAAGGTGAAATAAGAACACTTACCAGCATTTTATTTTTTAATTTTTGTATAGATTTATTTTTTATTGGTGTTCAATTTGCCAACATATAGAAGAACACCCAGGGCTCCTCCCATCAAGTGCCCCCCTCAGTGCCCGTCACCCAGTCACCCAACCCTCCGCCCACCTCCCTTTCTACCACCCCTAGTTCGTTTCCCAGAGTTAGGAGTCTCTCATGTTCTGTCTCCCTTTCTGATATTTCCCACTCATTTTTTCTCCTTTACCCTTTATTGCCTTTCACTATTTTTTATATTCCCCAAATGAATGAGACCATATCATGTTTGTCTTCTCCAATTGACTTATTTCACTCAGCATAATACCCCCAGTTCCATCCACGTTGAAGCAAATCTTACCAGCATTTTAAACTGAGAGAATTTAATTGAAGCATATCAAATGGATAAAAATTCACGAGTTTATAATACTGAAAATAAAAACCCCTTCATTGGCTTCTTTGGAGTATGATGCAGAGGGAAGCCACACAGTGACCCTCACAGTGAGGAAATCAATGTTTAGAGGGATTTTTCCTTTACAGAATATTGCAACTAATAAATGAAAATTGAAGTACAGAATTTGAATATTATCATCTGATAAACCCATAATGAAACAACAAGTTTAGGTAAGATTACTTATGGCTACTGTTACTACAGGACAAGAGATGCAGCCAGGTGGACCTCTCAGTGGAAGTACACTCAACACTTATGAAATATTCCTGCCAGAAAAATCAGTCATGAGTCCGACTGAGCCTCTAGGACCTACCAGTTACTGGAAATAAAAGGAACAACAGAATACGCTAATCAACCCTACAGGGACAAGGTCAGCAAAATCTGTCGTGTGTGAGAAGCTTTGCAGGATAAACCATCTGTTTGTTCAATAAAGAAGGTGAGTAGTAATATTGAAATGAAAATAGAGGGACAGGAAGCCAGTGAATGAGAGGTTTTAGAGGCATCATGAGAACATGGAGTAAGGATGTTATGAATCCTGTTCCAAAACATACCAGAAAGGACAAATGAGTCAATCAGGACAATTGAAACACTAAATGGCAATTCTATAATATTAAGAATTCATTATTAATTGTTTAAAGGATAATAGTAACATCAGAGTTGTCTTTCTTTAAAGTCTTCAATGTTTAAAGGGATTAGTTATGATGGGCTCTAGGTTGATAATATTGAAGTTGGTGGGTGCGATAGGTAATCCATTACTGCTCTAGTTTCATGTCCATGTGTTTGAGAACAGCCATAATAAAGAGAGGCATGCATCTAAACATAAATAAAATAAAACTAAGTTAAGAGAATTTGTCTCACACAGGAGGAAAAGCAGACGTGACCTTTAGATAGCAGGATACTGACCTTGAGGGTGAGGAGAGCTCAGAGATGGCATAAAGAATGAAGATTATAAAAAAGGGCCCCAATATGGATACACCTAAATAAATACAGATTTTATGCAATGCACATCAGGTTGAAAATGCAGAAAGTAAAGTACACCACACCAAAGACAGGTAATTGGGAGTAAATATGTAGAGTTGAAAGGGTTTCCTCATTGTTCAGGGAGTCAATAACTATACTAACGTAGGTTGTATTAGGTCAATAATGTAAGTTGTAATCTGTTTGCCACCCCTAACAAAAGAAAAAAAAGAGCAAATGGAAGTAAAACGTAGAGCTAATATAATAAAGGTGGAATAATACTTTTCAATGAATGTTAAAAAAAAAACGGAGAAAGAAATAAAGAGCACTAAAGAACATGGTATACATAAAGCCTAAATTTATCTGTATTATGTGAAGGACTAAACTGTCTTGTGTACAACATGATTGAAGTGAAATTTCCAATGAAAAGTTGTGTGCTAGTAGGCAGGTTGAAGAAACAAAACTTAAAAATATGCAATCGGAGAAGGACAAACATTATATGTTCTCATTCATTTGGGGAATATAAATAATAGTGAAAGGGAATACAAGGGAAGGGAGAAGAAATGTGTGGGAAATATCAGAAAGGGAGACAGAACATAAAGACTCCTAACTCTGGGAAACGAACTAGGGGTAGTGGAAGGAGAGGAGGGCGGGGGTTGGGGGTGAATGGGTGACGGGCACTGAGAGGGGGCACTTGGTGGGATGAGCACTGGGTGTTATTCTGTATGTTGGCGAATTGAACACCAATAAAAAATAAATTTCTTATTAAAAATAATATGCAATATTAAGAGATATAAAAAGCAAACATAAAATGTTGAAAATGAAGGTGATGGGAACATACACAGCAAAATAATATTTTAGCAAAAACCACACGCCACCACAGTTACTATACTAACCAGAAAGCCGACTTCAAAGTGGAAAAACCAGCTGAGAAGAGGACACTTCACAGTGATGAGAAACATTTGGTTCCCCCGAGACGGGCAACTGTGTTAAACGTGTGAGCACCTGCCAGAAGAGTCTCAGGATATACAAAACAAAACTGGGCACTAAAAAAAAACAAAAACAAAAACAAAAAACAAAAAAAACAAAAAAAAAAACTGGGCACTTATGGGAGAAAAGTACAAATCCACAACTATGTGAGAGATTTTAATCCCCTCCCTTGGAACTGATAGAACAATCACACAAGATGCCAACCTGGATACGGAACGTTTAGGCAGTAACATCAGTGACCATAACCTAATGGAGCACGGCACCCAACAGCAGGATGTATATTCTTTGTTTTCTTTTTCCTAAAAGGTTTTGTTTAAAGTCTAGTATAGTTAAGAGAGTATAATATTAGTTTCAGGCGTACAGTATAGTGATTCAGCCCTTCTATACAGCACCTGGTGCTCATCACGACAGGTGTGCTCCTTCATTCCCATCGCCTGGAGCCCCCCGTCCCCCACCTACCTCCCCTCTCTTACCCTCAGTGTGTTCTCTGTAGTTCAGAGTGTTTTCTGGTTTGCTTCTTTCCTTTCTTCCCCTATGTTCATTTGTTTTGTTTCTGAAATTCCACACATGAGTGAGATCATATGATAATTGTCTTTCTCTGACTTCTTTCACTTAGTATAATACCCTCTATATCCATCCATGTTGTTGTAAATGGCAAGACTTCATGGGTTTTTATGGCTGAGTAATACTGCATTGCATGTATATATCACCTCTTTATCAATCAGTCAGAGGATGTACATTATTTTCAAGAGTATAAAGAACATATTAACACATTGGTTATATTCTGGATTCATTGCCGCTTTCAACAAATTTCAAAGGACTGAAGGTGTAAAAAATATATTTGTGTGCAATTTATATGAAACCAAGCCAAAGGTAAATCACAAATAGAACATTTTAAAATCCTATTGTATTTTTAATTTTAAAAGTACTTCTAAGTAAGCCATGGGTGTAAACAAGAATTATGAAATATAGAAATAGCATAAGATGAGTAACAAAAGTAGTAGCTTGGATGCATTATCGTCTGTGTTTAAAGACAAATTTATGGGCTTAAGTCCATATGTAAGAAAAGTAGAAAAACAGGAAATAGTATTGGTCTGAAAATATTATAAAAATAATTGTTAATGAAATCCCAAGGTCTCATTCATTTGGGTAATATAAATAATAGTGAAAGGGAATAGAGGGGAAGGGAGAAGAAATGGGTAGGAAATATCAGAAAGGGAGACAGAACATAAAGACTCCTAACTCTGGGAAATGAACTAGGGGTGGTGGAAGGGGAGGAGGGTGGGGGATGGGGGTGAGTGGGTGGCGGGCACTGAGGTGGGCACTTGACGGGATGAACACTGGGTGTTATTCTGTATGTTGGCAAATTGAACACCAATGAAAAATAAATTTATTATTAAAAAGAAAGTTCTTTCATCCAAAAAAGAAAAAAGAAAAGAAATCCCAAGAAAATGGAAGGGAAGAAAGTAAAGAAGAAAAAAAAATTTTTTTTTTCAGGGTTGGAAGTTGTATTTTTTTTTTTATTGGTGTTCAATCAGATAAAGGGCTAGTTTCCAAGATCTATAAAGAACTTATTAAACTCAACACCAAAAAAATTTTTAATGGCAAGATTTCATTCTTTAGTTTTTCTTTTTTTAATTAATTTATTTATTTATTCATAAAGACAGGGAGAGAGAGAGGCAGAGACACAGGCAGAGGGAGAAGCAGGCTCCATGCAGGGAGCCTGAAGTGGGACTCGATCCAGGGTCTCCAGGATCACGCCCTGGGCTGCAGGAGGCGCTAAACTGCTGCGCCACCAGGGCTGCACAGAAAATTTATTAAATACAAAACAGACATACACCAGAGAGATGTTATAACAAAAGGTGATAATTTGCGATGACTGATCGAATAACAAGACTTTTGAGGGATGAAGGAGAAAAGGCAGAAATTACTGAGGTCGAGAATAAAAGGAGGTTATCACTGAGATCCTTGAATTGGAGTGGATCGTGACAGAGTGTTTTCATAAACTTGAAAAGTTGTGGAATTTGCAAACCACTAGAAAGATTTCCCCCAACCCAAATGCCCAAATAACGAGGTTGAAGATCTGTAAGTTTCATAATTCTTGAGAAATGTGATATGTATTGTAAAATCTTTCCATGGAAAAGGTTCCAGGACTAGATGGCTTTGCAGTGGAAAGTAAATACCTTTACTATGACCAAATCTACCAAAACTGAATCTTACACAAAATCTTCAAAACAATAGAAGGAAAATTTCCATGTTATTTTATGAGGCCCATGTAATATTAATGCCAAACTCTAACAAGGATATTATAAGAAATTTTTTACAATTACACTATCTCAATCACAAGTATATAAGCAAATTTACCAAACAAAATCTGATTAAGTACCATATAAAAGTCACGGTATGCCCAACACCAAGTGTCTGATTTCCAGGAATGCATAAACTGTAGAGAGAAACCAAAGTAGACTTAAGTAACATGGTGGGATTCCAGATCCCCAAACTGGAACACTCAATATTGCAAAGATGCCAGTTCTCACCACAGTGAAGTGAGTCACTGTGATTTTTTATTGTGGAATCTGAAGAGGTGATCCTAAAACCATGTTGAATTTTGCAACACTAGTGTTTCCAAGACAGTTTTGAGAAACTGTCAAGGTGGGGGATTTGCACTATCAGCAAATAGCGAGGGGGATTTGCACTATCAGCAAACAGCGAGGGGGATTTGCACTATCAGCAACTCACAGTAGGTGTGATGAAACAATGATAGCGACAGAGGATAGGCCATCTGAGTACGGAACACAACAGAGAGCCTGGAAGTCAACTCAGTGCTTGTTAGACACCCCATTTACCAAACAGGTGGGAAGTCTATGGAAAAGTAAAAAATCTGGGTCAATTAAGAGTCATAGGCTAACCACTGAGATTTGGCTCTTACCTCATACTAGACACACAAAAGAGTCCAGGCTGAATGCAGAGTTAGATTTGAAAGCAAAATAGTGATGAGAGTAGAGGAGACCCTCCAGGTCCTCAAGCAGGAAAGTACCTCCCAAATGTCCCGTGCAGGGAGCAAAAAGGAGTAAAGCACGAAGGAAATACCTTGTGGATGGAGCTACATGAAAATTGAGAGAGTCTGCAGAGTGTGTCAAGGCAGAGCACAGCTTGGGAAGGCACACTGCAATACAGGAAGGGAAACGGACTTGTCTGCACAATATATACATAATTCTTGACCCGCAAGAATAAGACAAGCCTGTAGAAATACAGGCGAGAGACAGGTAGAAGTGATGTGCAGAGGAGAGGAGCCAAACGTGCTGGACACATTTGAAATGTGTCCTGTCCCCACGGGCTCTCTGTTACCTCTCTGATGTGACTGTTTCCTGTTTGTGCCATAGGCAACCTGGTCACACCCCCTCTCACTGCCTGTGTCCCATCATATTGCACATGTTTGTTGTCATGTCTGCCTTCCTGCAGAGCCATGAGCTCCCAGGGCTGGCCTTGATCTGCACTATTTCTGCATCCCCCACCCTGGGACCATGTCCCTTAGAAGTGTGTGCTCAGTTCTCTGGTGGGCTACTGATTTGAGCCTGAGAAATACATTTCAGGTCATGAGGGAGCCTGGTGCTGTGATCCTCTGATTAAAATGAAAATCTGTTCCTTCAGATGGAATGACCCTGATCCCAAATAGTGCTGGCCAGGGCAGGAGTGGGGTCACCCCTTCAGCTGCTGAGGCAAGCCCTGAGTGCTTCCTGTCTACCATAACTCTGATGCCCCCCTTACACACTCGGTGTCCTTCATACCCTGGACCCCTGAGGGATGGCCGCCTTGACCCTTACCTCCTCCAGGTGAGGGTCATGACTGTTGAAGGTCACACAGCCCGTGTCTGTGCAGTAGATGATGAGGTCAGCTTGTAGAACTGTCACCTCTCCTTCTTAGCTTTGGGTTCCCATGCAATGAAGAGAGTGTTGGGAGGGGGAAGGCGAGGGTCTTGGGGTCACAGGAACTGTGTGGATGGGTGCTCCATGTTCAAGCTTCAGGAGCTCCTGGTTTCTGGTAGAAGCAGAGGAGGAAATGGCCTCAGCTCACTTCAGCTGCCACATCTTGTTGCTTCATCCAGGCAGTAGTAGTGCAAGGACGTGCACCTTGGGGTCACTGTGGTGGGAAAGTCTCTTCTCTTGAACTGCTGGGACTTGGAGCCTTGAATGGCCAATTAGGTGAGCTTGTTTGTCTTCTGGCCTCTGGAGTGCACTGGGACTCCCAGTTCTCCTGGGTACCACTGTCATCAAGCTCTGTCTGAACCTGTCCGCCCCTACACGGCCAGGCTCCAAAGCCCAGAAGTCTCTCTGGGCCTCAGGTGTGAGCAGAAGAGAATCATAGACATCATGTGCCCACCTTAATGCCCGTCATCCGGTTACCCCATTCCCTATACCCTCCACTGCAGCAACCATTAATTTCTTTCCTATATGGAAGACTCATTTTTAACAATTTTATTCAGAAGAGAGCACTTGACCTAGGCACTACCACTTAATACTTTTTTCAGGGCACAGTAATCATTGTTGGTTGTAGATACAGGGTACAGCACATCTCTAAAGCTTATTCTTTTATGACAGCAGTTTATGTTTGTTACATAATAGCTCCATCACCCCACCAGTGGCAATCTCCGTATCCTCCATCAAGGTTGCAGGACACATTGACTCCCTTCAGCACATCCTTCACATGGCCGTGTGCTTCTGGCCCAGCCTCCGCAGGGCCTCCTTCACATCCTTGTTTCGCAGACTGTAGATGAGGGGATTGAGCATTGGGATGACCAGCGTGTAGAAGACAGAGACCACCTTGCCCTGCTCCATGGACTCAATTGCTCCTGGCTGGGCATACATGACAAAGAGAGTCCCAAAAAAGAGAGTCACTGCAGTCATGTGGGAGCCACAGGTGGAGAAGATCTTGCGTCTCCCAGCTCCTGATCCCATCCTCAGGATGGTCACTGTGATGTAGCCATAGGAGATGAGGATCACAATCGTCACAGCCACTATGATGAGCCCACAGATGCCAAACAAGAGAAGTTCATTGATGGCCGTGTTGCCACAGGCGATCTGGAGCAGAGGGGGCACATCACAGAAGAAGTGGTTGATGCGGTTGGAGCTGCAGAATGGGAGGTGGAATGTGAAGCTGGTCTGCACAACAGAGTTGAAGCAGCCTCCACAGTAGGCGCCCAGCACCAGGCGAGTGCAGGCAGACTGGCACATGGTGGTGGGGTAACGCAAGGGGCTACAGATAGCCATGAAGCGGTCGTAGGCCATGACACCCAGGAGGAAGCCTTCAGTTGTGGCCAGCAGGGATAAAAAGAAAAACTGGGTGGCACATCCTGCAAAGGTGATGACCTTGGATGAGGAGAAGAAGTTGGCCAGTGCATTGGGGGCAATGACAGATGAGTAGCACAAGTCCACAAAGGAGAGGTTCTTGAGGAAGAAGTACATTGGGGAGTGCAGGCGGGCATCCAGGGTGATAACGATGATCATGAGGAGGTTACCCAGGACAGTCACCATGTACAGGGCCAGGAAAACAGCAAAGAGCAGGGCCTGGGTCTCAAGGCCACCTGCAAATCCCTCCAGCACAAAATCTTGAAAGTAGACCTTGGAGTGGTTTCCATTACTGTGGGATGGCATGAGCCTCGGTCCTCCAGAGGGGAATTGGCAGATTAAGTGGGTCAAGTTAACTCCCTGCAGAACACTATTTAGAAAGATAAACAACAACAGTCAAAAATCTGGTTAAAATATAATGGAGTTAATGGTTTAGCAAAGAATTAATAAACAAAATTCAAGATAAACGCATAGGTCCAGCGATATCAGTACTGAGGATTTCTTCTTCCCTTGATTCCTAAGTCTTTGTGAAGCAGAATCTGAAAGGCCAATTGGTTAAGCAGTGAGATTTTGCCTGTCTTGCAGGGCTAATGCTGGTAGTGGTTGGTTACTACGAACCAGCCAGGATGCATCATGGGAGTGAGTTAAATCAGGAGTATGTATGCAGCTCAGCTTCTGACCATTTCAATCATTGAAAGTATATTAAGACATGATCTGAATGCTATGCTCTAAAACCCTGCAAAAATAAACATATCAAGTTGAAGACATGTTATTCTAGACTGCAGTTGTTTTCCCAAAAAGTTTTTGTAACTACCCAGGCAGAATTAAAAAATTGAGTTCTTGCAATAAAAATTAATATTACCAGACCATAGAGAAACCCCAAGAGGTTTCAGATTTTGGAGTAACACTTAAGAAATTTTATATAAAGTTATTATTTTTAAAGAATGAAAGATGAGGGATGCCTGGGTGGCTCAGTGGTTTAGGTCC
The DNA here is from genome assembly GCF_011100685.1 of Canis lupus familiaris. Taxonomy (NCBI): domain Eukaryota; kingdom Metazoa; phylum Chordata; class Mammalia; order Carnivora; family Canidae; genus Canis; species Canis lupus. The sequence continues at coordinate 50,555,300 of NC_049246.1, read as the reverse complement.
TGCCTTTATCCCAGGGCATGGCCCTGGAGTCTCAGGATCAAGTTCAACGTTGGGGTCCCTGCATGGAGCCTGCTTCTCCCTGTGCCCCCCCATCTCTCTCTGTGTGTCTCTTATGAATAAATAAATAAAATATTTTTTAAAAAGTCCCATGGACTTTCGTCAGAGAGTTGAAACCAATAATCTTAAGATTTGTGTGGAATCACCATTTGCTTCAATGTGGATGGAACTGGAGGGTATTATGCTGAGTGAAATAAATCAATCGGAGAAGGACAAACATTATATGGTCTCATTCAATTGGGGAATATAAAAAATAGTGAAAGGGAATAAAGGGGAAAGGAGAAAAAATGAGTGGGAAATATCAGAAAGGGAGACAGAACATGAAATACTCCTAACTCTGGGAAACGAACTAGGGGTGATGGAAGGGGAGGAGGGCGGGAGGTTGGGGTTACTGGGTGGCAGGCACTGAAAGGGCACTTGATGGGATGAGCACGGGGTGTTATTCTGTATGTTGACAATTTGAACACCAATAAAAAATAAATTTATTATTAAAAAAATAAAAAAAAGATTTTTGTGGAATCAGAAAAGACTCCAAATAGCCAGGGGAATATTAAAAAAGAAAACCAGAGCTGGGGGCATCACAATGACAGGTTTCAAGTTGTACTACAAAGCTGTGACCATCAAGACACTGTGGTACTGGCACAAAAACAGACACATACATCAATGGAGCAGAATAGAGAACCTAGCAAAGGACCCTCAACTCTATGGTCGACTAATATTCAACAAAGCAGGAAAGACTATACTCTGGATAAAGCATAGTCTCTTCAATAAGTAGTGCTGGGAAAATTGGACAGTATATGCAGAAGAATGAAACTAGACCATTGTCTGACACCAGACACAAAGATACACTCAAAATGGTTGGAGATCTAAAGGTAAGACAAGAATCCTTCAAAATCCTAGAGGAGAACACATTCAACACCCTTTTGGAACTTGGCCATGGCAACTTTTTGAAGATCCATCCATGAAGGCAAGGGAAACAAAAGCAAAAATGAACTATTGCGACTTCATCAAGATAAGAAGCTTCTGCACCGCAAAAGAAAGAGTCAACAAAACTAAAAGATAACCTACACATAGGAGAAGATATTTGCAAATGACATATCAGATCAAGTGCTAGTTTCCAAGATCTATAAAGACTTTATTAAACTCAACAGGAGGGATCCCTGGGTGGCGCAGTGGTTTGGCGCCTGCCTTTGGCCCAGGGCGCGATCCTGGAGACCCGGGATCGAATCCCACATCAGGCTCCTGGTGCATGGAGCCTGCTTCTCCCTCTGCCTGTGTCTCTGCCTCTCTCTCTCTCTCTGTGACTATCATAAATAAATAAATAAAAAAGGAGAATTATTAAAAAAATAAAATAAAATAAACTCAACAGGAAAGGAACAAACAATCCAATCATGAAATGGCCAAAAGACATGAACAGAAATCTCACAGAGGAAGACATAGACACGGCCAACAAGCACATGATAAAAATGCTCCACATCTCTTGCTTTCAGGGAAATACAAATCAAAACCACAAGGAGATCCCACCTCACACCAGTGAGAATGGGCAAAATGAACAAGATGGGAAACAACAGATGTTGGAGAGGATGTGGAGAAAGAGGAACCCTCTTGCACAGTTGGTGGGAATGTGAACTGATGCAGTCACTCTGGAAAACTGTGTGGAGGTTTCTCAAAGAGTTAAAAATAGACCTGCCCTATGACCCAGCAATTGCACTACTGGGGATTTACCCCAAAGATAGTGATGCAGTGAAATGGCAGGACACCTGCACCCCAAAGTTTTTAGCAGCAATGTCCACAATAGCCACACTGTGGAAGGAGCCTTGGTGTACAATAACAGATGAATGGATAAAGGAAAACTGGGCACTTACAGGAGAAAAGTACAAATCCACAACTATGTGAGAGATTTTAACACCCTCCCTTGGAACTAATAAAACAATCTCACAAGATGCCAACCTGGATACAGAACGTTTAGGCAGTAACATTAGTGACCATAACCTAATGGAGCACAGCACCCAACAGCAGGATGTATATTATTTGTTTTTTTTTTTTTTAAAGAGTGGACTTTTGTTTAAAGTCCAGTGTAGTTAACAGGTGTACAGTATAGTGATTCAGCACTTCCATAACAGCACCTGGTGCTCATCACGACAGGTGCGCTCCTTCATCCCCATCGCCTCGACCCCTCATCACCCCCACCCACCTCCCCTCTCTTACCCTCAGTGTGTTCTCTGTAGTTCAGAGTCTGTTTTCTGGTTTGCCTCTCTCCTTTCTTCCCCTATGTTCATTTGTTTTGTTTCTGAAATTCCACATGTGAGTGAGATCATATGATAATTGTCTTTCTCTGACTTTATTTAGCATAATACCCTCTATATCCATGTTGTTGTAAATGGCAAGACTTCATGGTCTTTTATGGCTGAGTGATATTCCATTATATGTATATACCAACTCTTCTTTATCCATTCATTAGCGGATATTCATTATTTTTAAGCCATAAAGACCATATTCACACATTGATTATTGATTCACACATTGATCTGGACACAGAGTAGCTTTCAACAAACTTCAAAGGTTTGAAGGTATAATATATATTTTTGTGTAATTTAAATTAAATGAATAGTAAATCAAATAAAGCATTTTAAAATCCTCATATACTTTTTAATGTAATTATTTCTTCTATGTAAGCCATGGGTCTAAATAATATTTTTGATATTTAAAAATTGCATACGAATAACAAAAATAATGCTGCGATACATTTAAGTCCACTTTTAAGGAGAAATTTATAGGCTTAAATCCATATGTTAGAAGAAAAACAGGAAATCAGGATTTATCTGAAAATATTATAAAAAGACTAGTGAATGAAATCCCAAGGAAATAGAATGGATGGATGTAAAGAACAAGATTCATGAGGTAGGAAACACACAAGAAGATGTTATATCAAAAGGTCATTATTTGAGAGAACCGATCAAATGACAGGACTTCAGAGAGATGAAGGAGAAAAGGTAGAAATTATTGATATTGGGAACGAAAGGAGGATATCATTGAGATCCTAGATTTGGAGTGGAACATGAAAAATGTTTTCATAAACTTGAAATGTTGAAATTGTTGAAATTGGCAAATTACTAGAAATATATTACCCACCTCAACTGCCTCCCCAGTGAAGTAGAAGATAGGTGAGGTCCATACTAATTGAGAAATGTAATATGTACTATAAAATCTTCCCATGTAAAAGATTCCAGACGAGATGGCTTTACTTCTGAAAGTAAACCCTTCATGAAATATGAACAAATCTACCAAAATATTAATCTCATACAAAATCAATGAAATCATAAAGAAGGACAACCTTCCATGTTATCTTATGAGGCCCATGTAATATTTATGCCAAAATCTGAAAAGGGCATTATAAGAAAATTTTAAAAATTGTGCTATCACAATTACAAGCATATAAACAAATTTACCAAACAAAATCTAATTGAATAACATATAAAAATTACTGTCCAACACCAAGTTGTCTGTATTCCAGGAATGTATAAACTGTTGAGAGAAACCAAAGTAGATCCAAGTAACATGGCAGGATTCCAAGGTCCTAAAAGGGTACACTCGGTGTTGCATAGATGCCAGTTCTTCCCACACTGAACTGAGTCAGTGTGATCCTGGTGATTTTTTATTGTGAAATCTGAAAAGCGGATCTAAAATGCATATTGAAATTGGGAACCAAATGTTTGCAACACAATCTTGAGAAGAGAAATGAGGGGGATTGCGCTACCAGATGTGGACACATAGTAGGTGTAATAAAACAATAATGGTGGCAGAGGTTTGACCGTCTGTGGAGGGAACAGAACAGAGAGCCGGGAAGTCAACCCCGTGCTAGTCTAGACACCGCATTTACCAAACAAATCAGTAGTCTATGGAAAAGTCGGAACACCTGGGACAGTTGATAGTCATAGTCTAAACACTGAGATTTGGCTCTTTCCTCATACTAGACACACACAACAGTCCAGGCTGAATGCAGCTGTAAGTTTGAAAGTGTAAGAGTGAAGACCCTCCAGGTCCTCGAGCAGGAAAGCACCTCCGAAATGTCCTGTGCAGGGAGCAAAAGGGACTAAATCACAAAGGAAATATCTTGTGGATGGAGCTACATGAAAATTGAGACAGTCTGCGGTGTTTGTAAAGGCAGAGCACAGCTTGGGAAGGCACACTGCAATACATGATGGGAAACCGACTTGTCTGCACGATATATAAATAATCCTTGACGCAAGAATAAGACAACCCAGGACAAATACAGGTGAGAGATTCATACAAGTGATGCACAGAGGAGAGGAGTCAAATGTTCTGTACACGTTTGAAAATGTGCACGATCCTGCTAATCATCAGGAGAAAGCAAGTTCCCACGTTAGACATGTCCTCCTGCACACCCGCCCAAATGTCTCAAACTAAGCAGAGGGCAGTAACCAGCGGTGTCGAGGACGGGAGCCACCGGAAGGGAGTGTAAATCAGGACACATTTGTCATTTTCTACTGATGTGGAGGATCCCCGTCCTCACCTGTATCTTCACTTTACCTCTGGAAGTGCGCACAGGTGCACAAGGAGACCACGGGGAGGCTGTTCTCGGCAGCGTTAGCACCATAGCTGCACTAGTGAGTTGTGGTGTGTTGTCTGGCGGAGAACTAGACAACCATAAACAGGAAGCAGCATGATGCTGACTATGGACTGCAGCCTGAGAACAGCTGCTCATCACAGGTCAGGCTCAGGTCACTCACTCTCAGAGCCTGGGCTTCCAAGGGCAGCTGGTCCCCAAGGACCCAAGTCATCCTGTTCAAAACTGCTTGCTCAGGTCCAGGTGGAGGAGGTCACCACCAGGAGCCAGGCGGGACACTGTCCACCCTCTCCCTTGCCCATCCTGGGCTGTCACCTGACATTCTAAGTGCATTCACTGTCCTTGCCTCCTGCTTCTCACTTGTCAACTCCAGACCTTTCTAATCTCCATCTGAAAAGCCACCATGCTTTCATAATGAACTCCAGCCTGTCCATTCCCTGCTTTGTGTCCCCACAGAGCTCCCTGGGCAGAGTCACCAAAGTCTCCCTCGGGTCATGTTGCTCCCTAATGCAAATGAGTGACAGCTTCCTGACCAGCTGAGGGATCCTGGAGAGGAGCCCAGAAGGGTCTTCTCTGGTGACCTCAGCTCCAGGAGGGGACATCATGCTCCGCAATTCTCTGATTCTCTTCTTCTGTCATGAATGTCTATCTTGCCCCCTCCAATTTCTGTGTGTGACCAGCTCTCCCTGCTCCCCATAGCTCTCCATCACCTCTCTGATGTGACTGTTTCCTCCTTTGAGCCATTAGCAGCCTGCTCCCCCGCCAATCACTGCCCATGTCCTAACAAATTGCAGGTGTTTGTGGTCATGTCTGCCTTCCTGCAGAGCCATGAGCTCCCAGAGATGGCCTTGGTCTATGCTATTTCTGCATCTCCCACCCTGTGGCCATGACCCTTAGAGGTGTGTGCTCAGTACTCTGGGGAGCTAATGATTTGAGCCTAAGAAATTCACATCAGGTCATGAGGGAGCCTGGTGCTGTGATCTTTGATTGTATTGAAAACCTTTTCCTTCAGATGGAATGACCTTGAAGCCCAAGAGAGTGCTGGCCAGGGCAGGAGTAGTGTCACTCCTTCAGGTGCTGAGGCAAGCTCTGAGTGCTTCCTGTCTACCATAGCTCTGATGCCTCCCTTACTTATTTTTTTTATTTTTTTTATGATAGTCACACACAGAGAGAGAGAGGCAGAGACACAGGCAGAGGGAGAAACAGGCTCCATGCACCGGGAGCCTGACGGATTCGATCCTGGGTCTCCAGGATCGCGCCCTGGGCCAAAGGCAGGCACCAAACTGCTGCGCCACCCAGGGATCCCTGATGCCTCCCTTACACACACTGTGTTCTTCATACCCTGGGACCCCTAGGGATGGCTGCCTTGACCCTTACCTCTTCCAGGTGAGGGTCATGACTGCTAAGTATCACACAGCCATCACCTGCTCTCCCAGGGTCTCTGAGCTCCTGGCCTTCATGTGCTGATGATAATGAAGTGTGAGCTGAGGAATGACACCCCTCCTCCTTCAGCTCTGGCTTCCCAGGCAATGAAGAGAGAGTGGGAAGGGGATAGGAGAGGGCCCTCAGTGAGGGTCCAGGGACAGTCTAGATGGGTGCCCTTAGTTCCGGATTCTAGAAGCTCCTTGTCCTGGTAGAATCAGGGGACATAATGGTCTTTGCTCACCTCAGCTTCTGAGTTTTGTTGCATCCTCCAGGCAGCAGCACAAGGACCTGTATCTTGGGGTCACTGTGCTGGGAAATTCTTTCCTCCTGCTGGCTGGGACTTGGAGCCTTAAATGGCCAATTAAGTGAGCTTGTTTGTGTTTTGGCCTCTGGAGTGCATTGGGACCTCTGGTTCTCCTGGGTACCCCTGTCCCTAAGCTTTATCTGACCCACCCTCCCCTACATGGCCAGGCACCAAAGCCCAGAAGTCTCTTGAGGCCCCAAGATGAGCAGAAGACATGAGCAGACTAAGAGCTGATTCTGTGGCCCTAAGTGTACTATCCTCCCGGGAGTGGCAAGTGTGAAGTCCTGAGCCTAAAGACATTTTCTCATGGCTTCCTACTATCACCTTAGGCGTACCATTCTTCTGTGAGCTGAAATGATCTGTCAGGAAACAATCCGCTTTGGGTTCATCTCAGTTTGTTGTGGTCCCCCGACAGCAAAGAGTGATCCACGAGTGGGAGAGGACCACCCTGAGTACATTTCTGTTCCTGGAAGAGGATCAGTTAAAGGTGCTTTTCAAATTTATAAAACTGAAATGTGTTTGAAAAACAAGAACTTATGAAGTATTTGGCGAGCAGTGAGGATGCCTCTCTATTTATGCCAGTCACTGTCCCTACTCTGTGGAAGGGCAAGGGTTTCAACCTCCACACTACTAGGAGAGGAGGTGGTCTAGTGGTGGATGTGTCTTTCATTAATTTGTCTTTTTTTAAGAGAATAAGAGCACACCCCACAACAGGTCTGCATTTTTAAAAATCTTTTTACCAATTGCCATGTAATTAATCATAACCTTTGTAAGATCATGACATTCTCCTTCAGGGTCTCGAGTGTACTGATGTGTGGGGGACCAGGAGTTCTTCTTTTAACTATGTGAATGGCTATTTATGATTGTACTTTTATTTTTTTTTAAAGAATTTGTTTTTTTTGTTTTTTTTAAATTTTTATTTATTTTTGATAGTCACACACAGAGAGAGAGAAAGAGAGAGAGAGAGAGAGAGAGGCAGAGACATAGGCAGAGGGAGAAGCAGGCTCCATGCACCGGGAGCCTGACGTGGGATTCGATCCTGGGTCTCCAGGATCGTGCCCTGGGCCAAAGGCAGGCGCTAAATGGCTGCACCACCCAGGGATCCCCTATGATTGTACTTTTAAAAATTTAATTCAGTTAGCCAATATATGCTATAGCACGTTTCAGATGTAGTTTTCAATAATTCATCAATTGAATATAACACCCGTGTTCATCACATCACAGGCCCAGCTTAATGCCCATCACCCAGTTACCCCATTCCCCAGACCCTTCTGTCCAGTAACCCTCAGTTTGTTCCAAGACTGAGGAGTCATTTCTAAAAATTTTATTCTGAAAAGAGCACTTAAACTAAGATCTACCCATAAATTAATTTTCAAGGGCACAATATATCATTGTTGGTTGTAGATAGCATATGGCATTTATCTAAAGCTTATTCTTCTTGTTTGAGAAATATGCCAGTTAAAAAAGACCTGAGCTCCCCATATGTGGCAACCTCAATATCTTCCATCAAGCATGCAGGACACACTGACTCCCTACAGCACATCCTTCACATGACTGTGTGTTTCTGGCCCAGCCTCTGCACAGCCTCCTTCACATCCTTGTTTCGCAGACTGTAGATGAGAGGATTGAGCATTGGGATGACCAGCGTGTAGAAGACAGAGACCACCTTGCCCTGCTCCATGGACTCAATTGCTCCTGGCTGGGCGTACATGACAAAGAGAGTCCCAAAAAAGAGAGTCACTGCAGTCATGTGGGAGCCACAGGTGGAGAAGATCTTGCGTCTCCCAGCTCCTGATCCCATCCTCAGGATGGTCACTGTGATGTAGCCATAGGAGATGAGGATCACAAACGTCACACCCACAATGATGAGCCCACAGATGCCAAACAAGAGAAGTTCATTGATGGCCGTGTTGCCACAGGCGATCTGGAGCAGAGGGGGCACATCACAGAAGAAGTGGTTGATGTGGTTGGAGCTGCAGAATGGGAGGTGGAATGTGAAGCTGGTCTGCACAACAGAGTTGAAGCAGCCTCCACAGTAGGCACCCAGCACCAGGCGAGTGCAGGCAGACTGGCACATGGTGCTCGGGTAGCGCAAAGGGCTACAGATGGCCATGAAGCGGTCATAGGCCATGACACCCAGGAGGAAGCATTCAGTGGTTGCCATAAGGGAGATAAAGAAAAACTGGGTGGCACATCCTGCAAAGGTGATGACCTTGGATGAGGAGAAGAAGTTGGCCAGTGCATTGGGGGCAATGACAGATGAGTAGCACAAGTCCACGAAGGAGAGGTTCTTGAGGAAGAAGTACATTGGGGAGTGCAGGCGGGCATCCAGGGTAATTATGATGATCATGAGGATGTTCCCCAGAAGAGTCACCATGTACAGGGCCAGAAACAGAGTGAAGAGTAGCGCCTGGGTCTCCAGGCCACCCCCAAATCCCTCCAGCACAAAATCTTGAATGTAGACCTTAGAGAGATTTTCATTACTGTGGGATGGCATGAGCCTCACTCCTCACCAGGGTAATTACTGGTCCAGTATTAGCAGATTAAGCTGAATTTCTGCTGAAGTCTATTTAGGAAACATATACAACAAAAACCAAAATGTGATTGAAGGTATAAGGGAATTAATGATTTAGTAAAGAATTACTAAGCAAAATTCAATATACACAGAGGCCCAGGGATTTCCTTACTCAGTGTTTCTTTTTCCCTTGAGACATAGCCATTTTGAAGAGGAATCAGCCAGGCAGCTGAGCAGTGAGGTTTTGTCGGACTTGCAGAACTGATGCTGACAGTGGTTGGTTACTAGGGACTGGCAGGTTGCACCATGGGAGTGAGATAAATCAGGAGTTGGAATGCAGCTCAGCTTCTGACCATTTCAATCACTGAAACTGTATCAAGATGTGATCTGGGTGCTAGTGCCTCTGACACCTTGAAAAAATAAACATATCTCCAGAGGAAGACACATCTTAGATGGCAGATATTATCTATAAAAGTTCTGATTAAATAATGCCAGACAGGGTCGCCTGGGTGGCTCAGTGGTTGGGCACCTGCCTTCGGCCTAGGTCATGATCCCAGTATCCGGGAATGAGTCCCGCATCAGGGTCCCTGTGAGGAGCCTGCTTCTCCCTCTGCCTGTGTCTCTCATGAATAAATAAATAACTCTTTAAAAAAAAAATAAATAATGCCAACCGAATTTAAGTATTGTATTATGAACTTAAAGAACAGAAGCAATAGAAAAACCAAAAGAGTCTTTGGTTTTGGAGTTAGCACACATGAACTTTAAATTAAAGTTATTAAAAGATGAGACTAAGAATTTTAGCAGAAATGTGGAAGCTCTCTCATTCAGAATAGAAGGAGAGATAAAGAGCTTCCAAGACCGGCAAGAACTGAAAGAATATGTGACCACCAAACCAGCTCTGCAAGAAATTTTAAGGGGATCTCTTAAAATTCCTCTTTAAGAAGAAGTCCAATGGAACAATCCACAAAAACAGGGACTGAATAGGTATCATGATGACACTAAATTCATATCTTTCAATAGTAACTCTGAACGTGAATGGGCTTAATGACCCCATCAAAAGGCGCAGGGTTTCAGACTGGATAAAAAAGCAGGACCCATCTATTTGCTGTCTACAAGAGACTTATTTTAGACATAAGGACACCTACAGCCTGAAAATAAAAGGTTAAAAAATTTAAAGACAGTTGTTTTAAAACTAATATTTATTGTAGGTTTTTTTGTTTGTTTGTTTACAGACAGACAGTTTGAGAGCTTGTGCACAGGGGAAGGAGCAGAGGAAGAGGCAGACAGCCCCAGTCAGACTCCACGTTCAGTGGGGAGCCCAATGCAGGGCTCAATCTGATGACTTTTAGTTTCTGACCTGAGCCAACATGAAGAGTCGGAGCTTAGCCAACTGAGCCACTCAGACACCCCCGTATTGTAGGATTTCATACGTATATAGAAATAACATATATGAAAGAATGGGTTAAAGAATGGGAGGGGAGAAATAGAAGTATGCTCTGAGAATGTTATTACTTTATACATAAATGGTTATGGATTAGTTGAAAATAGACTACTAGATTAAAGATGCATATTATAAACGCTAGTGCAACTGCTAGGTAAACACAAGAACATATAGCTAAAATGCCAATAGTAGAAATAAAATTGAATTTAGTAACATGCTAGATTATTCCATAATAATGTGAAAGGAAGAAAAATAACAAAGAGTAGAAAGAAAAACTGAAAACCATGGCATATTGGCATATATAAACCAATCATATTTGATAATTACATTAAGTATAAATGTAGGAGAGGTGATGGTTACAAAGGTATAGCATCAGAGAAATTTTGGGGGGAGATAGAACTATACTGTACCTTGATTGTGGTAGTGGTTATTTAACCCTGTGGATTTGTCATAAACACATGAACTAAGAAATTGAATTTTTCTTTATGTATTTAATTAAATAAATTAAAAAAGAAAGCAATGCTTAACATCATTAATTGTCTGGGAAATGCAAAATGAAGTTGCAATTTGAGGGTGCCAGGGTGGCTCAGACTCTTGATTTTGGCTCAGGTTATGATTTCAGGCTCATGAGATCGAGTCCCAAGTCTGGCTCCACACTCAGCAAGGAGTCTGCCTGGGATTCTGTGTCTCCCATCTGTCTCTCTCCCTTCTCTCCCAAGCTCTCTCCATCTCTCAAAATAAATAAATAAACATTTAAAAATAAAAAAATAAAAAATAAAATGAAATAGACAAATTGATCTTGCACATTGAAGGACACTATCAAGAAGATGAAACAAAACCCATATGGAACAAAATTTTGACAAATTACATAACTCATAGGAATCTAGTATCGATGGAATACACAGAGCTTTTCCAACTCTGCAACAAAAATAGAGTCAAATTTTAAAATGGCCAAGACTTGCATGGACATTTCTCCAAAGAAAATGTACAACTTGCCAATAAGTATAAGAGAAGATACTCAATGTCATTAGTTGTTAGGGAACTGTGGGTCAAAACCACCATGCGATTCCACTTTGTTAGTTAGAATGGCTACAATTATTTTTAAAGATAGAGAAGAACAAGTGTTGGTGAGAATTTGGACATTAGAACCTTCACTCACTGCCGGTACAAATATAAGAGTGGCACAGCCTCAGTAGAAAGTAGTCTTGCCATCCCTCAGATAGACACAGGGTTTCCCTATGATGCACCCTAATCCACATGTAGGTATGTGACCAAAAGAAATGACAATACATGTTCACATGAAAGCCTGTACACAAATGTTCATAATAGCAATATTCATAAGAGCTAAAAGTAAATGGAAGCCAAATGCCCATGAAATGGTGAAGAGATAAACAAAATGTGAAATATTCATACAGTGGAACAATATTCATCTAGAAAAGAAATAGAGTTCTCATGTGTGTGAGGGGGTGTCTGAGAGGGAGTGTACAGGTGAGCTGGGAGAGGGGCAAAAGGAGAGAAGGGGAGAGGGGGAATCTTAAGTAGGATCCATGCCCAGCATGGAGTCCAATATGGGGCTTGACTCACAACCCTGAGATCATGACCTGAGCCCAAATCAAGAGTCCGATGCTGAGCTAGGTGATCCACCTGGACCCCCAAAAGGTATTCCTTGATCTCCTATGATCTACTACAAGACAGAACACAGATGAGCCTTGAAAACATTATGTTGAGTAAATGAAGCTTGACACAAAAGCCTGAATATTCTATAAGTCCATTTATATAAAATGTGCAGAAGAGGGACAGAAGTGCATTTGTTTGCCAAGATATGGTTGGGAGAGAGGGAAGGGAGAGTACTGGTTTCTTTGTGTTATGAAACTCTTCTGGAACCAGAGAATTGAACACAGTGGATATAATAAAAAAAATGAAAGGCCACACTTGTTTGTACAATTTGAACTGGTAAAATTGTGACTTTCATGCCATGAGAGGATCATTCCTCATTTTAAGTTTTAAAAATAATAAATAATGAAGGTGAAATAAGAATACTCACCAGCACTTTTAAATTGAGAAATTTAATTGAAGGACAAAAATATTATAAAAATTCCACGAGTTCATAATGTTAAGAAAAAGTCCCTTCTTTGGCTATCTTTAGAAGGTGATGTTGAGGAAATCCACACAGTGACCCTCACAGTGAGGAAGTAAATGTTTAGAGTGATTTTTCCTTTAAACAATCCTGCAACTAATAAATAAAAATTGAATTATGGAATTTGAATATTATCATCTGATAAACCCATAATGAAACAAAAAGTTCAGGTAAGATTATTCATGGCCACTAATATTACAAAACAAGAGATGCAGCCAGGAGGACCTCTCAGTGGAGGTACACACAACACCTATGAAATATTCCTGCCAGAAAATCAATTATGAGTCAGACTGAGTCTTTAGACCTACCAAATTACAGGAAATATAAGGAGCAATAGAATATGCTAATTAACCCTACAGGGACAAGGTCAGCAAAATCTGTGATGTCTGTGAGAAGCTATGCATGATAAACAACCTGTTTGTTCAATAAATAGGGTGAGTAATAACATTGAAATGAAAATAGAGGGACAGGCAGCCAATGAATGAGAGACTTTAGAGGCATCCTGAGAACACAGTGTAAGGATGTTATGAATCCTGTTCCAAAACAGACCAGAAAGGAAAAAGGAGTCAATCAGGACAATTAAAACACTAAATGGAAATTTTACAATATTAAGAAGTCATGATTGTTTAAAGGATAATAGAAACATTAGAGTTGTCTTTCTTTAAAGTCCTCACTGTTTAGAGGGATTGGATATGATCAGCTCTTGGTTAATAATATTGAAGTTGGTGCGTGTGATAGGTAATCCATTACTGCCTTAGTTTCATGTCCATGTGTTTGTGAACAGCTGTAATAAAGAGAGGTATTTATCTAAAAATAAATAAAATGAAACTAAGTGGAGAGAATTTGTCCCCACACTGGAGGAGAAGCAGATGTGACCTTTAGGTAGCAGGAAACTGACCCTGGGGGTGAGGGGAGCTCAGTGATGGCAGAAAGAATGTGAGACAAGAATCCATCAAAATCCTAGAGGAGAACACAGGCAACACCCTTTTTGAACTTGGCCACAGCAACTTCTTGAAGATCCATCTATGAAGGCAAGGGAAAGAAAAGCAAAAATGAACTATTGGGACTTAATAAGATAAAAAGCTTCTGCACAGCAAAAGAAACAGTCAACATAACTAAAAGACAAGCTACAGATGTGAGAAGATATTTGCAAATGACCTATCAGATCAAGGGCTAGTATCCAAGATCTATAAAGAACTTATTAAACTCAACAGCAGCAAATAAAATAAAATAAATAAACTCAACAGCAAAGAATCAAACAATTCATTCGCGAAATGGGCAAAAGATTGAACATAAATGTCACCAAAGAAGACATACACATGGACAACAAGCACATGAGAAAATGCTCCACATCTCTTGTCATCAGGGAAATACAAATCAAAATCACAAGGAGACCCCACTTCACACTAGTGAGAATGCTGAAACTTAACAAGACAGGAAACAACAGATGTTGGAGAGGATGTGGAGAAAGGGGAACCCTCTTGCACAGTTGGTGGGAATGTGAACTGGTACAGCCACTCTGGAAAACTGTGTGGAGGTTCCTCAAAGAGTGAAAAATAGATCTGCCCTATGACCCAGCAATTGCACTTCTGGGGATTTACCCCAAAGATACAGATGCAATGAAACGCCGGGACACCTGCACCCCGATGTTTATAGCAGCAATGTCCACAGTAGCCAAACTGTGGAAGGAGCCTCGGTGTCCATCGACAGATGATGGATAGAGAAGCTGTGGTCTATGTATACAATGGAATATTCCTCAGCCACTAGAAATGACAAATACCCACCATTAGCTTCAATGTGGAGGGACCTGGAGGGTATTACGCTCAGTGAAGTAAGTCAATCGGAGAAGGGCAAACATTATATGGTCTCATTCATACGGGGAATATAAAAATTAGTGAAAGGGATTATAAGGGAAAGGAGAGAAAATGAGTGGGAAATATCAGAGAGGGAGACAGGACATGAGAGACTCCTAACTCTGGGAAACGAACAAGAGGTGATGGAAGGGTAGGTGGGTGGGGGTTGAGGTGACTGGGTGACGGGCTCTAAGGAGGGCACTTGGCGGGATGAGCACTGGGTGTTATGCTATATGTTGGCAAATCGAACTCCAATAAAAAGTATACAAAAAAAGATAAAGGGCCCCAAATAAATACAGATTTTATTCAGTGCACATCAGGTTGAAAATGCAGAAAGTAAAGTACACCACACCAAAGACAGGTAATTGGGAGTTAATACATAGAGTTAAAAGGGTTTCCTCATTGTTTAGGGAGCCAATGACTATATTAACGTAGGTTGTATTAAGTCAATAACGCAGGTTTTACTTTGTTTGCCTCATTTAAATGACTGTGAAAAATCAAGTAAAGAGAGAAAAAAATAAAAAGCACTAAAAAGAACAGTATGCATAAAGCCTAACTTTGTCTTTATTTTATTGATTTATTCATGAGATATACAGAGAGAGAGAGACAGAGACATTGAGAGAGGGAGAAACAGGATCCTTGCGGGGAGCCCGATGAGGGACTTGATCCCTGGACCCAGGAGCACACCCTGAGCTGAAGGCAAACGCTCAACCACTTAGCCATCCAGGCGTCCTTAAATACACCTGTATAATGTGAAGGACTCATGTGTCTTGTACAATATAAATGGAATAAAGTTTCCAATGAAAAGATGTGCCAGTAGGCAGGTTGAAGAAACAAAACTTAACCATACGGTATAAAAACAATTAGAAAAAAGCAAACATAAATTGTTGAAAACAAAGTGATGGAAACATACACAGCAAACTAACATTCCACCAGACAACCACACGACACCACAGTTGCTATACTAACCCCAAAGCCCACTTCAGGATGGAAGCACCAGCTGAGAAGAGGACACTTCACAGTGACCAGAAACATTTGGTTCCCCCAAGACGGGCAACCATGCTAAATGTGTGAGCACCTGCCAGAAGAGCCTCAGGATGTACAAAGCAAAACTGGGCACTTTCAGGAGAAAAGTACAAATCCACAACTATGTGAGAGATTTTAACCCCCTCCCTTGGAACTGATAGAACAATCTCACAAGATTCCAACCTGGATATGGAACGTTTAGGCAGTAACGTAGTGACCATAACCTAATGGAGCACAGCACCCAACGGCAGAATGTATATTCTTTGTTTCTTTTTTTTTAAATTGTTTAAAGTCCAGTATAGTTATCAGAGTATAATATTGGTTTCAGGTTTACAGTATAGTGATTTAGCCCTTCCATAGAGCACCTGGTGCTGCTCATCACAACAGGTGCTCTCCTTCATCCCTATCACCTTGTCCCCACCCACCCCCCCGCCACCCACCTCCCTCTCTTACCCTCAGTGTGTTCTCTGTAGTTCAGAGTCTGCTTTATGGTTTGCATCTCTCCTTTCTTCCTCTATGTTCATTCGTTTTGTTTCGTAAATTCCACACATAAGTGAGATCATATGATAATTCTCTTTCTCTGACTACTTTCATTTAGCACAATACCCTCTATATCCACCCATGTTGTTGTAAATGGCAAGACTTCATGGTCTTTTATGGCTGAGTCCATTATATGTATATATCACCTCTACCAAATCCATTCATCAGAGGACGTACGTTATTTTCTTTTTCTTTTTTCTATTGGAGTTCAATTTGCCAACATATAGCATAACACCCAGTGCTCATCCTGCCAAGTGCCCCTGTCAGTGCCCATCACCCAGTCACCTCAACCCCCCGCCCACCTCCCTTTCCACTACCCCTCGTTCGTTTCCTAAATTTAGGTGTCTCTCATGTTTTGTCACCCTCACTGATATTTTCACTAATTTTCTCTCCTTTCCCCTTTAGTTCCTTTCACTAATTTTTATATTTCAAATGAATGAGACCATATAATGTTTGTCCTTCTCCGATTGACTTATTTCACTCAACATCATACCCTCCAGTTCCATCCACGTCGAAGCAAATGGTGGGTATTTGTCGTTTCTAATGGCTGAGTGATATTCCATTGTAAAAAAGAACTGCCCTAGGACCCAGCAATTGTACTGCTGGGGACTTACCCCAAAGATACAGATGCAATGAAACGCCGGGACACCTGCACCCCAATGTTTATAGCAGCAATGTCCACAATAGCCAAACTGTGGAAGGAGCCTCGGTGTCCATTGAAAGATGAATGGATAAAGAAGATGTGGTCTATGTATACTACATGTACATTATTTTCAAGTTTACAAAGGACATATATACACAGTGACTATATTCTGGACACAGAGCCGCTTTCAACAAATTTCAAAGGATTCAAAGTGTATAAAATATATTTGTGTGCAATTTAAATTAAACCAAAAGTAACGACAAATACCCACCATTTGCTTCAATGTGGATTGAACTGGAGAGTATTATGCTGAGTGAAGTAAGTCAATCAGAGAAGGACAAACATTATATGTTCACATTCATTTGGAGAATATAAATAATAGTGAAAGGGAATATAAGGGAAGGGAGAAGAAATGCGTGGGAAATATCAGAAAGGGAGACAGAACATAAAGACTCCTACCTCTGGGAAACGAACTAGGGGTAGTGGAAGGGGAGGAGGGCAGGGGGTGGGGGTAAATGGGTGATGGGCACTGATGGGGGCACTTGATGGGATGAACACTGGGTGTTATTCTGTATATTGGTAAATTGAACACCAATAAAAAATAAATTTATTATAAAAAATAAACCAAAAGTAAGTCACAAAGAGCATTTTAAAATCCTCATGTATTTTTTCATTTAAAATGTTGGCAAATCAGGGACGCCTGGGTGGCTCAGTGGTTGAGTGTCTGCCTTTGGCCCAAGGCATGATCCTGGAGACCCAGGATAGAGTCCCACATCGGGCTCCCTGCATAGAGCCTGCTTCTCCCTCTACCTGTGTCTTTGCCTCTCTCTCTCTCTGTGTGTCTCATGAATAAATAAATAAATAAATAAATAAAATCTTTAAAAAAAGTGTTGGCAAATCGAACTTCAATTAAAAATATACATATCAGGGATCCCTGGGTGGCACAGCGGTTTGGCGCCTGACTTTGGCCCAGGGCGCGATCCTGGAGACCCGGGATCAAATCCCACATCGGGCTCCCGGTGAATGGAGCCTGCTTCTCCCTCTGCCTATGTCTCTGCCTCTCTCTCTATCTGTGACTACCATAAATAAAAAAAAATTTAAAAAAAAATATACATATCAAAATAAAATGTAAGTAAGCTGCAGGTCTAAACAATAATTTTGAAATTTAAAATTGTGTAAGATGAGCAACAAAAATATTATCAGGATACATTTAAGACTGTGTTCAAAGGGAAATTTATAGGTTTCTATCCATATGCTAGAAAGGCAGAAAAACAGCAAATCAGTATTTATTTGAAAATATTATAAAAGATTAGTGAATGAAATCCCAAGGAAATAGAAAGGAAGAAAGTAAAGAATCAACTTCATTAAACAGTAAACAGAAACACACCAGAGATGTTATACCAAAAGATGATTATTTGGGAAGACTGATAAGATGACAAGACTTTGGAAGGATGAAGGAGAAAAGGCAAAAATTTCTGATGTCAGGAGTGAAAGGAGGATACCACTGAGATCCTAGAATTCGAGTGGATCGTGACAGAATGTTTTCATAACTTGAAATGTTGATAAAAATGGCAAACTATTAGAAAGATATCACCCACGCCCAGTGGATTCTCCCAACAAAGTAGAAGATACATGAGATCCATAGTTTGAGAAATATAAGAAGTTCTTTAAAATCTTTCCATATAAAAGATCCCGGTACTAGATGGCTTTCCCTGTAACAGTAGATACTTCTCCTAATTACGACAAAATCTAACAAAATAATCATACAATATCTTCAATATAATAGAAGAGGGTCAAACTTCCATGTTATTTTATGAGCACATGTAATCATAATGGCAAAATCTGAAAAGGACTTTATAAGAAAAAATTTAAAAACTACGCCATCTCAATTACAAGTATATATGCAAATTTACCAACAAAAGCTAATTAAGTAACATATAAAAATTATCGTATGTTGGACACCAAGTTGTCTGTAATCCAGGAATGCATAAAACTGTTGAGAGAAACCAAAGTAGATTAAGTGACATGGCGGGATGTGGCAGGTTCCCAACCAGCACACCGAGTATTGCAATGATGCCAGTTCTCCCCACACTGAACTGAGTCAGTGTGATCCCAGTGATTTTTTTATTGCGGAGTCAGAAAAGCTGATTCTAAACTGCGTGCTGAAATGTGTAAAATTGAGTGTGTCTAAGACATTCTTGAGGAGACAAACAGCGTGGGGGGATTTGCACGACAGACAACCATAAGTAGCGGCAATGAAATGATGACGGCATTTGCAGATTGACCATCTGCTGATGGAACAGAACAGGGAGCCTGGAAGTCAACCCCGTTCTTCTCTAATAATCCCATTTAACAAACAGGTGGCACATCAGTAGAGGGGGCACATCAGGTGGCTAGCTCCCAGTGTGGAATAGTCACAATCTCCCTCATGTCATATTGCTCCCTAATACAAATGAGTGACAGCTTCCCCACCAGCTGAAGGATCCTAGAGAGGAACCCAGGAGCAGCCATGTGAGGTGATCCCGGATCCAACAGGGGACATCATGCTGGGAATTATCTATTTTCTGGTTATGCCACTAATGTCTGTCACCCCCATGCACTGTTTCGCTGTGATCAGCTCTCCTGTCTCCCATCTTTACCTCTCCATCACCTCTATGATGTGACTGATTTCCTCTTTGTGCCATCAGCAGCCTGGTCACAGCCCCTCACTGCCCGTGTCCCAATATATTGCAGTCTTTGTTGTCATGTCTGCCTTCCTGCAGAGCCATGAGCTCCCAGGGCTGGCCTTGGTCTACACTATTTCTGTATCTCCCACCCCGTGGCCATGTCCTTTAGAAGTGTGTGTGCTCAGTACTCTGGGGAGCTAACGATTTGAGCATGAGAAATGCACTTCAGGTCATGAGGGAGCCTGGTGCTGTGATCCTCTGATTGAATTCAAAACCTGTTCATTCAGATGGAATGACCCTGAAGCCCAAGACAGTGCTGCCAGGGCAGGAGTGGGGTCACCCCCTCTGCTGAGGCAAGCCCTGAGTGCTTCCTGTCTACCATAGCTCTGATGCCTCCCTTACACCGGTGTCCTTCATACCCTGGGACCCCTAAGGGATGGTTGCCTTGACCCTTACCTCCTCCAGGTGAGGGTCATGACTGTTGAAGCTCACACAGCCAGCACCTGCTTCTCCCAGGGTCTCTGAGCTCCTGGCCCTCAGGTGCTGATGATAAAGAAGTGTGAGCTGAGGAATGCCACCCCTCCTCCTTCAGCTCTGGCTTTCCAGGCAATGAAGAGAGAGTGAGAAGGAGATAGGAGAGGGCCCTCAGGGTCCAGGGACAGTCTAGATGAGTGCCCTAAGTTCCGGATTCTAGAAGCTCCTTCTCCTGGTAGAATCAGGGAATAGAATGGTCTCTGCTCACCTCAGCTTCTGAGTTTTGTTGCCTCCTCCAGGCAGCAGCACAAGGACGTGTATCTTGGGGTCACTGTGCTGGGAAGTTCTTTCCACCTACAAGGCTGGGACTTGGAGCCTTGAATGGCCAATTAAGAGAGCTTGTTTGTATTTTGGCCTCTGGAGTGCATTGGGATCTCTGGCTCTCCTGGGTACACCTGTCCCTAAGCTTTATCTGACCCACCCTCCCCTACATGGCCAGGCACCAAAGCCCAGAAGTCTCTTGGGGCCCTAAGATAAACAGAAGAGATAAGCAGACTAAGAGCTGACTCTGTGGCCCTACGTGTACTGTCCTCCCGGGAGTGGCAAGTGTGAAGTCCTGAGCCTAAAGACATTTTCTCACGGCTTCCTACTATCACCTTAGGTGTACCATTCTTCTGTGAGCTGAAATGAACTGTTAGAAAACAATCCTCTTTGGGTTCATCTGAGTTTGTTGTTGGTCCCCGACAGCAAGAGTGATCCACGAGTGGGAGAAGACCACCCTGAATACATCTCTGTTCCTGGAAGAGGATCAGTTAAGAGTTGCTTTTCAAATTTATAAAACTGAAATGTGTTTGAAAAACAAGAGCTTATAAAGTGTTTGGTGAGCAGTGAGGATGCCTCTCTATTTACTCCAGTCACCGTCCCTACTCTGTGGAAGGGCAAGGGTTGCGACCTCCACAACTACTAGGAGAGGAGGTGGTCTAGTGGTGGATGTGTCTTTTAATTAATTAAATAATTTGTCTCTATTTTTTTAATTTTTTATTTTATTTTATATCTTTCATAATGCATTTATTTTTTACTGATGTTCAATTTGCCAACATACAGAATAACACCCAGTGCTCATCCCGTCAAGTGCCCCCATCAGTGCCCGTCACCCATTCACCCCCACCCCCCTCCTCTTCCACCACCCCTAGTTCGTCTCCCAGAGTTAGGAGTCTCTCATGTTCTGTCTCCCTTTCTGATATTTCCTACCCATTTCTTCTCCCTTCCCTTCTATTCCCTTTCACTATTATTTATATTCCCCAAAAGAAGAGAACATATAATGGTTGTCCTTCTCCGATTGACTCATTTCACTCAGCATAATACCCTCCAGTTCCATTCACATCGAAGCAAATGGTGGGTATTTGTCATTTCTAGTGGCTGAGGAATATTCCTTTTCTTTTGATATAGCTATAATTTTTAATAAAACAATATATTAAGCTAAAACTAAATTGATTTTCTTTATCTTTTTTTTAAATTTATTTTTTATTGGTGTTCAATTTACTAACATACAGAATAACCCCCGGTGCCCGTCACCCATTCACTCCCACCCCCCGCCCGCCTCCCCTTCTACCACCCCTAGTTCGTTTCCCAGAGTTAGCAGTCTTTACGTTCTGTCTCCCTTTCTGATATTGTGCACACATTTCTTCTCCCTTCCCTTATATTCCCTTTCACTCTTATTTATATTCCCCAAATGAATGAGAACATATAATGTTTGTCCTTCTCCGACTGACTTCACTCAGCATAATACCCTCCAGTTCCATCCACGTTGAAGCAAATGGTGGGTATTTGTCATTTCTAATGGCTGAGGAATATTCAATTGTATACATAAACCACATCTTCTTTATCCATTCATCTTTCGATGGACACCTAGGCTCCTTCCACATGTTGGCTATCGTGGACATTGCTGCTAGAAACATCGGGTGCAGGTGTCCCGGCGTTTCATTGCATCTGAATCTTTGGGGTAAATCCCAACAGTGCTATTGCTGGGTCGTAGGGTAGCTCTATTTTTAACTCTTTGAGGAACCTCCACACAGTTTTCCAGAGTGGCTGCACCAGTTCACATTCCCACCAACAGTGTATGAGGGTTCCCTTTTCTCCGCATCCCCTCCAACATTTGTTGTTTCCTGCCTTGTTAATTTACCCCATTCTCACCGGTGTGAGGTGGTATCTCATTGTGGTTTTGATTTGTATTTCCCTGATGGCAAGTGATGCAGAGCATTTTCTCATATGCATGTTGGCCATGTCTGTTTAATGCAATCCCTATCAAAATACCGTGGACTTTCTTCAGAGAGTTAGAACAAATTATTTTAAGATTTGTGTGGAATCAGAAAAGACCCCGAATAGCCAGGGGAATTTTAAAAAAGAAAACCGTATCTGGGTGCATCACAATGCCAGATTTCAGGTTGTACTACAAAGCTGTGGTCATCAAGACAGTGTGGTACTGGCACAAAAACAGACACATAGATCAGTGGAACAGAATAGAGAACCCAGAAGTGGACCCTGAACTTTATGGTGAACTAATATTCGATGAAGGAGGAAAGACTATCCATTGGAAGAAAGACAGTCTCTTCAATAAATGGTGCTGGGGGGGAGGAGCAAGACGGCGGAAGAGTAGGGTCTCCAAATCACCTGTCTCCACCAAACTACCTAGAAAACCTTCAAATTATCCTGAAAATCTATGAATTCGGCCTGAGATTTAAAGAGAGACCAGCTGGAATGCAACAGTGAGAAGAGTTCGCGCTTCTATCAAGGTAGGAAGACGGAGAAAAAGAAATAAAGGAACAAAGGCCTCCAAGGGGGAGGGGCCCGCGAGGAGCCGGGCTGAGGCCGGGGCGAGTGTCCCCAGGACAGGAGAGCCCCGTCCCGGAGGAGCAGGAGCTGCACCGACCTTCCCGGGCTTAAAGGGGCTCGCGGGGAGGTGGAGCAGGACCCAGGAGGGCGGGGATGCCCTCGGGCTCCCCGGGACAGTAACAGAGCAACTGCGCGCCCAGGAGAGTGCGCCGAGCTCCCTAAGGGCTGCAGCGCGCACGGCGGGACCCGGAGCAGCTCGAGGGGCTCGGGCTGCGGCTCCGCGGAGGGGGCTGCGCGGCCCCGGGAGCAGCTCGGTCGGGCTCGGGCAGAGGAAGAGGCTCCGTGCGGAGGGGGCTGCGCGGTTCCAGGAGCAGCTCGGAGGGGCTCGGGCGGCAGCTCCACGGAGGGGGATGCGGGGCGGGAGCGCGAATCCACCAGCGCAGGCTCCGGAGCACAGGGCGCCGGGACACAGCCCAGGATCCGGCCTCCCCCGGGACAGGCAGAGGCCGGGAGGGCCCAGGACAGCGAGGACGCTCCTGCCCCAGCTGAGCAGATCAGCGGCCCCGCCCCGGAGCCTCCAGGCCCTGCAGACGGAGTTCCTGCCGGGGCTGAATCCAGGTTTCCAGAGCTGCCCCGCCACTGGGGCTGTTCCTCCTGCGGCCTCACGGGGTAAACAACCCCCACTGAGCCCTGCACCAGGCAGGGGCACAGCAGCTCCCCCAACTGCTAACACCTGAAAATCAGCACAACAGGCCCCTCCCCCAGAAGACCAGCTGGACGGACAACTTCCAGGAGAAGCCAAGGGACTTAAAGTACACAGAATCAGAAGATACTCCCCTGTGGTTCTTTTTTTTTTTTTTTTTTGGTTTTTTTTTTTTTTTTGGTTTTTTTTTTGTTTTGTTTTGCTTTTTGATTTGTTTCCTTCCCCCACCCCCCCTTTTTTTCTCCTTTCTTTTACTTTCTCTTTTTCTTCTTTTTTATTTTCTTTCGTTTTTTTTCTCTTCCCCTTTTTTTTCTCTTTCTCTTTTCTTTCCTTCTTTCTCTCCTCTCTTTTTCTCTTTTTCCCAATACAACTTGCTTTTGGCCACTCTGCACTGAGCAAAATGACTAGAAGGAAAACCTCACCTCAAAAGAAAGAATCAGAAACAGTCCTCTCTCCCACAGAGTTACAAAATCTGGATTACAATTCAATGTCAGAAAGCCAATTCAGAAGCACTATTATACAGCTACTGGTGGCTCTAGAAAAAAGTATAAAGGACTCAAGAGACTTCATGACTGCAGAATTTAGAGCTAATCAGGCAGAAATTAAAAATCAATTGAATGAGATGCAATCCAAACTAGAAGTCCTAACGACGAGGGTTAACGAGGTGGAAGAACGAGTGAGTGACATAGAAGACAAGTTGATAGCAAAGAGGGAAACTGAGGAAAAAAGAGACAAACAATTAAAAGACCATGAAGATAGATTAAGGGAAATAAACGACAGCCTGAGGAAGAAAAACCTACGTTTAATTGGGGTTCCCGAGGGCGCCGAAAGGGACAGAGGGCCAGAATATGTATTTGAACAAATTCTAGCTGAAAACTTTCCTAATCTGGGAAGGGAAACAGGCATTCAGATCCAGGAAATAGAGAGATCCCCCCCTAAAATCAATAAAAACCGTTCAACACCTCGACATTTAATTGTGAAGCTTGCAAATTCCAAAGATAAGGAGAAGATCTTTAAAGCAGCAAGAGACAAGAAATCCCTGACTTTTATGGGGAGGAGTATTAGGGTAACAGCAGACCTCTCCACAGAGACCTGGCAGGCCAGAAAGGGCTGGCAGGATATATTCAGGGTCCTAAATGAGAAGAACATGCAACCAAGAATACTTTATCCAGCAAGGCTCTCATTCAAAATGGAAGGAGAGATAAAGAGCTTCCAAGACAGGCAGCAACTAAAAGAATATGTGACCTCCAAACCAGCTCTGCAAGAAATTTTAAGCGGGACTCTTAAAATTCCCCTTTAAGAAGAAGTTCAGTGGAACAGTCCACAAAAACAAAGCCTGAATAGATATCATGATGACACTAAACTCATATCTCTCAATAGTAACTCTGAACGTGAACGGGCTTAATGACCCCATCAAAAGGCGCAGGGTTTCAGACTGGATAAAAAAGCAGGACCCATCTATTTGCTGTCTACAAGAAACTCATTTTAGACAGAAGGACACCTACAGCCTGAAAATAAAAGGTTGGAGAACCATTTACCATTCGAATGGTCCTCAAAAGAAAGCAGGGGTAGCCATCCTTATATCAGATAAACTAAAATTTACCCCAAAGACTGTAGTGAGAGATGAAGAGGGACACTATATCATACTTAAAGGATCTATTCAACAAGAGGACTTAACAATCCTCAATATATATGCCCCGAATGTGGGAGCTGCCAAATATATAAATCAATTATTAACCAAAGTGAAGAAATACTTAGATAATAATACACTTATACTTGGTGACTTCAATCTAGCTCTTTCTATACTCGATAGGTCTTCTAAGCACAACATCTCCAAAGAAACGAGAGCTTTAAATGATACACTGGACCAGATGGATTTCACAGATATCTACAGAACTTTACATCCAAACTCAACTGAATACACATTCTTCTCAAGCGCACATGGAACTTTCTCCAGAATAGACCACATAGTGGGACACAAATCGGGTCTGAACCGATACCAAAGGATTGGGATTGTCCCCTGCATATTCTCGGACCATAATGCCTTGAAATTAGAACTAAATCACAACAAGAAGTTTGGAAGGACCTCAAACACGTGGAGGTTAAGGACCATCCTGCTAAAAGATAAAAGGGTCAACCAGGAAATTAAGGAAGAATTAAAAAGATTCATGGAAACTAATGAGAATGAAGATACAACCGTTCAAAATCTTTGGGATGCAGCAAAAGCAGTCCTAAGGGGGAAATACATCGCAATACAAGCATCCATTCAAAAACTGGAAAGAACTCAAATACAAAAGCTAACCTTACACATAAAGGAGCTAGAGAAAAAACAGCAAATAGATCCTACACCCAAGAGAAGAAGGGAGTTAATAAAGATTCGAGCAGAACTCAACGAAATCGAGACCAGAAGAACTGTGGAACAGATCAACAGAACCAGGAGTTGGTTCTTTGAAAGAATTAATAAGATAGATAAACCATTAGCCAGCCTTATTAAAAAGAAGAGAGAGAAGACTCAAATTAATAAAATCATGAATGAGAAAGGAGAGATCACTACCAACACCAAGGAAATACAAACGATTTTAAAAACATTATGAACAGCTATACGCCAATAAATTAGGCAATCTAGAAGAAATGGACGCATTCCTGGAAAGCCACAAACTACCAAAACTGGAACAGGAAGAAATAGAAAACCTGAACAGGCCAATAACCAGGGAGGAAATTGAAGCAGTCATCAAAAACCTCCCAAGACACAAGAGTCCAGGGCCAGATGGCTTCCCAGGGGAATTTTATCAAATGTTTAAAGAAGAAATCATACCTATTCTCCTAAAGCTGTTTGGAAAGATAGAAAGAGATGGAGTACTTCCAAATTCGTTCTGTGAAGCCAGCATCACCTTAATTCCAAAGCCAGACAAAGACCCCACCAAAAAGGAGAATTACAGACCAATATCCCTGATGAACATGGATGCAAAAATTCTCAACAAGATACTGGCCAATAGGATCCAACAGTACATTAAGAAAATTATTCACCATGACCAAGTAGGATTTATCCCTGGGACACAAGGCTGGTTCAACACCCGTAAAACAATCAATGTGATTCATCATATCAGCAAGAGAAAAACCAAGAACCATATGATCCTCTCATTGGATGCAGAGAAAGCATTTGACAAAATACAGCATCCATTCCTGATCAAAACTCTTCAGAGTGTAGGGATAGAGGGAACATTCCTCGACATCTTAAAAGCCATCTATGACAAGCCCACAGCAAATATCATTCTCAATGGGGAAGCACTAGGAGCCTTTCCCCTAAGATCAGGAACAAGACAGGGATGTCCACTCTCACCACTGCTGTTCAACATAGTACTGGAAGTCCTAGCCTCAGCAATCAGACAACAAAAAGACATTAAAGGCATTCAAATTGGCAAAGAAGAAGTCAAACTCTCCCTCTTCGCCGATGACATGATACTCTACATAGAAAACCCAAAAGTCTCCACCCCAAGATTGCTAGAACTCATACAGCAATTCGGTAGCGTGGCAGGATACAAAATCAATGCCCAGAAGTCAGTGGCATTTCTATACACTAACAATGAGACTGAAGAAAGAGAAATTAAGGAGTCAATCCCATTTACAATTGCACCCAAAAGCATAAGATACCTAGGAATAAACCTAACCAAAGATGTAAAGGATCTATACCCTCAAAACTATAGGACACTTCTGAAAGAAATTGAGGAAGACACAAAGATGGAAAAATATTCCATGCTCATGGATTGGCAGAATTAATATTGTGAAAATGTCAATGTTACCCAGGGCAATATACACGTTTAATGCAATCCCTATCAAAATACCATGGACTTTCTTCAGAGAGTTAGAACCAATTATTTTAAGATTTGTGTGGAATCAGAAAAGACCCCGAATAGCCAGGGGAATTTTAAAAAAGAAAACCATATCTGGGGGCATCACAATGCCAGATTTTAGGTTGTACTACAAAGCTGTGGTCATCAAGACAGTGTGGTACTGGCACAAAAACAGACACATAGATCAGTGGAACAGAATAGAGAATCCAGAAGTGGACCCTGAACTTTATGGGCAACTAATATTCGATAAAGGAGGAAAGACTATCCATTGGAAGAAAGACAGTCTCTTCAATAAATGGTGCTGGGAAAATTGGACATCCACATGCAGAAGAATGAAACTAGACCACTCTCTTTCACCATACACAAAGATAAACTCAAAATGGATGAAAGATCTAAATGTGAGACAAGATTCCATCAAAATCCTAGAGAAGAACACAGGCAACACCCTTTTTGAACTCGGCCATAGTAACTTCTTGCAAGATACATCCACGAAGGCAAAAAAACAAAAGCAAAAATGAACTATTGGGACTTCATCAAGGTAAGAAGCTTTTGCACAGCAAAGGATACAGTCAACAAAACTCAGAGACAACCTACAGAATGGGAGAAGGTATTTGCAAATGACATATCAGATAAAGGGCTAGTTTCCAAGATCTATAAAGAACTTATTAAACTCAACACCAAAGAAACAAACAATCCAATCATGAAATGGGCAAAAGACATGAACAGAAATCTCACAGAGGAAGACATAGACATGGCCAACATGCATATGAGAAAATGTTCTGCATCACTTGCTATCAGGGAAATACAAATCAAAACTACAATGAGATACCACCTCACACCAGTGAGAATGGGGAAAATTAACAAGGCAGGGAACAACAAATGTTGGAGAGGATGCGGAGAAAAGGGAACCCTCTTACACTGTTGGTGGGAATGTGAACTGGTGCAGCCACTCTGGAAAACTGTGTGGAGGTTCCTAAAACAGTTAAAAATATACCTGCCCTACGACCCAGCAATTGCACTGTTGGGGATTTACCCCAAAGATACAAATGCAATGAAACGCCGGGACACCTGCACCCCGATGTTTATAGCAGCAATGGCCACGATAGCCAAACTGTGGAAGGAGCCTCGGTGTCCAACGAAAGATGAATGGATAAAGAAGATGTGGTTTATGTATACAATGGAATATTACTCAGCTATTAGAAATGACAAATACCCACCATTTGCTTCAACGTGGATGGAACTGGAGGGTATTATGCTGAGTGAAGTAAGTCAGTCGGAGAAGGACAAATATTATATGTTCTCATTCATTTGGGGAATATAAATAATAGTGAAAGGGAATATAAGGGAAGGGGGAAGAAATGTGTGGGAAATATCAGAAAGGGAGACAGAACGTAAAGACTGCTAACTCTGGGAAACGAACTAGGGGTGGTAGAAGGGGAGGAGGGCGGGGGTGGGAGTGAATGGGTGACGGGCACTGGGTGTTATTCTGTATGTTAGTAAATTGAACACCAATAAAAAAAATAATAACAAACTCTAAAAAAAATATAAAAAAATAAATTGTGCTGGGAAAATTGGACATCCACATGCAGAAGAATGAAACTAGACCACTCTCTTGCACCATACACAAAGATAAACTCAAAATGTCTTGATGAAGTCCCAATAGTTCATTTTTGCTTTTGTTTCTTTTGCCTTCATCAAGATAAGAAGCTTTTGCACAGCAAAGGATACAGTCAACAAAACTCAAAGACAACCTACAGAATGGGAGAATATATTTGCAAATGACATATCAGATAAAGGGCTAGTTTCCAAGATCTATAAAGAACTTATTAAACTCAACAGCAAAGAAAAAGACAATCCAATCATGAAATGGGCAAAAGACATGAACAGAAATCTCACAGAGGAAGACATACACATGGCCAACAAGCACTTGAGAAATGCTCTGCATCACTTGCCATCAGGGAAATACAAATCAAAACCACAATGAGATCCCACCTCACACCAGTGAGAATGGGGAAAATTAACAAGGCAGGGAACAACAAATGTTGGAGAGGATGCGGAGAAAAGGGAACCCTCTTACACTGTTGGTGGGAATGTGAACTGGTGCAGCCACTCTGGCAAACTGTGTGGAGGTTCCTCAAAGAGTTAAAAATAGACCTGCCCTACGACCCAGCAATTGCACTGCTGGGGATTTACCCCAAAGATTCAGATGCAACGAAACGCCGGGACACCTGCACCCGATGTTTCTAGCAGCAATGTCCACAATAGCCAAATTGTGGAAGGAGCCTCGGTGTCCATCGAAAGATGAATGGATAAAGAAGATGTGGTTTGGGATCCCTGGGTGGCGCAGCGGTTTAGCGCCTGTCTTTGGCCCTGGGCGTGATCCTGGAGACCTAGGATTGAATCCCACATCGGGCTCCCGGTGCATGGAGCCTGCTTCTCCCTCTGCCTGTGTCTTTGCCTCTCTCTCTCTGTGACTATCATAAATAAATAAAAATTAAAAAAAAGAAGATGTGGTTTATGTATACAATTGAATATTCCTCAGCCATTAGAAATGACAAATACCCACCATTTGCTTCAATGTGGATGGAACTGGAGGGTATTATGCTGAGTGAAATGAGTCAATTGGAGAAGGACAAACATTATATGTTCTCATTCATTTGGGGAATGTAAATAATAGTGAAAGGGAATAGAAGGGAAGGGAGAAGAAATGGGTAGGAAATATCAGAAAGGGACACAGAACATGAGAGACTCCTGACTCTGGGAGACGAACTAGGGTTGGTGGAAGGGGAGGAGGGCGGGGGTGGGGGTGAATGGGTGATGGGCACTGATGGAGGCACTTGACGGGATGAGCACTGGGTGTTATTCTGTATGTTTTCAAATTGAACACCAATAAAAAAATAAATTTATTATTTAAAAAATCTCAGGGAAGACATAGACATGGCCAACATGCACATGAGATAATTTGTCTTTTATTATTTTTTTATTTTTATTTTTATTTTTTTTGATAATTTGTCTTTTTAAAAGAGAATATGACCACTCCCCAGAACAGGTCTCTAATTTTTTATCTTTTTACTAGTTGCCATGTAATCATTACTTTTTGTAAGATCATGACATTCTCTTTCAGTGTCTTGAGGGTATTGTTGTGTGGAGGACCAGGACTTCCTCATTTCACTATGTGAATGGCTTTTTATGATTGTATTTTTAAAAAATTTAATTCAGTTAGCCAATATATGCTACATCATGATTCAGATGTAGTTTTCAATCATTCATCAATTGAATATAACACCTGTGTTCATCACATCACATGCCCACCTTAATGCCCATCACCCATTTACCCCATTCCCCGACCTTTCTGTCCAGCAAACCTCAATTTGTTTCCAAGACTGAAGAGTCATTTCTAAAAATTTTATTCTGAAAAAAAGCACTGAAACTAAGATCAACCCATTAACTTTCAAGGGCACAATATACCATTGTTGGTTGTAGATAGCATATGACATTTATCTAAAGCTTATTCTTCTTGTTTGAGAAATATGCCAGTTAAAGAAAACTGAGCTCCCCATCTGTGGCAACCTCCATAGCTTCCATCAAGCCTGCAGGACACACTGACTCCCTACTGCACATCCTTCACGTGACTGTGTGTTTCTGGCCCAACCTCTGCACAGCTTCCTTCACATCCTTGTTTCGCAGACTGTAGATGAGAGGATTGAGCATTGGGATGACCAGCGTGTAGAAGACAGAGACCACCTTGCCCTGCTCCATGGACTCAATTGCTCCTGGCTGGGCATACATGACAAAGAGAGTCCCAAAAAAGAGGGTCACTGCAGTCATGTGGGATCCACAGGTGGAGAAGATCTTGCGTCTCCCAGCTCCTGACCGCATCCTCAGGATGGTCACTGTGATGTAGCCATAGGAGATGAGGATCACAAATGTCACACCCACAATGATGAGCCCACAGATGCCAAACAGAAGAAGTTCATTGATGGCCGTGTTGCCACAGGCGATCAGGAGCAGAGGGGGCACATCACAGAAGAAGTGGTTGATGCGGTTGGAGCTGCAGAATGAGAGGTGGAATGTGAAGCTGGTCTGCACAACAGAGTTGAGGCAGCCTCCACAGTAGGCGCCCAGCACCAGGCGAGTGCAGGCAGACTGGCACATGGTGCTGGGGTAATGTAAGGGGTTACAGATGGCCATGAAGCGGTCATAGGCCATGACACCCAGGAGGAAGCATTCAGTGCTGGCCAGGAGGGAGAAAAAGAAAAACTGGGTGGCACATCCTGCAAAGGTGATGACCTTGGATGAGGAGAAGAAGTTGGCCAGTGCATTGGGGGCGATCACAGATGAGTAGCACAAGTCCACGAAGGAGAGGTTCTTGAGGAAGAAGTACATTGGGGAGTGCAGGCGGGCATCCAGGGTAATTATGATGATCATGAGAATGTTCCCCAGCAGAGTCACCATGTACAGGGCCAGAAACAGAGTGAAGAGTAGCACCTGGGTCTCCAGGCCACCCCCAAATCCCTCCAGCACAAAATCTTGAATGTAGACCTTGGAGAGGTTTTCATTACTGTGGGATGGCATGAGCCTCAGTCCTCACCAGGGGAATTACTTGTCCAGTATTAGCAGATTAAGCCATTTTCTGCTGAAGTCTATTTAGGAAACATATACAACAAAACCCAAAATGTGATTGAAGGTATAAGGGAATTAATGATTTAGTAAAGAATTACTAAGCAAAATTCAATATACACAGAGGCCCAGGGATTTCATTACTCAGTGTTTCTTTTTCCCTTGAGACATAGCCATTTTGAAGAGGAATCAGCCAGGCTGCTGAGCAGTGAGATTTTGTCTGGTTTGCAGAACTAATGGTGACTGGTTGGTTACTAGGGACAGGCAGGTTGCACCATGGGAGTGAGATAAATCAGGAGTTGGAATGCAGCTCAGCTTCTGACCATTTCAATCACTTAAATTGTATCAAGATGTGATCTGAGTGCTAGTGCCTCTGACACCTTGAAAAAATAAACATATCTCCAGAGGAAGACACATCTTAGATGGCAGATATTATCTATAAAAGTTCTGATTAAATAATGCCAGACAGGGTCGCCTGGGTGGCTCAGTGGTTGGGCACCTGCCTTCGGCCTAGGTCATGATCCCAGTATCCGGAATGAGTTCCGCATCAGGGTTCTGTGAGGAGCCTGCTTCTCCCTCTGCCTGTGTCTCTGCGTCTCTCTCAGTCTGTGTCTCTCATGAATAAATAAATAACTCTTTAAAAAAATAAATAAATAATGCCAACCGAATTTAAGTATTGTATTATGAACTTAAAGAACAGAAGCATGTATCCCTGGGTGGCTCAGCGGTTTAGCGCCTGCCTTTGACTAGGACGTGATCCTGGAGTCCCGGGATTGAGTCCCACGTCGGGCTCCCTGCATGGAGCCTGCTTCTCCCTCTGCCTGTGTCTCTGCCTCTCTCTCTCAGTCTGTGTCTCTCATGAATAAATAAAATAAAATTAAAAAAAAAAAGAACAGAAGCAATAGAAAAACCAAAAGAGTCTTTGGTTTTGGAGTTAGCACACATGAACTTTAAAGTTATTAAAAGATGAGAGTAAGAATTTTAGCAGAAATGTGGAAGCTCTAAAGAGAAATAATATCTAACTCTTTATAAATACAATGGCTACAATTAGAACTCAATGAATGAATTTTACAGATTAGAAAGAGCTAAAGAGGAAATTTGTGACCTAGAATACAGATCAGTAGAAAATATTCAGAGTGAAATATCGAGAGACAAAAAGAGAAAAATCAGGAATGAGGATTAGAGATCAAAGATTAGATACATACATACTATGAATTCCTCAAAGAAGAGGAATGAGATAAATAGGCTAAATCAGGGATCCCTGGGTGGCGCAGCGGTTTGGCGCCTGCCTTTGGCCCAGGGCGCGATCCTGGAGACCCGGGATCGAATCCCACGTCGGGCTCCCAGTGCATGGAGCTTGCTTCTCCCTCTGCCTGTGTCTCTGCCTCTCTGTCTCTCTCTGTGTAACTATCATGAATAAATAGATAAAATCTTTAAAAAAATAGGCTAAATCAGAAGTTGAAGAAATAATGGCCAGTTGTTACCTCAAACAAATGAATGATATTATTTTGCAGATACATGAAACCTCCATAGTCAAGGCGGGATTTATACAAAGAACATCACCCTTGGATCTATCATAGTAATAATATATAGAATCAAATTAAGAGGAAAAAATCAAAAGCAGCCTGAAAACGGAAACAGGAATCCTGGGTGGCACATTTGGTTCCATCTCTAACTTCTATTTTTTTTTTCTTAGGTTGTGATATTAGAATTGTGAGATTGGTCCTCCTGGAACATACAGACTCAGCACAGAGTCTCCTTGTGCTGAGAGTCTCCATCTCTCCCACTCCTATTGCCCCTCCCTGTAAAATAAGTAAGTAAATTTTTTTTGAAAAAAGAAGACATAGTGGCTTTAAGGTATCAACCTTAGAAGTAAAACTGGCAATGGTTTACCTGATTAAAAACCATGGAAGACAGAGTAAAATGAATTATATTTTCCTTGGTTCAATGAAAATAGTTACCAACTAGAATTCTACCTCTACCCAAAAATATCCTTCAAGACTCAAAGTGAATTTAGCAATGATAATTAAGACTTCAATACTCCTCTTTCAATAATGAATACTACAGAAAATCTTTTTTTTTTTTCAAACAACGTGGAACAAGGCTTTATTTTAAGCTATGGAGGAAACTCCTAGAACATAGAAAGAACATGGGGAGAGCCAGTGTCAAGTGTGGGCCATGGAGGAGTCCTGTGTGCTGCAGGTCTGGAGGCAGAAGGGACACGGGCCTCCGCAAGCTGTCCTGGGGTTTGTAGCCACTGGGACCTGACACAGCTCAAGCCACCCACCTTTGGGAAAACTGCGGGGCAAGGCTTGGGAATATTCCAGATGCTGGCTTTCCAGATGCCCAGTGTTGCTCCAAGACCACAGAGGTCAGGTTTCCCTGACTAGGGTTTCCCATGGACATGAGGTCCATACACATGCAGCCTAGAGGGAAGGGGCACACTGGTGACTTGCCAGGTAGCTACGGACTCATGCCCACATTTTCCTCTTAGATCCCAAAAGAGTGGATTGGGAGGTGGAGGGAAATGACCTGTGGCTCGGCGCAGCTCTTTTGTGACTCCCCAGGCCCTGGGCAGCTGACAAAGGGCTCCTGGCTGTGCTCAGCACAGAGGCAGGGCTGCTCCTGGCAGGGCTGCTCCTGGCTGTGCTCAGCACAGAGGCAGGGCCGCGAGGAGTAGGGCCCAGGTTGCACACGACCCTGCAGGTGGCCTCACTGCCAGTGCTGCTGGGCTCTGGGCTGGGCCTTGGGGGCCTCTGAGTGGGTAGGTTCCTCAGGCTGGGACTTACAGTAGGGGCATTCGGGCCTCCAGACACAGGATTGTGTTTGGTGCTGGCTTTGGTGGTTGTCATGGGGGTGCTCCCGCAAGGGTGGTCCTGGGTGTTCGGGCCCAAGCTGTTTCTAAAGTGGTGTGTGCTGCTCGGGGCCCTGCTGGTTTGTGGTGTAATGCTGAGAGCTCCAAAGCTGCAGCTCCGGTCTGGGGCAGCCTGTCGCCTCCCCAATCCTGCAGGGGCTGCTGCAACCCCCAAGCTCAAGGGGACTGGGCTTGTGCTGCCAGCTATTGGGCAGTGCTGCCAGCTGTTGGGCCCAGCATTGGTCATGGAGCCAGGGGCAGTGGCTGTGCCAGGGGGCACGACAGCTGGGGTGGCAGCAAAGCCTGGCTGGGAGCCAGCATGGGTCCCTGAGGTGCAGGATGTTGGAAAGGAATCCCGAAAGCCACCTGTGTGACGCTGCCCAAGGAGAGCTGGCCTGAAGCAGAGGTCAGGGCCCCGGCTGCTGTTGAGGCTGGAGCTGCCCGTTGTCCATAGGGGAGAGGGCTGTAAAGGGTAGTGGCTTCCTGACACTACCCATCAGTGGCCGTGAATAGGGGCTGAGCTGGAGTTCCTGGGTTCCCACAGGGGTGTTACACAGGTGGGCTCAGGCTCTAGAACCCAGTGCATGCAGGCCAGTGTTGCCTGTGATGTACAGCAAATCTAAGTGTCAGCAAGGAAATAATAGATTTCAAAAGCAACATAAACCAAATGGTCATAAAGAGCATATGTGGGGGGGGAGGAGCAAGATGGCGGAGGAGTAGGGTCTCCAAATCACCTGTCTCCACCAAACTACCTAGAAAACCTTCAAATTATCCTGAAAATCTATGAATTCGGCCTGAGATTCAAAGAGAGACCAGCTGGAATGCTACAGTGAGAAGAGTTCGCGCTTCTATCAAGGTAGGAAGACGGGGAAAAAGAAGTAAAGAAACAAAGGCCTCCAAGGGGGAGGGGCCTGCGAGGAGCCGGGCTGAGGCCGGGGCGAGTGTCCCCAGGACAGGAGAGCCCCGTCCCGGAGACGCAGGAGCTGCACCGACCTTCCCGGGGGAAAGGGGCTCGCGGGGAGTTGGAGCAGGACCCAGGAGGGCGAGGATGCCCTCGGGCTCCCGGGGACAGTAACAGCAACTGCGCGCCCAGGAGAGTGCGCCGAGCTCCCTAAGGGCTGCAGCGCGCACGGCGGGACCCGGCGGGACCCGGAGCAGCTGAAGGGGCTCGGGCGGCGGCTCCGCGGAGGGGGCTGCGCGGCCCCGGGAGCAGCTCGGAGGGGCTCGGGCAGAGGAAGAGGCTCCGTGCGGAGGGGGCTGCGCGGTTCCAGGAGCAGCTCGGAGGGGCTCGGGCGGCGGCTCCGCGGA
Source organism: Canis lupus familiaris (assembly GCF_011100685.1). Taxonomy (NCBI): domain Eukaryota; kingdom Metazoa; phylum Chordata; class Mammalia; order Carnivora; family Canidae; genus Canis; species Canis lupus. Next base: position 50,519,463 of record NC_049246.1, on the reverse strand, counting down.
GGGGGCTGCACGGCCCCGGGATCAGCTCGGAGGGGCTCGGGCAGAAGAAGAGGCTCCGTGCGGTGGGGGCTGCGCGGTTCCAGGAGCAGCTCGGAGGGGCTCGGGCGGCAGCTCCGCGGAGGGGGTTGCGCGGCCCGGGAGCGCGAATCCAACAGCGCAGGCTCCGGAGCACAGGGCGCCGGGACACAGCCCAGGATCCCGCCTCCCCCGGGACAGGCAGAGGCCGGGAGGGCCCAGGACAGCAAGGACGCTCCTGCCCCAGCTGAGCACATCAGCGGCCCCGCCCCGGAGCCTCCAGGCCCTGCAGACCGAGTTCCTGCCGGAGCTGAATCCAGGTTTCCAGAGCTGCCCCGCCACTGGGGCTGTTCCTCCTGCGGCCTCACCGGGTGAACAACCCCCACTGAGCCCTGCACCAGGCAGGGGCACAGCAGCTCCCCCAACTGCTCACACCTGAAAATCAGCACAACAGGCCCCTCCCCCAGAACACCAGCTAGACTGACTGACAACTTCCAGGAGAAGCCAAGGGACTTAAAGTACACAGAATCAGAAGATACTCCCCGGTGGTTCTTTTTTTGTTTGTTTGTTTTTGTTTTTGTTTTTGTTTTTGTTTTTGTTTTGTTTTGCTTTTTGATTTGTTTCCTTCCCCCACCCCCTTTTTTTCTCCTTTCTTTTTCTTTCTCTTTTTCTTCTTTTTTTTTTTTTTTTTTTTTTTTTTTTCGTTTTTTTTTTCTTTTTCTTCCCTTTTTTTTTTCTCTTTCTCTTTTCTTTCCTTCTTTCTCTCCTCTCTTTTTCTCTTTTTCCCAATACAACTTGCTTTTGGCCACTCTGCACTGAGCAAAATGACTAGAAGGAAAACCTCACCTCAAAAGAAAGAATCAGAAACAGTCCTCTCTCCCACAGAGTTACAAAATCTGGATTACAATTCAATGTCAGAAAGCCAATTCAGAAGCACTATTATACAGCTACTGGTGGCTCTAGAAAAAAGTATAAAGGACTCAAGAGACTTCATGACTGCAGAATTTAGAGCTAATCAGGCAGAAATTAAAAACCAATTGAATGAGATGCAATCCAAACTAGAAGTCCTAACGACGAGGGTTAACGAGGTGGAAGAACGAGTGAGTGACCTAGAAGACAAGTTGACAGCAAAGAGGGAAACTGAGGAAAAAAGAGACAAACAATTAAAAGACCATGAAGATAGATTAAGGGAAATAAACGACAGCCTGAGGAAGAAAAACCTACGTTTAATTGGGGTTCCCGAGGGCGCCGAAAGGGACAGAGGGCCAGAATATGTATTTGAACAAATTCTAGCTGAAAACTTTCCTAATCTGGGAAGGGAAACAGGCATTCAGATCCAGGAAATAGAGAGATCCCCCCCTAAAATCAATAAAAACCGTTCAACACCTCGACATTTAATTGTGAAGCTTGCAAATTCCAAAGATAAGGAGAAGATCCTTAAAGCAGCAAGAGACAAGAAATCCCTGACTTTTATGGGGAGGAGTATTAGGGTAACAGCAGACCTCTCCACAGAGACCTGGCAGGCCAGAAAGGGCTGGCAGGATATATTCAGGGTCCTAAATGAAAAGAACATGCAACCAAGAATACTTTATCCAGCAAGGCTCTCATTCAAAATGGAAGGAGAGATAAAGAGCTTCCAAGACAGGCAGCAACTAAAAGAATATGTGACCTCCAAACCAGCTCTGCAAGAAATTTTAAGGGGGCCTCTTAAAATTCCCCTTTAAGAAGAAGTTCAGTGGAACAGTCCACAAAAACAAAGACTGAATAGATATCATGATGACACTAAACTCATATCTCTCAATAGTAACTCTGAATGTGAACGGGCTTAATGACCCCATCAAAAGGCGCAGGGTTTCAGACTGGATAAAAAAGCAGGACCCATCTATTTGCTGTCTACAAGAGACTCATTTTAGACAGAAGGACACCTACAGCCTGAAAATAAAAGGTTGGAGAACCATTTACCATTCGAATGGTCCTCAAAAGAAAGCAGGGGTAGCCATCCTTATATCAGATAAACTAAAATTTACCCCAAAGACTGTAGTGAGAGATGAAGAGGGACACTATATCATACTTAAAGGATCTATTCAACAAGAGGACTTAACAATCCTCAATATATATGCTCCGAATGTGGGAGCTGCCAAATATATAAATCAATTATTAACCAAAGTGAAGAAATACTTAGATAATAATACACTTATACTTGGTGACTTCAATCTAGCTCTTTCTATACTTGATAGGTCTTCTAAGCAAAACATCTCCAAAGAAACGAGAGCTTTAAATGATACACTGGACCAGATGGATTTCACAGATATCTACAGAACTTTACATCCAAACTCAACTGAATACACATTCTTCTCAAGCGCACATGGAACTTTCTCCAGAATAGACCACATATTGGGTCACAAATCGGGTCTGAACCGATACCAAAAGATTGGGATTGTCCCCTGCATATTCTCGGACCATAATGCCTTGAAATTAGAACTAAATCACAACAAGAAGTTTGGAAGGACCTCAAACACATGGAGGTTAAGGACCATCCTGCTAAAAGATAAAAGGGTCAACCAGGAAATTAAGGAAGAATTAAAAAGATTCATGGAAACTAATGAGAATGAAGATACAACCGTTCAAAATCTTTGGGATGCAGCAAAAGCAGTCCTAAGGGGGAAATACATCGCAATACAAGCATCCATTCAAAAACTGGAAAGAACTCAAATACAAAAGCTAACCTTACACATAAAGGAGCTAGAGAAAAAACAGCAAATAGATCCTACACCCAAGAGAAGAAGGGAGCTAATAAAGATTCGAGCAGAACTCAACGAAATCGAGACCAGAAGAACTGTGGAACAGATCAACAGAACCAGGAGTTGGTTCTTTGAAAGAATTAATAAGATAGATAAACCATTAGCCAGCCTTATTAAAAAGAAGAGAGAGAAGACTCAAATTAATAAAATCATGAATGAGAAAGGAGAGATCACTACCAACACCAAGGAAATACAAACGATTTTAAAAACATATTATGAACAGCTCTACGCCAATAAATTAGGCAATCTAGAAGAAATGGACGCATTCCTGGAAAGCCACAAACTACCAAAACTGGAACAGGAAGAAATAGAAAACCTGAACAGGCCAATAACCAGGGAGGAAATTGAAGCAGTCATCAAAAACCTCCCAAGACACAAGAGTCCAGGGCCAGATGGCTTCCCAGGAGAATTTTATCAAACGTTTAAAGAAGAAATCATACCTATTCTCCTAAAGCTGTTTGGAAAGATAGAAAGAGATGGAGTACTTCCAAATTCGTTCTATGAAGCCAGCATCACCTTAATTCCAAAGCCAGACAAAGACCCCGCCAAAAAGGAGAATTACAGACCAATATCCCTGATGAACATGGATGCAAAAATTCTCAACAAGATACTGGCCAATAGGATCCAACAGTACATTAAGAAAATTATTCACCATGACCAAGTAGGATTTATCCCTGGGACACAAGGCTGGTTCAACACCCGTAAAACAATCAATGTGATTCATCATATCAGCAAGAGAAAAACCAAGAACCATATGATCCTCTCAATAGATGCAGAGAAAGCATTTGACAAAATACAGCATCCATTCCTGATCAAAACTCTTCAGAGTGTAGGGATAGAGGGAACATTCCTCGACATCTTAAAAGCCATCTATGACAAGCCCACAGCAAATATCATTCTCAATGGGGAAGCACTGGGAGCCTTTCCCCTAAGATCAGGAACAAGACAGGGATGTCCACTCTCACCACTGCTATTCAACATAGTACTGGAAGTCCTAGCCTCAGCAATCAGACAACAAAAAGACATTAAAGGCATTCAAATTGGCAAAGAAGAAGTCAAACTCTCCCTCTTCGCCGATGACATGATACTCTACATAGAAAACCCAAAAGTCTCCACCCCAAGATTGCTAGAACTCATACAGCAATTCGGTAGCGTGGCAGGATACAAAATCAATGCCCAGAAGTCAGTGGCATTTCTATACACTAACAATGAGACTGAAGAAAGAGAAATTAAGGAGTCAATCCCATTTACAATTGCACCCAAAAGCATAAGATACCTAGGAATAAACCTCACCAAAGATGTAAAGGATCTATACCCTCAAAACTATAGAACACTTCTGAAAGAAATTGAGGAAGACACAAAGAGATGGAAAAATATTCCATGCTCATGGATTGGCAGAATTAATATTGTGAAAATGTCAATGTTACCCAGGGCAATATACACGTTTAATGCAATCCCTATCAAAATACCATGGACTTTCTTCAGAGAGTTAGAACAAATTATTTTAAGATTTGTGTGGAATCAGAAAAGACCCCGAATAGCCAGGGGAATTTTAAAAAAGAAAACCATATCTGGGGGCATCACAATGCCAGATTTCAGGTTGTACTACAAAGCTGTGGTCATCAAGACAGTGTGGTACTGGCACAAAAACAGACGCATAGATCAGTGGAACAGAATAGAGAATCCAGAAGTGGACCCTGAACTTTATGGGCAACTAATATTCGATAAAGGAGGAAAGACTATCCATTGGAAGAAAGACAGTCTCTTCAATAAATGGTGCTGGGAAAATTGGACATCCACATGCAGAAGAATGAAACTAGACCACTCTCTTTCACCATACACAAAGATAAACTCAAAATGGATGAAAGATCTAAATGTGAGACAAGATTCCATCAAAATCCTAGAGAAGAACACAGGCAACACCCTTTTTGAACTCGGCCATAGTAACTTCTTGCAAGATACATCCACGAAGGCAAAAGAAACAAAAGCAAAAATGAACTATTGGGACTTCATCAAGATAAGAAGCTTTTGCACAGCAAAGGATACAGTCAACAAAACTCAAAGACAACCTACAGAATGGGAGAAGATATTTGCAAATGACATATCAGATAAAGGGCTAGTTTCCAAGATCTATAAAGAACTTTTTAAACTCAACACCAAAGAAACAAACAATCCAATCATGAAATGGGCAAAAGACATGAACAGAAATCTCACAGAAGAAGACATAGACATGGCCAACATGCACATGAGAAAATGCTCTGCATCACTTGCCATCAGGGAAATACAAATCAAAACCACAATGAGATACCACCTCACACCAGTGAGAATGGGAAAAATTAACAAGGCAGGAAACAACAAATGTTGGAGAGGATGTGGAGAAAAGGGAACCCTCCTACACTGTTGGTGGGAATGTGAACTGGTGCAGCCACTGTGGAAAACTGTGTGGAGGTTCCTCAAACAGTTAAAAATAGACCTGCCCTACGACCCAGCAATTGCACTGTTGGGGATTTACCCCAAAGATACAAATGCAATGAAACGCTGGGACACCTACACCCCGATGTTTCTAGCAGCAATGGCCACGATAGCCAAACTGTGGAAGGAGCCTCGGTGTCCAACGAAAGATGAATGGATAAAGAAGATGTGGTTTATGTATACAATGGAATATTACTCAGCTATTAGAAATGACAAATACCCACCATTTGCTTCAACGTGGATGGAACTGGAGGGTATTATGCTGAGTGAAGTAAGTCAGTCAGAGAAGGACAAACATTATATGTTCTCATTCATTTGGGGAATATAAATAATAGTGAAAGGGAAAATAAGGGAAGGGAGAAGAAATGTGTGGGAAATATCAGAAAGGGAGACAGAACATAAAGACTGCTAACTCTGGGAAACGAACTAGGGGTGGTAGAAGGGGAGGAGGGCGGGGGGTGGGAGTGAATGGGTGACGGGCACTGGGTGTTATTCTGTATGTTAGTAAATTGAACACCAATAAAAAAAAAAAAAAAAAAAAAAAAAAAAAAAAAAAAAAAAAAAAAAAGAGCATATGTGGGACACACTGTGCTCATCAATAGCAGAATACATTCGTCTCCAGTGCACGTGGAACATTATCCAGGATAGACATATGTTAGTTCACAAAGCAAGTCTCAATAAATGTTAGAAGATATAAACTACACCAAGTATGTTCTCCAAACAAAATGGAATGAAATCACAGGGCAAAAACATAGCCTTACATAGCATTTGGAAAACTTACAAATATGTTGAAGCTAAACAACATATTTTTAATAACAGAATATAGGTCAAAGAAGAAATCACAATGGTAATACAGTATTTGGAGATGAATAAAACTGGTAACACAGTACACCAAAATTTAGGAGATGCAATGAAAGAAGGACTCAGAAATTTATATCTTAAACATGAACATTAAAAAAAAAGATTTAAAATCGATAATTTAACTTTCTTAGGAAAGAAAACAAACAAAAAAAAGAATACAAAACTAAGCTGAAAGCAAATAGAATGAATGAGATAATAAAGGTTAGAAAAGAGATAAATGAATAGGAGGAGAGTAAAATAAGGCAGAAAATCAATGACACTAAAAGTTAGTTCTCTGAAAAGTTTAACCAACTTTGTAAACCTTCAGCTAGATTGACCCAAAAAAAGGCAGAAGACTTAAATTTCTAAAAATCAGAAATGAAAGCAGACACATGACTTCTGATCTTGCAGAAATAAAAAGTATTATAAGAATATATTGGAGGTTCCTCAAGGAGTTAAAAATAGATCTGCCCTACAACCCAGCAATTGCACTGCTGGGGATTTACCCCAAGATACAGACACAGTGAAAAGCTGAGACACCTGCACCCAATGTTCACAGCAGCAATGTCCACAATAGCCAAACTGTGGAAGGAGCCTCGGTGTCCATCGACAGATGAATGGATAAAGAAGCTGTGGTCTCTGTATACAATGCAATATTCCTCAGCCATTAGAAATGACAAATACCCACCATTTGCTTCGACGTGGATGGAACTGGAGGGTATTATGCTGAGTGAAGTAAGTCAATCGGAGAAGGATAAACATTATATGTCTCATTCATTTGGGGAATATAAAAAATAGTGAAAGGGAATAAAGGGGAAAGGAGAAAAAATGGAGGGAAATATCAGAGAGGGAGACAAAACATGAGAGACTCCTAACTCTGGGAAAAGAAATAAGGGTGGTTTAAGGGGAGGTGGGCAGGGGGTGGGGATGACTGGGTGACCGGCATCAAGGTGGGCACTTGACGGGATGAGCACTGGGTGTTATTCTATATGTTGGCAAATTGAACACCAATAAAAATAAAAATAAAGTTGTAAGTAAAAAAATAAAGAAAGAAAGAAAAGAAAATCCTCATGTATTTTTTCATTTAAAATGTTGGCACGAAAGATGAATGGATAACTCGAACTTCAATAAAAAATGTACATAATAAAATAAAATGTAAGTAATCTGCAGGTCTAAACAATAGTTTTGAAATTTAAAATTGCATAATATGAGTAACAAAAATACTATCAGGATACATTTAAGACTGTGTTCAAAGGGAAATTTATAGGCTTCTCTCCGTATGCTAGAAGGGCAGAAAAACAGCAAATCAGTATAACTCTGGGAAACGAACTAGGGGTGGTGGAAGGGGAGGAGGGCGGGGAGTGGGGGTGACTGGGTGGCGGGCACTGAGTGGGGCACTTGACGGGGTGAGCACTGGGTGTTATTCTGTATGTTGGCAAATTGAACACCAATAAAAAATAAATTTATTATTAAAAAAGAAAATATTATAAAAGATTAGAGAATGAAAATCATGGAAGTTTCTACTCAATAAATTTTGCCTGTGATTCAGGAGTCTTGTGAAAAAAAAAAAAGATTAGTGAATGAAATCCCAAGGAAATAGAATGGAAGAAAGTAAAGAATAAACTTAATTAATCAGTAAACAGGAACTCACCAGAGAGATGTTATACCAGAAGGTGATTATTTGGGAAGACTGATCAAATGACAAGACTTTGGAAGGATGAAGGATAAAAGTCAAATTTTCTGATGTCAGGAGTGAAAGGAGAATATCATTGAGATCCTAGAATTGGAGTGGATCGTGACAGAATGGTTTCATAACTCGAAATGTTGATGAAAATGGCAAACTACTAGAAAGATATCACCGACCCCCCAGTGGACTCCTCCAATGAAGTAAAAGATATATGAGATCCATAGTTTGAGAAATATAAGAAATTCTTTAAACTCTTTCCATATAAAAGATCCCAGTACTGAAATATCAGAAAGGGAGACAGAACATGAGAGACTCCTAACTCTGGGATGTGAACTAGTGGTGGTGGAAGGGGAGCTGGGCGGGAGGTGGGGGTGCCTGGGTGATGGGCACTGAGGTGGGCATTTGACGGGATGAGCACTGGGTGTTATTTTATATGTTGGCAAATTGAACACCAATAAAAAAATAAATTTATAAAAAAAAAAGATCTCAGAACTAGATGGCTTTCCTTGTCAACGTAGATACTACTCCTAAATACGACAAAATCTAACAAAAAATTAATCATACGATATCTTCAAAATAATAGAAGAGGGTCAAACTTCCATGTTATTTTATGAGCACATGTAATCATAATGGCAAAATCTGAAAAGGACTTTATAAGAAAAAAATTTTTTAAATACGCCACCTCAATCACAAGTATATACACATATTTACCAAGCAAAATCTAATTAAGTAACATATAAAAATTATCGTATGTCAGACACCAAGTTGTCTGTAATCCAGGAATGCATAAAACTGTTGAGAGAAACCAAAGTAGATTAAGTGACATGGCGGGATGTGGCAGGTTCCCAACCAGCACACTGAGTATTGCAATGATGCCAGTTCTCCCCACACTGAACTGAGTCAGTGTGATCCCAGTGACTTTTTTATTGCGGAATTGGAAAAGCTGATCCTAAACTGCGTGCTGAAATGTGTAAAATTGAGTGTGTCTAAGACATTCTTGAGGAGACAAACAGTGTGGGGGGATTTGCACGACAGACAACCATAAGTAGCGGCAATGAAACGATGACGGCATTAGCAGATTGACCATCTGCTGATGGAACAGAACAGGGAGCCTGGAAGTCAACCCTGTTCTTCTCTAATAATCCCATTTAACAAACAGGTGGCACATCAGTAGAGGGGGCACATCAGGTGGCTAGCTCCCAGTGTGGAAGAGTCACACCCTCCCTCATGTCATATTGCTCCCTAATACAAATGAGTGACAGCTTCCCCACCAGCTGAGGGATCCTGGAGAGGAACCCAGGAGGGGCCGTGTCAGGTGATCCCAGATCCAATAGGGGACATCATGCTGGGATTTATCTATTCTCTGGTTATGCCGCTAATGTCTGTCACCCCCATCCACTGTTTTGCTGTGACAGGATCTCCTGTCTCCCATCTTTACCTCTCCATTACCTCTCCATCACTTCTCTGATGTGACTGTTTCTTCTTTGTGCCATCAGCAGCCTGGTCACACCCCCTCACTGCCCATGTCCCAATATCTTGCGGTCTTTGTTGTCATGTCTGCCTTCCTGCAGAGCCATGAGCTCCCAGGGCTGGCCTTGGTCTACAGTATTTCTACATCCCCCACCCCGTGACCATGTCCCTTAGAAGTGTGTGTGCTCAGTACTCTGGTGAGCTACTGATTTGAGCCTGAGAAATGCACTTCAGGTCACGAGGGAGCCTGGTGCTATGATCCTCTAATTATAATAAAAACCTGTTCCTTCAGATGGAATGACCCTGAGCCCAAGACAGGGCCAGGGCAGGAGTGGGGTCACCCCTTCAGCTGCTGAGGCAAGCCCTGAGTGCTTCCTGTCTACCATAGCTCTGATGCCTCCCTTACACACACCGTGTCCTTCATACCCTGGGACCCCTGAGGGATGGTGCCCTTGACCCTTACCTCTTCCAGGTGAAGGTCATGACTGTTGAAGCTCACACAGCCATCACCTGCTCTCCCAGGGTCTCTGAGCTCCTGGCCTTCATGTGCTGATGATAATGAAGTGTGAGCCGAGGAATGACACCCCTCCTCCTTCAGCTCTGGCTTCCCAGGCAATGAAGAGAGAGTGGGAAGGGGATAGGAGAGGGCCCTCAGTGAGGGTCCAGGGACAGTCTAGCTGGGTGCCCCATATTCTGGCTTGTGCAAGCTCCTTCTCCTGGTAGAATCAGGGGACAGAATGGTCTCTGCTCACCTCAGCTTCTGAGTTTTGTTGCATCCTCCAGGCAGCAGCACAAGGACCTATATCTTGGGGTCACTGTGCTGGGAAATTCTTTCCTCCTGCTGGCTGGGACTTGGAACCTTAAATGGCCAATTAAGTGAGCTTGTTTGTGTTGTGGCCCCTGGAGTGCATTGCGACCTCTAGTTCTCCTGGGTACCCCTGTACTTAAGCTTTATCTGACCCACCCTCCCCTACTTGGCCAGGCACTGAAGCCCAGAAGTCTCTTGGGGCCCCAAGATTAACAGAAGAGATGAGCAGACTAAGAGCTGACTTTGTGGCCCTACGTGTACTGTCCTCCCGGGAGTGGCAAGTGTGAAGTCCTGAGCCTTAAGACATTTTCTCATGGCTTCCTACTATCACCTTAGGGTTACCATTCTTCTGTGAGCTGAAATGATCTGTCAGGAAACAATCCTCTTTGGGTTCATCTCAGTTTGTTGTTGATTCTCTGACAGCAAAGAGTGATCCACGAGTGGGAGAGAACCACTCTGAATACATTTCTGTTCTTGGAAGAGGATCAGTTAAGAGTTGCTTTTCAAATTTATAAAACTGAAATGTGTTTGAAAAACAAGAACTTGGGCAGCCCTAGTGGCTCAGTGGTTTAGTGCTGCCTTCAGCCCAGGGCCTGATCCTGGAGACCTGGTATCAAGTCGCACGTTTGGCTCCCTGCATGGAGTCTGCTTCTCCCTCTGCGCGTGTCTCTGCCTCTCTCTCTCTCTGTGTATCTCATGTATAAATAAATTAAATCTTTAAAAAAAAAAGAAAAACAAGAACTTATAAAGTGTTTGGTGAACAGTGAGGATGCCTCTCTATTTACCCAAGTCACTGTCCTACTCTGTGGAAGGGCAAGGGTTTCCACATCCTCAAATACTAGGATAGGAGGTGATCTAGTGGTGGATGTGTCTTTTGTTAATTCGTCTTTTTTTAGAGAATATGACCATACCCCAGCACAAGTGTGCATTTTTAAAATCTTTACCAATTGCCATGTAATCATCACTTTTGTAAGATCATGACATTCTCTTTCAGTGTCTCGAGGGTACTGTTGTGAGGGGGACCAGGACATCCTCATTTCACTATGGGAATGGCTATTTATGATCGTACTTTTAAAAATTTAATTCAGTTAGCCAATATATGCTATAGCATGTTTCATATGTAGTTTTTAATAATTAATCAATTGCATATAACACCCATGTTCATCACATCACAGGCCCACCTTAATGCCCATCACCCAGTTATCCCATTCCCCAGACCCTTCTGTCCAGGAACCCTCAATTTGTTTTCATGGCTGAAGAGTCATTTCTAAAAATTTTATACTGAAAAGAGAAATTAAACTAAGATCTACCCATTAATTTGTTTTCAAAGGCACAATATATCATGTCGATTGTAGATAGCATAGCTTATTCTTCTTGTTTGAGAAATATGCCAGTTAAAAAAAATGAGTTCCCCATATGTGGCAACCTCCATATCTTCCATCAAGCCTGCAGGACACACTGGCTACCAACAGCACATCCTTCGTATGGCCATGTGTTTCTGGCCCAGCCTCTGCACAGCCTCCTTCACATCCTTGTTTCGCAGACTGTAGATGAGGGGATTGAGCATTGGGATGACCAGCGTGTAGAAGACAGAGACCACCTTGCCCTGCTCCATGGATTCAATTGCTCCTGGCTGGGCATACATGACAAAGGCAGTCCCAAAAAAGAGAGTCACTACAGTCATGTGGGAGCCACAGGTGGAGAAGATCTTGTGTCTCCCAGTTCCTGACCGCATCCTCAGGATGGTCACTGTGATGTAGCCATAGGAGATGAGGATCACAAACATCACACCCACAATGATGAGCCCACAGATGCCAAACAGAAGAAGTTCATTGATGGCCGTGTTGCCACACGCAATCTGGAGCAGAGGGGGCACATCACAGAAGAAGTGGTTGATGCGGTTGGAGCTGCAGAATGGGAGGTGGAATGTGAAGCTGGTCTGCACAACAGAGTTGAAGCAGCCTCCACAGTAGGCGCCCAGCACCAGGCGAGTGCAGGCAGACTGGCACATGGTACTTGGGTAGCGCAAAGGGCTACAGATGGCCATGAAGCGGTCATACGCCATCACACCCAGGAAGAAGCATTCAGTGGTGGCCAGCAGGGAGATAAAGAAAAACTGGGTGGCACATCCTGCAAAGGTGATGACCTTGGATGAGGAGAAGAAGTTGGCCAGTGCATTGGGGGCGATCACAGATGAGTAGCACAAGTCCACAAAGGAGAGGTTCTTGAGGAAGAAGTACATTGGGGAGTGCAGGCGGGCATCCAGGGTAATTATGATGATCATGAGAATGTTCCCCAGCAGAGTCACCATGTACAGGGCCAGAAACAGTGTGAAGAGTAGCGCCTGGGTCTCCAGGCCACCCCCAAATCCCTCCAGCACAAAATCTTGAAAGTAGACCATGGAGAGGTTTTCATTACTGTGGGATGGCATGAGTCTCAGTCCTCACCAGGGGAATTATTCCCCAGTATTAGCAGATTAAGCTGAATTTCTGCTGAAGTCTATTTAGGAAACATATACAACAAAAAACCATAATGTGATTGAAAGTATAAGGGAATTAATGATTTAGTAAAGAATTACTAAACAAAATTCAATATACACAGAGGCCAGGGATTTCATTACTCAGAGTTTCTTTTTCCCCTGTGACATAAGCCAATTTTGAAGAGAAATCTGTGAGGCCAGGCAGCTGAGCAGTGAGGTTTTTTTGGTCTTGCAGAACTAATGCTGACGGTGGTTGGTTACTAGGAACCAGGCAGGATGCACCAATGGAATGAGATAAATCAGGAATAGGTATGCAGCTCAGGTTCTGACCATTTCAACCACTTAAACTGTACCAAGATGTGATCTGAGTGCTAGTGCCTCTGACACCTTGCAAAAATCAACATATTTCCAGGGGAAGACACATCTTAGATGGCAGATGGTATATATAAAAGTTCTGATTAAAACCCAGGGTCGCCTGGGTGGCTCAGTGGTTAGGCTCCTGCCTTCGGCCTAGGTCCTGATCCCGGTATCTTGGAGTGAGTCCTGCATTAATGTCCCTGTGAGGTGTCTGCTTCTCCCTCTGCCTGTGTCTCTGCTTCTCTCTCTCAGTCTGTGTCTCTCATGAGTAAATATTTCTTTAAAAATAAATAAATAATGCCAATCGAATTTCAATATTGTATTATGAACTTAAAGAACAGAAACAATAGAAAAAGCAAAAGAGTCTCTGATTTTGTAGTTAGCACACATGAACTTTAAATTAAAGCTATTAAAAGATGAGACTAAGAATTTTAACAGAAATGTGGAAGCTCTAAAGAGAATAATATCTAACTTTTTAGAAATACAATGGCTACAATTAGAACTCATTGAATGAATTTTACAGATAAGAAAGAGCTAAAGAGGAAATTTGTGACCTAGAATACAGATCAGTAGAAAATATTCAGAGTGAAATATCGAGAGACAAAAAGAGAAAAATCAGGAATGAGGATTAGAGATCAAAGATTAGAAACATACATACTATGAATTCCTCAAAGAAGGGGAATGAGATAAATAGGCTAAATCAGAAGTTGAAGAGATAATGGACAATTGTTACTTCAAACAAATGAATGATATTATTTTGCAGATACATGAAACCTCCATAGTCAAGGCAGGATTTATACAAAGAACACCACCCTTGGATCTATCATAGTAATAATATATAGACCAAATCAAGAGGAAAAATTTAAAAGCAGACTGAGAAAGAAAACAGGAATCCTGGGTAGCACATTTGGTTCCATCTCTGACTTCTGTTTTTTTCTCAGGTTGTGATATTAGAATTGTGAGATTGGTCCTCATGAAACATACAGACTCAGCACAGAGTCTCCTTGAGACCATCTCTCCCACTCCTATTGCCCCTCCCTGTAAAATAAGTAAGTAAATCTTTTTGAAAAAAGAAGACATAATGGCTTTAAGGAATCAACGTTAGAAGTAAGACTGACAATGGTTTACCTGATTAAAAACAATGAGAGCCAAAGTAAAATTAATTATATTTTTCTTTGTTCAATGAAGATAATCACCAACTAGAATTCTACATCTACCCAAAAAAATCCTTCAAGACTCAAAGTGAATTTAGCAATAATAGTTAAGACTTCAATACTCCTCTTTCAATAATAAATACTACAGCAAACCTAAGTTTTAGCAAGGAAATAATAATTTCAACAGCAACATAAACCAAATGGTCATAAAGAGCATATGTGGAACACACTGTGCTCATCAATAGCAGAATACATTCGTCTTCAGTGCACGTAGAACATTATCCAGGATATACCATTAGTTCACAACATAAGTCTCAATAAATGTTAGAAGATATAAAGTACACCAAGTATGTTCTCCAAACAAAATGGAATGAAATCACAGGGCAACAATATAGCCTTACATAGCATTTGGAAAATTTACAAATATGTTGAAGATAAACAACATATTTTTAATTACAAATAGGTCAAAGAAGAAATCACAATGGTAATACTGTATTTGAGATGAATAAGTGTAGGAACACAGGATACCAAAACTTAGGAGATGCAATTAAAGAAGGACTCAGAAATTTATATCTCAAACATGAACATTAAAAAGGATTAAGAATCAATAATTTAACCTTCTGTCTTAGGAAAGAAAGCAGAAAAAGAATACAAAACTAAGCTGAAAGCAAATAGAATGAATGAGATAATAAAGGTTAAAGAAGAGATAAATGAATTAGAGGAGAGTAAAATAAGGCAGAAAAATCAATGACACTAAAAGTTAGTTCTCTGAAAAGTTTAACCAACTTTGCAAACCTTCAGCTAGATTGACCCCAAAAAAGGACAGAAGACTTCAATTTCTAAAATCAGAAATGAAAGCAGACACATGACTTCTGATATTACAGAAATAAGGAATATTATAAGAATATATTGGAGGTTCCTCAAAGAGTTAAAAATAGAGCTACCCTCCACCCAGCAATTGCACTACTGGGAATTTACCCCAAAGATACAGACACAGTGAAAAGCCAAGACACCTGTACCCCAATGTTCACAGAAGCAATGTCCACAATAGCCAAACTGTGGAAGGAGCCTCGGTGTCCATAGAAAGATGAATGGATAAAGAAGATGTGGTCTATATATACAATGGACTATTACTCAGCCATTAGAAATGACGAATACCTACCATTTGCTTTAATGTGGGTAGAACTGGAGAGGATAATGCTGAGTGAAGTAAGTCAATCAGAGAAGGACAAACATTATATGGTCTCACTCATTTGGGGAATATAAAAAATAGTGAAACAGTGGGAAAAATCAGAGAGGGTGACAAAGCATGAGCGACTCCTAACTCTGGGAAACAAACAGGGGCAGTGGAAGGGGATATGGGTGGGGGAATGGGTGACTGCGTGACAGGCACTGAGAGGGACACTTGATGGGATGAGCACTCGCTGTTATACCATATGTTGGCAAATCAAACTCCAATAAAAAATGTACAAAAATTTAAAAAAAGAATATATTGCAACTATTGTATGCCAACACATTAACTAACACAGATGAATTGAGCAAATTCCCAGAAACACTGAAACTGACATAACCGACTCAAGGAGAAATAGAAAATCTGAGCAGACATATAACAAACAGATTGAGTCAGTAGTCAAAAAAACGTTTCTAACAAAAGTTCAGGGCCAGATGGTTTTAGTGGTGACTTTTACTACTGAATACAAAAATTAAAACTAGTATGTCTCCAAGTCTAAAAAGTAGAGAGGAGAAACCACTTCCTAATTCATTCCATAAGGCCTATAATGTTTTTACACCAAATTGAGACAAAGATATTGCAAGAAAATGAAGGTACAGATCAATATTTCTCATGCATATAGACACAAAAACTCCTTACCACAATACTAGCAAGCTAATACCAGCAGAACTTTAATGGGATTATGTAGCATATGTGTGACAATTATCCCAGGAATGCAAGCATGGATCAATATACAACAATCACTCAATATAATACAACATACATATGAAATTCAGGGAAATAAACCACATGATTATTTCAGTAGATACAGAAAAACTACAGAACATTGCTGAAATAAATGAAAGAAGACCTACATAAATGTAAAGATATCCCATGTTCATGGACTGGAAGATTTACTAATGTCAAGATGTAGTACTCCCCAAATTTACGTACAGATTCAATGTAATCCTGTGAAAATTCAAATTGCCTTATTTTTTTCATATAAGTTGGCCCAAAATAGCCAAAGCAATATTTTAAAAGAACAAGGTGGAATGCCTGGTTTTCTCAGTGATTGAGCATCTGCCTTCACCTTAGGTCATGATCCCAGGGTCCCAGAATCGAGTCCTAGACTCACTGCAGGGAGTCTGCTTCTCTCTATGCTTCTGTCTCTGCCTCTCTCTTTGTGTCTCTCATGGACAAATAAATACAAAATCTTTAAAAAAATAAAAAATAAAATGAACAAAGTAGGAGGACTAACACTTCCTGATTTCAAAACTGACTTTGAAGCAGAACAGTGTTGTGTTTGCATGAAGATAGACATAGGCCAAATGAATGCACTCAAAATACAGAAATAAACTCACACATCTTTGATTTTCAACAAGGGGTTAAAGGCACCACCCAACACTGAAAAAGAGTCTTTTCAACAAATGGTGATGAAAAAACTGAATATCCATATCCAAAAAATGAATTAATTAGTTTTACTTGACACCATAAACAAAAATAAACTCAAAGTGGACAAAAAAAATGTGCTGAAACTACAAAACTATTTCAAGTCAAAGGGACATCAGTATCAATTATTGTGACTTGGAATTACTTGCTAGTTTCTCACATATGACATCAAAGTACAAACAACAAAATAGAATAACTAAAACAAAAATAAAATGAAACATGAGGATATACATAAGAAAAACTTTTATATTTACCCAGACCTCATCTCCATTGGCTCTCATTTTCCTTGTTTTTGAAGAACTTCCTTTCATGTACACATCTATTATTAGCACATTCTCTCATCTTTTGTTGGTATGGAAAAGTCTTCATTTTGTCTTCACATTTCTGGTGGAAATTTTTGCTGGATACTGACTTCTAGATTTGCAGTTATTTTTTTCGTTGTTCATACTGTGTTTGGGTTTCATGGAGTTTCTTGATTCTGTAAATTACAGTTTTCCTACAGTTAAAAAACTTTTCAACTATTATTTCCTCAATTACCATTTCCGTTCCTCTCTCAGGGCCAGGTCTCCTGGGACTTCATTTAAATGTGTTAGGTCACCTGATAAGGCCCTGAAGGTCACTGAGGGTTTTCATTATTTTTTTTAAAGATCTTGTTTATTTGAGAAAGAGAGAGAGTGCACATGGACACATGGGGGGAGGCGCAGAGGCAGAGGGAGAAGCAGATATCCCTCTGAGCAGGGAAGATGACTGAGGCTCCATCCCAAGACCCTACAATCGTGACTTAAACTGGAGGCAGATGTTTAACCAACAGAGCCACCAAGGTGCCCCCTTTTTCATTATTTTAAAATCTTTTTTTTTCTGCTATAAACATCGGGGTGCAGGTGTCCCGGCATTTCATTGCATCTGCATCTTTGGGGTAAATCCCCAGCAGTGCAATTGCTGGGTTGTAGGGCAGATCTATTTTTAACTCTTTGAGGAACCTCCACACAGTTTTCCAGAGTGGCTGCACCAGTTCACATTCCCACCAACAGTGCAAGAGTGTTCCCCTTTCTCCACATCCTCTCCAACATTTGTGGTTTCCTGCCTTGTTAATTTTCCCCATTCTCACTGGTGTGAGGTGGTAACTCATTGTGGTTTTGATTTATATTTCCAAGGAGAAAAAATGAGTGGGAAATATCATAAAGGGAGACAGAACATGAGAGACTCGTAATTCTGGGAAATGAACTGGGGAGGGTGGGGGAAGGGGAGGTAGGTGGGGGTGGGGGTGGGGGTGGGGGTGGGGGTGGGGTGACTGGGTGACGGGCACTGAGGGGGGTACTTGATGGGATGAGCACTGGGTTATTCTATATGTTGGCAAATTGAACACCAATAAAAAATAAATTTATATAAAAATCTTTTTTAATGAGCTTAATTTTAGATAGTTTCTATTGTTATCCTTTCAGATTGAAATCTCTATGAGTCAGAGCTCAACAAACCTGTTAAAAAATTTAAAGACAGTTGTTTTAAAAACTATATTTATTGTAGGTTTTGTTTGTTTGTTTGTTTACAGTCAGAGAGCTAGAGTTCTTGTGCACAGGGAAGCAGCAGAGGAAGAGGGAGAGTCCCAGGCAGGCCTCTCGTTCAGTGGGCAGCCCAATGTAGGACTCAATCTCATGACTTTTAGATCCACCTGGGCCATAATCAAGAGTCGGAGCTTAACCAATTGAGCCACTCCGACACCCTTGCATTGTAGGATTTCATAATATATAGAAATAACATATATGAAAGAATGGGTTAAAGAATGGGAGGGGAGAAATAGAAGTATGCTCTGAGAATGTTATTACTTTATACATAAATGGTTATGGATTAGTTGAAAATAGACTACTAGATTAAAGATGCATATTATAAACGCTAGTGCAACTGCTGGGTAAACACAAGAACATATAGCTAAAATGCTAAATGAATTTTGGAACATGCTAGATTATTCCATAATAAGGTGAAAGGAAGAAAAATAACAAAGAGTAGAAAGAAAAATTGAAATCCATGGCATATTGGTATATATAAACTAATCATATTTGATAATTACATTAAGTATAAATGTAGGAGAGGTGCTGGTTACAAAGGTACAGCATCAGAGAAATTTTGGGGGGAGATAGAACTATACTGTACCTTGATTGTGGTAGTGGTTATTTAACCCTGTGGATTTGCCATAAGTACATGAACTAAGAAATTGAATTTTACTTTATGTATTTAATTAAATAAAGTTTAAAAAGAAAAGCAACGCTCAACATCATTAATTGTCTGGGAAATGCAAAATGAAGTTTCAGTATGGGGGTGTCAGGGTGGCTCAGACTCTTGATTTTGGCTCAGGTCATGATCTCAGGCTCATGAGATCGAGCCCCAAGTCCGGCTCCACACTCAGCAAGGAGTCTGCCTGGGATTCTCTGTCTCCCATCTGTCTCTCCCACTGCTCTCACATGGTCTCTCCTTCTCTCAAAATAAATAAATAAAAATTTAAGAATAAAATAAAAATGAAAAATAAAATGAAATAAACAAATTGAACTTGCACATCAAAGGACATAATCAAGAACATGAAACAAAACCCATGCTATGGAAGAAAATTTTGACAAATTACATATCTCATAAGAACCTAGTATCGATGGAATACACAGAACTTTTCCAACTATGCAACAAAAACAGAGACAAATTTTAAAATGGCAAAGACTTGTGTGGACATTTCTCCAAAGAAAATATACAACTTGCCAGTAAGTATAAGAGAAGATACTCCATGTCATTAGTCGTTAGGGAACTGTGGGTCAAAACCACTATGAGATTCCACTTTTTTCATTAGAATGGCTACAATTATTTTTAAAGATAGAGAAGAACAAGTGTTGGTGAGAATTTGGAAATTAGAACCTCACTGCCGGTACAAATATAAGAGTGGCACAGCCTCAGTAGAAAGTAGTCTTGCCATCCCTCAGATAAACATAGGGTTTCCCTATGTGCACCCTAATCCACATGTAGGTATGTGACCAAAAGAAATGACAATACGTGTTCACATAAAAGCCTGTACACAAATGTTCATAATAGCAATATTCATAAGAGCTAAAAGTAAATGCAAGCCAAATGCCCATGAAATGGTGAAGAGATAAACAGATGTGAAATATTCATACAGTGGAACAATATTCATCCATAAAAAAATAAAGGTCTCATGTGTGTGTGGGGGGGTGTCTGGGAGGGAGCGTACAGGTGAGCCAGTGGAGGGACAGAGGGAGATAAGGGGAGAGGGGGAATCTTAAGTAGGATCCATGCCCAGCATGGAGTACAATATGGGGCTTGACTCCCAACTCATATCATGACCTGAGCCAAAATCAACAGCCCGATGCTGAGCTAGGTGATCCACCTGGAGCCCCAAAAGGAATAATGATCTACTACAAGACAGAACACTGATGAGCCTTAGAAAACATTATGCTGAGTAAATGAAGCTTGACACAAAAGCCTGAATATTCTATAAGTCCATTTATATAAAATGTGCAGAAGAGGGACAGAAGTGAATTTGTTTGCCAAGATATGGTTGGGAGAGAGGGAAGGGAGAGTACTGGTTTCTTTGTGTTATGAAACTCTTCTGGAACCAGAGAATTGAACACAGTGGATATAATTAAAAAATGAAAGACCACACTTGTTTGTACAATTTGAACTGGTAAAATTGCGACTTTCATGCCATGAGAAAATCATTCCTCATTTTAAGTTTTGAAAATAATAAATAATGAAGGTGAAATAAGAACACTCACCAGTGGTTGTAAACTGAGAGAATTTAATTGAAGCACAAAAATAGTATAAAAATTCAAAGAGTTCATAATATTGAAGAAAAAAAATCCCTTCCATGGCTATCTTTGGAAAATGATGCTGAGGGAATACACACAGTGACCCTCACAGTGAGGAAATCAATGTCTAGAGTGATTTTTCCTTTATACAATATTGCAACTAATAAATGTCCACAATAGCCAAACTGTGGAAGGAGCCTTGGTGTCCATCAAAAGAATAATGGATAAAGAAGATGTGGTTTATGTATACTATGGAATATTACTCAGCCATTAGAAATGACAAATACCCACCATTTGCTTCGATGTGGATGGAACTGGAGGGTATGATGCTGAGTGAAATAAGTCAATCGGAGAAGGACAAACATTATATGGTCTCATTCATTTGGGGAATATAAATAATAGTGAAAGGGAATAGAGGGGAAGGGAGAAGAAATGGGTAGGAACTATCAGAAAGGGAGACAGAACATGGAAGACTCCTAACTCTGGGAAATGAACTAGGGATGGTGGAAGGGGAGGAGGGCAGGGGGTGGGGATGACTGGGTGATGGGCACTGAGGGGGGCACTTGACAGGGTGAGCACTGGGTGTTATTCTGTATGTTGGCAAATTGAACACCAATAATAAATTTATTATTAAAAAAATAAATGAATATTGAATTACAGAATTTCGATATTATCATCTGATAAACCCATAATGAAACAACGAGTTAGGCTAGATTACTTATGGCTACTGTTACTACAGGACAAGAGATGCAGCCAGGTGGACCTCTCAGTGGAGGTACACACAACATTTGTGAAATATTCTTGTCAGAAAATCAATCGTGAGTTAGACTGAGCCTTCAGACCTACCAGTTTACAGGAAATATAAGGAGCAACAGAATATGCTAACGAACCCTACAGGGACAAGGTCAGCAAAATCTGTGCTATGTGTGAGAAGCTATGCACAATAAACAACCTGTTTGTTCAATAAATAAGGTGAGTAATAATATTGAAATGAAAATAGAGGGACAGGAAGCCAGTGAATGAGAGACTTTTGAGGCATCATGAGAACACAGTGTAAGGATGTTATGAATCCTGTTCCAAAACAGACCAGAAAGGAAAAATGAGTCAATCAGGACAATTAAAACACTAAATGGCAATTTTATAATATTAAGAAGACATTATTAATTGTTTAAAGATAAGAGTAACATTAGAGTTGTCTTTCTTTAAAGTCCTCACTGTTTAGAGGGATTACATATGATCTATTTTTTTTAAATACGCCATCTCAATCACAAGTATATACGCAAATTTACCAAGCAAAATCTAATTAAGTAACATATAAAAATTATCGTATGTCGGAAACAAGTTGTCTATAATCCAGGAATGTCTATAATCCAGGATTTCTCTCAAATCTCAGGTTTGAGAGAAACCAAAGTAGATTAAGTGACATGGCGGGATGTTGCAGGTTCCCAACCAGCACGCTTGAGTATTGCAATGATGCCAGTTCTCCCCACACGGAACTGAGTCAGTGTGATCCCAGTGATTTTTTTATTGCGGAATTGGAAAAGCTGATCCTAAACTGCGTGCTGAAATGCGTAAAATTGAGTGTGTCTAAGACATTCTTGAGGAGACAAACAGTGTGGGGGGATTTGCACGACAGACAGTCATAAGTAGCGGTAATGAAACGATGACGGCATTAGCAGATTGACCATCTGCTGATGGAACAGAACAGAGAGCCTGGAAGTCAACCCCGTTCTTCTCTAATAATCCCATTTAACAAACAGGTGGCTAGCTCCCAGTGTGGAATAGTCACACCCTCCCTCATGTCATATTGCTCCCTAATACAAATGAGTGACAGCTTCCCCACCAGCTGAGGGATCCTGGAGAGGAACCCAGGAGGGGCCATGTCAGGTGATCCCGGATCCAACAGGGGACATCATGCTGGGATTTATCTATTCTCTGGTTATGCCGCTAATGTCTGTCACCCCCATGCACTGTTTCACTGTGACCAGCTCTCCTGTCTCTCATCTTTACCTCTCCATTACCTTTCTGACATGACCGTTTCCTCTTTGTGCCATCAGCAGCCTGGTCACACCCCCTCACTGCCCATGTCCCAATATCTTGCGGTCTTTGTTGTCATGTCTGCCTTCCTGCAGAGCCATGATCTCTCAGGAATGGCTCTGGTCTACCCTATTTCTGCATCCCCCACCCCGTGGCCATGTCCCTTAGAAGTGTGTGTGCTCAGTACTCTGGGGAGCTGCTGATTTGAGCCTGAGAAATGCACTTCAGGTCATGAGGGAGCCTGGTGCTGTGATCCTCTGATTATAATGAAAACCTGTCCCTTTAGTTGAAATGGCCCTGAGCCCAATACAGTGCTGGCCAGGGCAGGAGTGGGGTCACCCCTTCAGCCGCTGAGGCAAGCCCTGAGTGCTTCCTGTCTACCATAGCTCTGATGCCTCCTTTACACACACGGTGTCCTTCATACCCTGGGACCCCTAGGGATGGTTGCCTTGACCCTTACCTCTTCCAGGTGAGGGTCGTGGCTGCTCAATATCACACAGCCATCACCTGCCCTCCCTGTGTTCCTGAGCTCCTGGTCCACATCTGTGCAGATGATGATGTTTGGCCCAAAAACTCTCACCCCTCCTCCTTCAGCTCTGGGTACACATGCAATAAAGATATTGTGAAGAGGGAGTAAGGGAGGGCCCTCTAGGTACCTGGGAAATTCAGACCGGGTGGTACATTTGGGCTTCAGGAAGCTCCTAGATCATGGTGATTGCAGGGGACAGAATGTTCTCAGATAACCTCAGCTTCCATGTCTTGTTGCTTCATCCAAGCAGCACAGCAAAGGCCTGCACCTTAGGGTGACTGTGCTGGGAAGGTCTCTCTACCTGCAAGGCTGGGACTTGGAGACTTTATGGCCAATTAGGTGATCTTGTTTGTGTTCTGGCCTCTACAGAGCCCTGGGACTCCTGGTTCTCCTGGGTTTCCCTATCAGTAAGCTTTGCCTGACACCCCCTCCCCTACATGGCCAGGATCCAAAGCCCAGAAGTCTCTTGGGGCCCCAGGTATCAGGAGAAGAGGAGCATAGACTAAGAGCAGACACTGTGGTCCAGAGTGTACTGTCCTTTCAGGGATGGCAGGTGTGAACTCCTGAGCCCAAAGCCATTTTATCAGTCCTTCGCTCCATCACCTTAGGTGTCCATTCTTATGTGAACTCAAATGATCTGTCTGGAAAGACAATCCTCTCTGGGTTCTTCTCTGCTTGCTGCTGGTCTCTGTGCAGCAGACGCTAATCCATGTTGGGAGAAGACCACTCTGAATACATTTCTGTTCCTGAGGGAGGATTAGTTGGAGGTTGTTTTTAAAAAGTGTGAAACTGAAATGTGCCTGAAAAATTCAAGCACATAGAAAGTGTGTGGCCTGCTGTGAGGATGCCCTTCTGTTTACACCAATCACTGTCCCAACTCCTTGGAGATTTGGGGTCTACTTCCACACCTTTGGGGAGTAGGAGGCCTGAGGTTCATGTGTCTTTCCCTTAGTTTTTTCACTTATAGATTATGAGCATACCCACACCGGGTCAAAAATTTTAATCTTTCACCAAATATTGTGTAATCCTCACCTTCATGACAGTGACATGCTCTTTCAGTGTCTCAGTGTTCCATTGTGTGTAGGACCAGGACTTCCTTATTTCACTCTGTGAATGGCTATTTAGGATTGTACTTTTTGTAAAATTTATTCAGTTTGCCAACATATAGTCTACCAGTAGTTTCAGATGTACTTTTCAATAAATCATCAGTTGCATAAAACACCCAGTGCTTATCACATCATATGCCCACCTTAATACCCATCATCCAGTTACCCCATTTCCCACGCCTTCCCCTCCAGCAACCCTCAATTTCCTATATAGAAGAGTCATTTTTAAAAACTTTAAAAAGGGCACTTAACCTAAGATCTACTGCTTAATATTTTTGAGGGCACAGTATATCATTGTTGATGTAGGTACAGTGTACAGTACATATCTCTAAAGTGTATTACTCTTGTTGACAGATGTTTATGTCTGCTAAATAATAACTCCTCCACCCCACCTGTGGCAACCTCCATATCCTCCATCAAGCCTGCAGGACACACTGACTCCCTACAGCACATCATCACATGGTCATGTGTTTCTGGCCCAGCCTCTGCACAGCCTCCTTCACATCCTTGTTTCGCAGACTGTAGATGAGGGGATTGAGCATTGGGATGACCAGCGTGTAGAAGACAGAGACCACCTTGCCCTGCTCCATGGACTCAATTGCTCCTGGCTGGGCATACATGACAAAGAGAGTCCCAAAAAAGAGAGTCACTGCAGTCATGTGGGAGCCACAGGTGGAGAAGATCTTGCGTCTCCCAGCTCCTGACCACATCCTCAGGATGGTCGCTATGATGTAGCCATAGGAGATGAGGATCACAAACATCACACCCACAATGATGAGCCCACAGATGCCAAACAAGAGAAGTTTATTGATGGCTATGTTGCCACAGGCGATCTGGAGTAGAGGGGGCACATCACAGAAGAAGTGGTTGATGCGGTTGGAGCTGCAGAATGGGAGGTGGAATGTGAAGCTGGTCTGCACAATAGAGTTGAAGCAGCCTCCACAGTAGGCGCCCAGCACCAGGCGAGTGCAGGCAGACTGGCACATGGTGATGGGGTAGCGCAAGGGGTTACAGATGGCCATGAAGCGGTCATAGGCCATGACACCCAGGAGGAAGCATTCAGTGGTGGCCAGAATGGACAAAAAGAAAAACTGCATGGCACATCCTGTGAAGGTGATGACCTTGGACGAGGAGAAGAAGTTGGCCAGTGCATTGGGGGCAATGAAAGATGAGTACCACAAGTCCACGAAGGAGAGGTTCTTGAGGAAGAAGTACATTGGGGAGTGCAGGCGGGCATCCAGGGTGATAACAATGATCATGAGGAGGTTGCCCAGCACAGTCACCATGTACAGGGCCAGGAACACAGCAAAGAGCAGCGCCTGGGTTTCCAGACCACCTGAAAATCCCTCCAGCACAAAATCTTGAAAGTAGACCTTGGAGAGGTTTCCATAACTGTGGGATGGCATGAGCCTCAGCTTCTCCAGGGGAATTATACCTCCAGCTTGGGCAGATTAAGTATGTCAAGCTAAAATTCTGCTGAAGAGTGTTTGGAAGACAAAAACAAAAACAAAATCAAAATGAAGGTATAAGGGAGTTAATGGGTTAATGAAGAATTACTAAACAAAATTCAAGACAAACACATTGTACCAGATATTTCAATACTGAGGACCTTTTTTTCCTTGTTACATAAGCCCATTTTGCAAAAGAATCTGTGAGGGCAGGTGGTTATGCGGTGAGGGTTTAACTGTTGTGTGGAACTCCTGCTACAGTGGTTGGTTACCAGGGACGATGCTAGATGCACCACAGGAGTGAGATAAATCAGAAGTAGGTATACAGCTCAGCTCCTGACCATTTCAATCCCTGAAACTGTATTAAGATGTGAACTGCATGCCAGTGCCTCTGACACTTTGCAAAAATAAACATATCTCAAGAGGAAGACACATCATCCTAGACCACAGGTGTTATCTATAAATGTTTTGTGTCAATACTGCCAGACAGAATTTAAAAATTGAGGACTTCCTGCAATATGAATTAAAAATTCAGAAACAATAGAAAAACTCAAAGAGGTTCTAGATTTTGGAGTTAACACACCATCTTTAAATTAATTATATTTAAAGGGAAAAGTTGAGTCTAAGAATTGTAGCCAAATGAAGAAGCAATGATTACTCAGCCATTAGAAATGACAAATACCAAAAAAAAAAAAAAAAGAAATGACAAATACCCACCATTTGCTTCAATGTGGATGGAACTGGAGGGTACTATGCTGAGTGAAATAACTCAGTCGGAGAAGGACAACCATTATATGTTCTCATTCATTTGGGGAATATAAATAATAGTGAAAGGGAATAGAATGGAAGGGAGAAGAAATGGGTAGGAAATATCAGAAAGGGAGACAGAACATAAAGACTCCTAACTCTGGGAAATGAACTAGGGGTGGTGGAAGGGGAGGCGGGGTGGGGGTGAATGGGTGACGGGCACTGAAGGGGGCACTTGACGGTATGAGCACTGGGTGTTATCTGTATGTTGGCAAATTGAACACCAATAAAAAATAAATTTAGTATTAAAAAAAGAAGCAATGAAAAGAATAATATGTAACTTTTTAGAAGTACAGTGGCTAAAATTAGGAACTCAATGAATGTACTTTATAGAGTAGAAATAGCTAAGGAGAAAATTTGTGAACTAGAATATAGATCAGTAGAAAATATTCAGAGTGAAACATTTAGAGAGTAAAAGATAGAAAAATCAGAAATGAGGGTTAGAGGCAAAAGATATAGGGACATCCATCTTATTAGCTCCCAAAGGAGGGTTAAAGATAAACAGGCTGAATCACGGATTGAAGAGAGAATGGTCATGTATAATTTAAACTAATGAAGGATATTATTCTACAGGTTCATTAACACTACAAAATCAAAACAGCATTTATACAAAGAACACCACACTTGGACATATCAAGTAATAATAATAATTAGAATTAAAATAAAGTGAGATGTATTAAAAGCCTCCTGAAAAAGAAGACACAATCACTTCAAAGGCACCTAAGTGGCACAGTCTGTTCGTCCTCTGACTTCTGGCTTTTGCTCAGGTTGTGATCACAGGGTTGAGATTTCAGGCCTCATGGTAGGCGCCCATTCAGCACAGAATCTGCTTGAGACCCTCTCTCTCTCTGCCACTGCCCCCCCTACAATAAATAAATCTTTAAAAAAGAAGTCGCTATGAATTATCAATGTTAGAAGAAAGACTCACAATTGACTTACCAGTTTAAAAATAATGGAAGTTAAATTAAAAGGAAATATATTTTCCTTTCTTCAAAGAAAATAATTACCAACTAGAATTCTACCCAAAGTTATCCTTCAGAACACAAAAAGAATGTAGAAATAATAGTTTAAGACTTCAATATGCCACTTTCAATAATGAATAGTGCAACAAAACTAAGTATCAGTAAGGAAATAACAGATGTGATCAGAATTATAAACCAAATACTTAGGCAGATTTAGAACACACTGCGTTCATCAATAGCAGAATACATTCGTTCCAGTGCACGTGGAACATTATTAAGGATAGACTATATGTTAGTTCACGAAGCAAGTCTCAATAAATGTTAGAAGATTTAAAGTACACTAAGTATGTTCTGAAAACAAAATGGAATGATATCACAAAACAACAGCATAAGGCCTTTGGAAAACTTACAAACATGTGAAAGGTAAATACATTTTTTTTAACTCCAGTGGGTCAAAGAAGAAAACACAATGGAAATTACAAAGCATTGTGAGGTTAATGAAAATGGGAACACAAACACGAAAATTTAGGAGATGCAATGAAAGACGGAATTAGAAAGTAATAGCTATAAACCCCAAGATTTTAAAAGAAGTCTTAAAATCAGCAATTAAACTTAACATCTAGGGAAAGAAAGTAGTAAACAAATACAAAACTAAGCTCAAAGCAAATAGAAAGCATGACATAGTAAAGGTTAGAGAAGATATAAATGAATTAGAGGAGAGTAAAATAAGAAAGAAAATCAAGGGCACTAAAATTTAGTTCTTTGAAACGTTTAACCAACTTCACAAACCTTCAACTACATTGACCAAAAAAAGTCAGAAGCCTTAAATTTATAAATCAGAAATGAAAGCAGACACATGACTTCTGATCTTACAGAAATAAAAAGTATTTTAAGAATGTATTGGAACAATCGTATGCCAACACAGGAGAACAAATTCCTGGAAACACAGAAACTAACATAACTGACTCAAGGAGAAAAACATGATCTGAGCAGACATATAACAGAATGAATCAGTAGTCAAAAAACATTTCTAACAGAGAAAAGTTCATAACCAGATGGTGTCAGTGGTAACTTTTACCAGTGAATACAGAATTAACACTAGTACACTCAAAGTCTAAAAAGTAGTTAGGATAAAACACTTCCTGATACATTCCATAAGGCCTGTATTGTTTTTACACTAACTGGAGTCAAGGAAATGAAGCTGCATATCCATATGTAATGGATATAGATATAAGAATCCTTATCCAAATATGAGTAAGCTAAATCCAGCAGAACTTCACAGGGATTATACAGCATAACCAAGTGAGAGTTACCCCAGCAGTGCAAAGACAGGTCAATACACAAAAGTCACTCAATGTAATACACCATGCAAATGGAATTAAGGGGGAAAAACTACATGATCATCTTAGTAGATACAGGAAGAGTACAAGACATTGCTAGAAGAAATGAAAGAAGACCTACATAAATGTAAAGATATCCCATGATCATGGACTGGAAGGCTTACTAATGTCAAGATGTAGTACTCCCCATATTTATGTACGGATTCAATGTAATCCTATGGAAATTCCAATTCCCTGGTTTTTTTTTTCAGAATAGACTTTAAATAGCTGAAACAATATTTGAAAAGGACAAAGTCGGAGGGCTAATACTTCCTGATTTAAAAACTGACTTTGAAGCAGAACAGTGTTGCGCTTGTGCAAGGAGAGACATAGACTGAAGGAATGGAATCAAAATATAGAAATAAACTCACACATCAGCGATATTCAACAACGGGCTGAAGGGCACCATCCAACTATGAAAACAATAGTCTTTTCCACAAATTTGATGGAAACACTGAATATCCACATGTAAAAGAATGATTTAAGAACTTTACCTCATACCACATACAAAAATAACTCAAAATGGACAAATACCTAAATGTACGTGCTAAAACTATAAAACTATTAGATGTGAATGAGACTTCAGTGTCAATTATTGTGACTTGGGATTAATCAGCAGTTTCTTATATATGACATCAAAGCACAGACTACAAAATAGGAGAATTAAAACTAAAATTCAATAAATTACACAAATCGAACTTCATCAAAATTAAAATCTTGTGCATCAAAAGACACTATCAAGAAGATGAAGACAAAATGTATATTATGGGGGATAATTTTGAAATTTATATATCTAGTAAGGATCTAGTATTCTTGGAAGATAGAGAACTCTTCCAACTCAACAGCAAAAACACAGTCAAGTTTTAAAATGGGCCAAGGCCTTGCATGGACATTTCTCCCTAGAAAATATGCAACTGGCCAGTGAGTATAAGAAAAGGTGTTCAACATCATTAGTCATTAGGGAAATGTGAGTCAAAACTATGATGAGATTCCACTTTGTTCATTAGAATGGCACAATTTTTTGATAATAGAGTAGAACAAATGGTGAGATTTTGGAAAAATCATAACCCTCATATACTGCAGATACAAATATAAGAGTGGCACAGCCTCTGTAGAAAATAATCTTGCCATCCCTCAGAAAGTTAGATTCAGAGTTTCCTTATGACCCACCCTAATCCACATGTAGGGATGTGCCCAAGAGAAATGACAATATATGTTCACATAAAAGCTTGTTCACAAATGTTCATAATAGCAATATCTCTAATAGCTAAAAAGCTAATGCAAGCCAAATGTCCATAAAATGGTGAAGAGATAAACAAAATGTGAAATATTCATACAGTGGAACAATATTCAGCCATTAAATAAAGTTCTTTGGGGGGCAGCTGGGAGGGAGTGTACAGTGAGCAGAGAGAGAGTCAGCGGGAGAGAAGGGGAGAGGGAGAATCTTAACTAGGATCCATGCCCAGTATGGAGTCAATTATGGGACTTGATCTCATAACCCTGAGATCATGAGCTGAGCCCAAATCAAGAGTCGGATGCTGAACTGACTAAACCACCCAGGATCCCTGAAAGAAATAAAGTTCTAGTACAAGACAGAGCATGGATGAGCCTTGAAACATTATGGTAAGTACATGAAGCTTGACATATTCTAAATACATGAAGCCTGAATATTCTGTAAATTCATTTTATAAAATATGCAGAATAGGGACAGAAGTTCATTTGCATTTGCCAAAATACGGTTGCGGGAGAGGGAAGGGAAGTGCTGGTGGGATAGGGTTTCTTTGGGTGATGAAACTTTTCTGGGGATGCCTGGGTGGCTCAGCGGTTGAGCGTCTGCCTTCAGCTCAGGGTGTGATCCTGGGACCTGGGATCAAGTCCCATGTTGGGCTCCTTGCAGGGAGCCTGCTTCTCCCTTAGCTTATGTCTCTGCCTCCCTCTCTCTGTCTCTCTTATGAATAAATAAATAAAATCTTTTTAAAAAAGAAACTTCTGGAACCAGTGAATTTAACACCGTGGATATAATAAAAAATGAAAGACCACACTTGTTTGTACACTTTAAACTGGTAAAATTGTGACTTTTATGTCATGTAAGCATTGTTCCTCAATTTAAAATAATAAAAATAATGAATAATGAACATGAAATTAGAATATTGACCAGCATTTTAAACAGAGAATTTAATTGAGGCACATCAACTATTCTAAAACTACATGGTGGCGGGCACTGAGGGGAGCACTGGATGGGTTGAGCACTGGGTGTTATTCTATATGTTGGCAAACTGAACACCAATAAAAAATAAATTTATAAAAAAATAAAAAATAAAAGAATAAAACTACATGAGTTCATAATATTGAAGAAAAAAACCCTTCATTGTCTGCCTTTGGAGGATGATGCTGAGGGAATCCACACAGTGATGCTCAAAGTGAGGAAATAATTGGTTAGAGGGGTTTTCCTTTTATAGAATATTGCAACTAATAAGTGAAGATTGAAATACAGAATTTTAATATTATCATCTTATAAACCCCTAATGAAACAATGAGTTTAGGTAAGATTAATGACCACTGTTAATACAAAACAAGAGATGAAGCCAGGTAGACCTCTCAGTGGAAGTACACACAACACTTATGAAATATTCCTACCAAAATCAATTGTGAGGATCCCTGGGTGGCGCAGCGGTTTGGCGCCTGCCTTTGGCCCAGAGCGCGATCCTGGA
Source organism: Canis lupus familiaris (assembly GCF_011100685.1). Classification (NCBI taxonomy): domain Eukaryota; kingdom Metazoa; phylum Chordata; class Mammalia; order Carnivora; family Canidae; genus Canis; species Canis lupus. The sequence goes on along the minus strand of NC_049246.1, from coordinate 50,487,939 downwards.
GACCCGGGATCGAATCCCACGTCAGGCTCCCGGTGCATGGAACCTGCTTCTCCCTCTGCCTGTGTCTCTGCCTCTCTCTCTCTCTCTCTGTATGACTATCATAAATAAATAAAAAAAAATTAATTGTGAGTCAGACTGAGCCTCTAGAACCTACCAGCTTACTGGAAATATAAGGGGCCAATATCAACCCTACAGGGACATGATCAGCAAAACCTGTGATGTGTGTGAGTAGCTTTGCAGGTTAAACAAACTGTTTTCTTCAATAAATAAGGTGAAGTAATAATATTGAAATGAAAATAGAGGGACAGGCAGCCAGTGACTGAGAAACTTTAGAGGCATCAGAGAGCAGTGTATGGATGTTATTGAATCCTGTTCCAAAACAAACGATAAAGGAAAAATGAGTCAATCAGGACAATTAAAACACTAAATGGAGATTTTATAATATTAATAAGTCATTATTAATTGTTTTATGGATTATAGTAACATTGGAGTTATCTTTCTTTAAAGTCCTTACTGTTTAGAGGGATTAGATATGATCAGCTCTAGATTGATAATTATTGAAGTTGGTTGGTACGAATAGGTAATCCATTACTGCCTAGTTTCATGTCCATGTGTTTGAGAACATCCATAATGAAGAGAGGCATGCATCTAAAAATAAGTGAAATAAAACTAAGTGGAGAATTTGTCCACACACAGGAGGAAAAGCAGAGCTTCACCTTCAGTTAACAGGAAAGTGACCCTGGGGGCGAGTGAGGGGAGCTCAGTGATGGCAGAAAGAATGAAGATAATTAAAAAGGGCCCAATATGGATATACCTAAATAAATACTGATTTATGCAGGGCACAGCAGGTTGAAAATGCAGAAAGTAAAGTACACCACACCAAAGACAGGTAATTGGGAGAAAATATGTAGAGTTGAAAGGGTTTCCTGATTGCGCAGAGAGTCAAAAAAATACTAATGTTGGTTGTGTTAAGTCATATCGCAAGTTGTAATTTGTTTGCCACCACCAAAAAAAAGAGTTAAAAAATGTAAAACTTCCAAGCTAATATAAAGAAGGGGTGGAATAATAACTTTTTAAATAAATGTGAGAAATGGAATGGAGAGAAATATAAACATCACCAAAACTCGGTAGGCATAAAGCCTAAATATGTCCGTATTACGTGAAGGACTCAAGTGTCTTGTACAGTGTAATTGGAATAAAGTTTCCAATGAAAAGCTGTGCCAGTAGGCAGGTTGAAGAAACAAAACTTAACCATATGCTATATAAGAGATAAAAAAGCAAACATAAAATGTTGAAAATAAAAGTGATGGAAACATACACAACAAACTAACATTCCACCAGACAACCACATGCCGCCACTGTTGCTATACTAACCCCAAAGCCGACTTCACGATGGAAGCACAACTGAGAAGAGGACACTTCATAGTGACCAGAAACATCTAGTTCCCCCGAGACGGGCAACCGTGTTAAACGTGTGAGCACCTGCCAGAAGAGCCTCAGGATATACAAAGCAAAACTGGGCACTTACGGGAGAAAAGTACAAATCCACAACTATGTGAGAAATTTTAACCCCCTCCCTTGGAACTGATAGAACAATCACACAAGGTGCCAACCTGGATTCGGAACGTTTAGGCAGTAACGTAGAGACCATAACCTAATGGAGCACGGGACCCAACGGCAGGATGTATATTCTTTGTTTCTTTTTTAAAAAAGGTTTTGTTTAAAGTCCAGTATAGTTAACAGAGTATACTATTGGTTTCAGGTGTACAGTATAGTGATTTAGCACTTCCATGACAGCACCTGGTGCTCATCACGACAGGTGTGATCCTTCATCCCCATCACCTCGTTCCCCCGTCCCCTCCACCCACCTCCCCTCTCTTACCCTCAGTGTGTTCTCTGTAGTTCAGAGTCTTTTTTCTGGTTTGCCTCTCTCCTTTCTTCCCCTATGTTCCTTTGTTTTGTTTCTGAAATTCCACACATGAGTGAGATCATATGATAATTGTCTTTCTCTGACTTCTTTCACTTAGTATAATACCCTCTATATCCATCCATGTTGTTGTAAATGGCAAGACTTCATGCTTTTTTATGCCTGAGTAACATTCCATTATATGTATATACTACTTCCTCTTTATCCATCAATCAGAGGATTACCTGATTTTCAATCTTATAAAGAACAGATTTACACAGCGGTTATATTCTGAACACAGAGCAGCTTTCTTTTTTTTTAATAAATTAATTTTTTATTGGTGTTCAATTTACCAACATACAGAATAACACCCAGTGCTCATCCCGTCAAGTGTCCCCCTCAATGCCCGTCACCCACTCACCCCCACCCCCCGCCCCCCTCCCCTTCCACCACCCCTAGTTCGTTTCCCAGAGTTAGGAGTCTTTATGTTCTGTCTCCCTTTCTGATATTTCCCACACATTTCTTCTCCCTTCCCTTATATTCCCTTTCACTATTATTTATATTCCCCAAATGAATGAGCAGCTTTCAACACATTTCAAAGGATTGATGGTGTATATATTTGTGCACAACTTAAATTAAACCAAGAGTAAATCAGAAATAGAACGTGTTCAAATTCTCATGTATTTTTTAAATTAAAATTACTTAAATAAGGCACAGATCCAAATAATATCAAATTTAAATTTTGATATTTAAAATTGGGTAATGAGTAAAAAAAAATGGTGCCTGCGATGCATTTAAGTCTGTGTTTATAGGGAAATTTTTTTTTTTTTTTTTTTTTTTTTTATAAATTTTTTTTTTATTTATGATAGTCACATACAGATAGAGAGAGAGAGGCAGAGACACAGGCAGAGGGAGAAGCAGGCTCCATGCACCGGGAGCCCGACGTGGGATTCGATCCCGAGTCTCCAGGATCGCGCCCTGGGCCAAAGGCAGGCGCCAAACCACTGCGCCACCCAGGGATCCCTTATAGGGAAATTAATAGACTTATATCCATATGTTAGGAAAGAAGAAAAACAGGAAATCAGTATTCATAGCTGGGGGTATCACAATGTCAGATTTTAGGTTGTACTACAAAGCTGTGGTCATCAAGACAGTGTGGTACTGGCACAAAAACATAGATCAATGGAACAGAATAGAGAATCTAGAAGTGGACCCTCAACTTTATGGTCAACTAATATTCAACAAAGGAGGAAAGACTATCCACTGGAAAAAAGAGAGTCTCTTCAATAAATGGTACTGGGAACATTGGATATCCACATGCAGAAGAATGAAACTGGACCACTCTCTTGCACCAGACACAAAGATAAACTCAAAATGGATGAAAGATCTAAATGTGAGACAAGATTCCATCAAAATCCTAGAGGAGAACACAGGAAACACCCTTTTTGAACTTGGCCACAGTAACTTCTTGCAAGATACATCCATGAAGGCAAGAGAAACAAAAGCAAAAATGAACTATTGGGACTTCAAGATAAGAAGCTTTTGCACAGCAAAAGAAACAGTCAACAAAACTAGAAGACAACCTACAGAATGGGAGAAGAGATTTGCAAATGACGTATCAGATAAAGGGCTAGTTTCCAAGATCTATAAAGAACTTATTAAACTCAACAGCAAAAAAACAAACAATCTGATCATGAAATGGGCAAAGGACATGAACAGAAATCTCACAAAGGAAGACTTAGATATGGCCAACACACACATGAGAAAATGCTCCGCATCACTTGCCATCAGGCAAATACAAATCAAAACCACCATGAGATCCCACCTCACACCAGTGAGAATGGGGAAAATTAACAAAGTAGGAAACTACAAATGTTGGAGAGGATGTGGAGAAAGGGGAACCCTCCTGCATTGTTGGTGGGAATGTGAACTGGTGCAGCCACTCTGGAAAACTGTGTGGAGGTTCCTCAAAGAGTTAAAAATAGACCTGCCCTACGACCCAGCAATTTCACTGCTGTGGATTTACCCCAAAGATACAGATGCAGTAAAACGCCGGGACACCTGCACCCCGATGTTTCTAGCAGCAATGTCCACAAGAGCCAAACTGTGGAAGGAGCCTCGGTGTCCATCGAAAGATGAATGGATAAAGATGATGTGGTTTATGTATGCTATGGAATATTACTCAGCCATTACAAATGACAAATACCCACCATTTGCTTCGACATGGATGGAACTGGAGGGTATTATGCTGAGTAAAATAAGTCAATTGGAGAAGGACAAACATTATATGGTCTCATTCATTTGGGGAATATAAAAAATAGTGAAAGGTAATAAAGGGGAAAGTAAAAAAATGAGTGGGAAATATCAGAGAGGGAGACAGAACATGAGAGACTCCTAAGTCAGAAATGAACAAGGGGTGGTGGAAGGGGAGGTGGGAGGGAGTGTGGGGATGACTGGGTGACGGGCACTGAGAGGGGCACTTGACAGGATGAGCACTGGGTATTATGTTATATGTTGGCAAATTGAACTCCAATGAAAAACTAAAAATTTACTCGTTTTAACAAATATTTCATTCATATGTACTATGTGCTTGGCACTATGCTATTATCTGGAGATACTTTCAAAGTATTTGTTATTCCACTTAGTTGTACACAAAAAATCTGTATGATAGACTATTTTCAAGAAACGTATAGAATAAAAGTCAAGAAGAAAAAAAACTAAAACTAAAAAAATAAAATAATAAAAATATTATAAAACATTAGTGAATGGTATCCCAAGGAAACAGGAGGGGCGAGAGTAAAGAAGAAAATTTGTCATCGCTGACCTGGTGGTGGGACTCTGAACTGGGCAGATCAAGACGGGTGCACCATGCAGATCTGAGTGCTTGGCCAAGTACAGCCAGATCCTCAGAATTGAGAGGAACTGGGTAGCAAGGCCAAGTTCGCCGGCAGAAGCTTCAGAAACCCCCTCGCCAAGTAAGGTCCAGGTGGTGCACCCTGTGGTCCTGAGTCGGCTCGTTAGACCTCTGTTCCCCCGGGCAGCTCGAGGCCCCCAGGCCAAAGTGGCAGGGCCCTGTGCTAGTTAGCTGCCCTCTCCCCTCCCTGTGATGTTCTCAAAGCTTCCTTAGAATTGCTACAGAAGCCAGACTTGACCATCTGGAACCCTGCTGGGAACCCTAGCTCTGTAAACATGTGACTGGTCCAAATCATTGCTTTCTCACCTCACTTCCACCAAGCGTCTGGTCTATGTAATAATCTCAAGGTGTCCACAGGCAGGATCCCCAATGGTTTTATGTGCAGAATAAAAAGGCCTCAGTGACCCATAGGAAAAAAAAAGAAAACATATACCTCAGAATACATTATACCAAAAGGTATGAGAAGACTGATCAAATAACAGAAATTCCGGAGGCTGAAGGACAAAAGACAAAAACTCCTGATGTCGGGAATGAAAGGAGGATATCA